>NC_057807.1:429252037-429583402 GCF_018294505.1 Triticum aestivum
ACAGACACAGGAACGAAGAAGGACACATGCCGGCCAGCCTAAGTGTTCCGGAGCAGTAGCAAGCTACCATGGCTCAGTGGAAACACTAGGAGACATTTCCTAGTAAGAGAGGCTACTAAGGATAAACAACTAGATAGTCAGATCCCACACATCCCAAGCATTTCAATAACATACACACAATATGCTCGATATGTGCAAATACAACATGGCATCACAACATGACTCTACAACTCAAGTATTTATTCAATACGCTCCGAGGAGTGAGATATTACAATCATGGGTCTCATGACCCAACAATCAGAGCATCCAAGTCAAGCACATGCGGAAGCTTAACATGTCTGAGTACAGACATCTACAAATGAAAAAGGATGAGAAGCCTGACTATCTACCAGATCCTGCCGAGGGCACAAGATCGTAGCTGAGGTAACAAGCTAAACGTCGAAATCCAAGCGGTACTACTAGCGAGACTGAAGTCTCTCTGTAAAAACATAAATTAAGCAACGTGAGTACAAATGTACCCAGCAAGACTTACATCAGAACTAACTACATATGCATCATCATCAACAAAGGGGATGGTGGGGTTTAACTGCAGCAAGCCAGCTTTGACTCGGTGGCTATCCTGAACTACGACTGCAAGTAACTCTTTTGAGGTGGCGCACACGAGTCCACATATTCACCATACCAATACACCACTATGGATGCGCTCCTGTCTCCCTACGAGAACGCCATCCATAGCACTCACGCTTATCTTGCGTATTTTAGAGTATCCACTTTCACTTGTCTATGAACTATACAGGCAACCCAGAAGTCCTTTACCGTGGACACGGCTATTCGAATAGATCATATTAACCCTGCAGGGGTGTACTTCTTCACACACGCTCTCACAACTTACCGTCGTTTACACGATATGTACTCGACAACCTTCAAGCGGAAGCCCAGCGAGGGTGTCGGCCACGACCTGACTAACCACACAAGTCTCTCGTCCAGGTTTATTGCCTATTCGGGTTCCATCCGCAAGGAGATCCGGACGGGGTGTCGCTCACGGCCCCAAACGATGTGTGCAGGGTTCCCAAGCCCACCTCGACGGGTGGATCTACGCTTGGTACACCGTGCCACGGTGCCTAGTCTGTCCCAAGCCCACCTGTACCGGGTGCCACTTGGTAGACTACTAACACTACCTACAAACACCAGAAACTAGTTGCAACTCCTGGACAGAGATCAAGTTGATTAATAAGTCGAGAGAGCTTGGAGCGCCCGGAGCCCAACGTGTGGTAGTAACTGGTCATGGATCACAAACACAGAACTCAGTTCCTGAGGACGGCTGCAATGAGACAACCCACCATGTACTCCTACATGGCCTCTCACCGCTACCTTTACCAAATCGTGTTCACACACTTAGCTCACACACAATAGGACATGTTCACACACCTCCAATTCATCCCCGATGAATCAAACCTGACACAACTCTAAGCAATAGCAGGCATGACAACAAGCATGAATGAGTAGGCACATCAGGGCTCAAACAACTCCTACTCATGCTAGTGGGTTTCATCTATTTACTGTGGCAATGACAGGTCATGCAGAGGATAAAGGGGTTCAACGACCGCAGCATGTAACAGTTGAATCGGTGTCGTCCTAATGCAGTAAAAGAGAGCAGGAGCGAGAGAGTGGGATTGTATCGGAATGAACAAGGAGGTTTTGCTTGCCTGGCACTTCTGAAGATAATATAGTTCTTCATCGGTGTCATCGAACTCATCGTCGGAACGTCGTCTACTGAGAGGGGACAAATACCGGCAAGCAAGGGAGAACACAATCAATGCAATGCAACAATATGATGCATGAATGTGACATGGAGATATGCTGTGGTTTGAGCTAATACAACTAGCAACAAGTTAAATGAAGTTGGTTTGAATCAAAGATTCAAATTCAAACTCCATAAGTGATTTATTACATGCCATTTAATTGAATTGTCCTAAACATCAGCTATAAGTTGTTCTAACATGCATGAAAATGATACAGATGGATGGATTGGATTTTTCTGATAATTTTTCATATATAAATTATTTAATTTGGAGTTACGGTTGAATTTCTATGATTTTTAGAAGTTTAGATCATTTTCTGGAATTTCCTGGATAAGAATAATTCCAATAATTGAATTAGTGCGTCAGCATTGCGTTAGGGTGACGTCAGCAGGTCAAAGGCGTCGACCAGGTCAAACCTGACCAGTGGGACCCACTAGTCAGTGACCCAGTCAACTAACTAAGTTAGTTAGCCCTAACTAACTGGGCAGGGCCCACTAGTCAGTGACTGTAGTAACTAACCTAACTAGTTAATTAGTGCTAACTAGGGTAATTAGTCGGGCAGGGCCCGCAAGTCAGTGAGAGAGAGGGGCAAGTCAAACCGGGCAGTGGGGTCAACCCACGCCGGTCAACGGTCAGCGGTCGCCGGCGTTTAGCCGCCGGCGAGTCCAGATGCGGCAGAGGGGCTCGAGAAACGCCCTCCGGCGACCAAAACAGCGGCAGAGATCATCTACACATAGCTGGCGCTCAGCCGCATCCATCTAAGCAAGCGGGAGGGGCTGAGGTCGACCGGGCTCGCCGGAATCAAGCTCGCGGCGGCGGCCGAAGTTCGGCCAACGGCGGGTTAGGCGATGCAGGGCACTAGGGGAGGCGTTGGTGTGTGCTACGTGCTCCTGGTGAGGTGTGGAGCACGATGGTGTGCTCGGAAGCGAGCTTGCGCGGTTGTGGCCATGGCTACGCCAAGGCCGGCGGCAAGGAGCAATCGGCTCCGCTCACTAGGGCGGCTAGAGGGTGCGTACGGGCACGGGGAACAGGGGAGAAGAAGGCGGAGCTCATAGCGGGGTCGGAGACGATCTCAGCAAGCTCGGGGAGGCGGAGACGGCGGCATATCGACGGCGGCGATCCTCGGAGCTGAAGGTTGAAGACGACGGCGTCGGCGTCACTGCAGGGCTCCCGGCGTCGCTTGGCGCGGTGAGGAGGAAGAGTAGGTCGAGGCGGAGCTTTGGGATGCGTCGGGGAGGCTCGGGGTTGGCTGTGGCCGCGGTAATCGGCGGCGGCGGCGTCGGCTGCGCTCGGTGGTGCAGGGGGAGGAGCTAGAGAGGAGTGGAGAGGCCAGGGAGCGAGGGAGAGGGGAGAGCGGTCACGGGTGTCCCCGTGGCATCGCTAGAAGGGTCAGGGAGGGGGTGAAGCAGGCAGGGAGGAGGCCACGGTGACGGCAGCGCTCGCCACCGAGCTGCTTTGGGGCGAGGGGAGGAAGACGACAGGAGGGGAGGAGGTGGGCTGGGCCGGCTAGCTCAGCTGGGCCGCCAGGTGGGCTAGAATGCCAGGTAAGTTACAGGTGAGTTTCTGTTCTTTTATTGTTTTTCTGTTTCTGTTTTTTTAATCTTTTGCCACTGTTTTGAATTTAAAACAATTCAAACAATGCCAAAAAACTCCTCTGAATATTTTTATTTTGCTAGATGGACTTTTCCAAAAGCTCATAAAATATTTCAGGGGTATTTGAAGTTATATTCTAATTATATGAATATAATTCAAATTCAAATAGCTAATGATTTAAATTCAAAGTCCCAAGATTAAGTCCTTAAAAATGTTCAATATTTTGGTTGGGACCAGAACCCTTGCCAAAATTATCAAACATTTAAGAAGAACATTTTGGGAACAATGAATGAGATTTTAGGGTTTTTGCCCTTCTTTTATTTAAATTTTGAGGCTTCCAAATTTCCTCAGTTCAAGTTTCAAAATTTTAAACATGATGCAAACACTAGGCAGCACCAGAAGCTAGGGATGTGACAACTCGCCCCCACTAAACAAGAATCTCGTCCCGAGATTCAAGCGTATGGTAGTATGAAGGGGGAATGCAAACTAGTATAATCTTCACGATCCAGGGTGCACTTCATAAGAGCATTGATTCGATCACCATCATTGTCTCAAAGTCTTGCTCTGGGAACTCCAACTAACATGACAACGAGAGGGAAAGAAAGACTCTAGAAGGATCGACCTTATCAAAGGTCGAACAACTTAGGATCAACTCATGGAATGAGACATAGCAACATCTCTCGAGCTGAGACACGAAGCATACATCTGAAGGGATGGAGTGAAATGGATGACAAAGGTTCACTAGGTAGGCAACAATTCCACACTTAAGAGGGTGGTGAACGGTTGTCAACGTAGTGAGGAGTTGAGTTGCCATGATACCACAACGAGACACCTTAGGGATGGTGACTCGTAGATATATCCCCTTAGGTGGCAAAAAGAATTACCTTTGATTCAGAGATCATTGAAACTCTTTATACCAGCCTAAGGCAATTCTCGAGCGATCGTTTGGAGGATTTTGGTAGAATGGCATACCCGGATTAGAATAGATGATGTGGATTACTTTGTTGAAAACAACTCAAGGGATGATTTTGCTTGCGCGTGCTCTCAAGAACTTGAGCATTTCCGTATTCATCAAGCTTTTACCAATTTCCGAAGCGAGGATCCTGGCAGCACATCATACTACCATGATGAATACCGGTGGAAGATGCAGATGCAAAGGAAGATAACACCTTCTCAGATTTCACCTTAGTAATGCCAAGGTCGCAAGATCTGGATAATCGACCGAGAGACATTTAGCACTCCGCTTCTAATGTTCTCCTTGATGTGCTAGTGTATCCCATTCATAGATATGGTTTGATATCTAGAACATCAAGTAAAAGGTCGGACTTCGGGAACACAAAAATCCATAAGGAACAACTACGGAGGTAAATCCTACGAAATCCTTATGGGAAGGTGGCCAACTTCTTCGATCAAGATACTGCAATAGTAGGTCTTCCGGCTGGGTGTATTGGCCACGACTTCCACTTTACCGGTTATCGAGAGACCAATATTATAGTTCTTGAGAAATGTTCCAACCATCATATCTGCCGGAGATTCAGATCTGGTTGGTGTCAGAATATTCCATACTCATCAAGTCTAGAAAGAACAATGAAAGTTCGCAACACAAATCGACGAGTAGGTGTTGCGAGAATCTCGGGGAATGAACTACGATAGCAAGCTCCAAAACATGAGCTGGTTCTGCTACACACGTGTGAACACGCTGTCCCAGACAAACATGATCACATGGTAGTCTTATAATAGAAACACTACCGAGTTCTGGTAGGGAACCATCATCGCGGATAACGGAGTCCTTGTGTAAGCCCGGGTTAGCTCTTATGAAGGAATTCCTTTTCCTGGAACAAATCAGTTAGTGGCTTGGTGTGCTAGGAAATTCATATGGAATGAAGATGATAAGTCTAACAGACCATGGAATACTTCGCACGTGCATAACTGACTTGGGATGATTCCAGAGGAGGTAAAAACATGCTTTCTCGAATTCACGGCGGCAACTTGCATCAAATGCACATGAATTAGAGGGACTCGCTTCTTTCATCCGAACATATGTTTCATGCACGGGACATGAAGATAATGCTTATAGAAGTTTCCAATACTAGCTTAATGTCCAACAAAATCATGAAGAAGATAAGGATGCTGTCGATGGGCTCAACAACAATTCATCCAGGTTTCCATATAAATGGAATTCCATAATTATGTGAATAGGTGATAGCATTGGTCAGACCCAGAAGATATAATGGTGTATGCTCGAGGAATCAACCGCGAGTAAGACAACATTACGAACATCGTTGGTTCTGATTTGATTTGAGGATAGCCCACACCCAAATCAAAGTTTTAACAAGATGATAGACCCAGCAATTGATCACAGGGACCAATCGATGAACATATCATCTTTCTTCAACACACATACAAGATATCCCTTAAAATGAACTAAGTCGGACAAGGTTTTATCTTCCAACTCTCCAAGTTGTTGTCCAGCTTAACCAACTAGCTCAGGGGTATCCAACACAGATTCTTGGAGAAGGGGTGGTTACAAGAAACCAACTTGATCACGAGCTCAACATAGCGGTCAGGTGACAACCTGGTAATACTTCCGAGAAGATATTCGGAACATCACGAACCACCGATATGTTACTACGCTCGAGAACAATCTTGCTTTTCAGAGCAAGACGATATGATCAACAGAGCAAGGGTTTGAATAATACTAACTCATTGATCGAAGAGTGCACCAGAAATAAAGACTAGGTAGCACAATCAGTCTTATAATGAGGGTTCAATAATCAACACGCTAAGAATGAAATTGTTTTCCATTTAACTACCAAGCATCAAGGTTGCTAGGAGTATTGATTTCACACATCACGATTCACTTGTCGGCATTCCGGTTACAAGAACACGGAACCGAGGAATGAACAATGATGGCAAGAAGTATCACTACATCAAGAATTCATAAGAGAAGGTGTAATTCTCATGACATTCCTGACATAAAGTGGGTAATACTTCAGGGTAGAACAGAACAAAAACTGGATTAGGATTTTGATCTGCGGAGCACAACTATTTTGATCCAATCCTGGATATGGATGAGGTACTGGAGTTTGTTTCTCCTAGTCATTCTGAATAGAATGGCTTGACGGACCACAAGAATAATAGGCATCGATGAACGATTGCACGCATACTCTTGACTATCAATTGATAGACGAGGGTCAGAAGACAACTAAAGAGGGACAACTCAAAGAAACATACGGTTTTCTGAGTTGTGGATGTATAGATTAGTATGTCGAACCAAGTTCAACAAGTTTCTTCCAGGTAATCCATGCAGAGAGGTAGGACTGGCAGAGTATCAACATAGAATCGAGAACTCATCGAGAGCATTCTTGTTGTGATCTCTTGGTTCAAGGAACTTTTGCCATAAGCGGTTCATAGTATTTGGAAGAAGGAAATACCACGGACCTCGAGGACTAACGCAAAGGTTACTAGTATCCTAAAGGAACTAGCAATCACTATCAACATGAGGTAAGTAGGGTAAATCTCGGGTTCAAAACCCAGAAGTAGAATACCTACTAACTAGTTGGCATCACAGGATGCTTTCGAGAATGATGGCCAGAATCATCACACTGGAAACACGAACATGGCTAGATTACTAGATGATCGCCTAAGACACCTAGGGTCATAATAATAACTCCAACATATATGTCGAGGTAATAAAGTACCTCAACCCACTGATTAGTGTGGTTAACCTGGCGCAAGGAACATCAAAACGGGAGGTAGGGATTTTGCAAATGCATCGGATTGTTTAGAAACCTGGGATGACGCGGACAGCATAACGGCTTTAAATACTCAAAAAGATTGGAGACATGCTACAAAAATGGTGGCATAGCCACTCAGAAGCACAATATCAAGGTTTCGAGATCAACAGCTAACATACAGAAGTAGTAGGAACTTAACTGAGGCTTGAGTCCAACAATTCTATAGCCTACGGATTAGTAACACGTGATCCTGATAGACATAAGAGAAAACCTAGTTCCTTAACCCCGTAGGAAAGATAAGATGACTCGGATCAGAAGGCATAAGGTACAAGGAGTAAAAAGAGCCTTACGTCCCATCCCACAATCAATTCCCTTATATAACTAAAGAATTTCTAGACTCAACTTCGACCAGTTTGTCTTGGTAATCCTACAGGCAGTCAGGCTCTGATACCAAAGCTGTCAGGACCCCGATCCTATGCCACACCGATCTAGCATGTAACACCTCATATCACTTTGCGGCCTCACGCATGGTATTCCCACGGGTGTCGCCTTACCAGGCCCGGGACCGTTTGCGCCTTTTGGCTCACGTATATGATAGTGTCGCTAGCATCCATATGACAAAGAAACCGGGCTGACATGGCTAGTCATAAACCCAAAGTGGCACTAACTTACAGGGACAGGCATACATGACCCAGCAATGAACGTGTCGGTCATCAGCGAGTGAATCCAGGCTGTAGCACTGGGCTAGCAGGACTCCGGTGAACCAGGCTGTAGCGGGCTAACAGGACTCCGGTATTCATCACGTGACATTTCCCCGAAGGGACAGACACAGGAACAAAGAAGGACACATGCCGGCCAGCCTAAGTGTTCCGGAGCAGTAGCAAGCTACCATGGCTCAGTGGAAACACTAGGAGACATTTCCTGGTAAGAGAGGCTACTAAGGATAAACAACTAGATAGTCAGATCCCACACATCCCAAGCATTTCAATAACATATACACAATATGCTCGATATGTGCAAATACAACATGGCATCACAACATGACTCTACAACTCAAGTATTTATTCAATAGGCTCCGAGGAGCGAGATATTACAATCATGGGTCTCATGACCCAACATCAGAGCAACCAAGTCAAGCACAAGCGGAAGCTTAACATGTCTGAGTACAGACATCTACAAATGAAAAAGGCTGAGAAGCCTGACTATCTACAGATCCTGCCGAGGGCACAAGATCGTAGCTGAGGTAACAAGCTAAACGTCGAAGTCCACGCGGTACTACTAGCGAGACTGAAGTCTCTCTGCAAAAACATAAATTAAGCAATGTGAGTACAAATGTACCTAGCAAGACTTACATTAGAACTAACTACATATGCATCATTATCAACAAAGGGGATGGTGGGGTTTAACTGCAGCACCAGCTTTGACTCGGTGGCTATCCTAAACTACGACTGCAAGTAACTCTTTTGAGGTGGCGCACACGAGTCCACATATTCACCATACCAATACACCACTATGGATGCACTCCCGTCTCCCTACGAGAACGCCATCCATAGCACTCACGCTTATCTTGCATATTTTAGAGTATCCACTTTCACTTGTCTATGAACTATACAGGCAACCCAGAAGTCCTTTACCGTGGACACGGCTATTTGAATAGATCATATTAACCCTGCAGGGGTGTACTTCTTCACACACGCTCTCACCACTTACCGCTGTTTACACGATATGTACTCGGCAACCTTCAAGCGGAAGCCCAGCGAGGGTGTCGGCCACGACCTGACTAACCACACAAGTCTCTCGTCCAGGTTTATCGCCTATTCGGGTTCCATCCGCAAGGAGATCCGGCCGGAGTGTCGCTCACGGCCCCAAACGATGTGTGCAGGGTTCCCAAGCCCACCTCGACGGGTGGATCTATGCTTGGTACACCGTGCCACGGTGCCTAGTCTGTCCCAAGCCCACCTGTACCGGGTGCCACTTGGTAGACTACTAACACTACCTACAAACACCAGAAACTAGTTGCAACTCCTGGACAGAGATCAAGTTGATTAATAAGTCGAGAGCGCTTGGAGCCCGGATCCCAATGTGTGGTAGTAACTGTCATGGATCACAAACACAGAACTCAGTTCCTGAGGACGGCTGCAATGAGACAACCCACCATGTACTCCTACATGGCCTCTCACCGCTACCTTTACCAAATCGTGTTCACACACTTAGCTCACACACAGTAGGACATGTTCACACACCTCTGATTCATCCCCGATGAATCAGACCTGACTCAACTCTAAGCAGTAGCAGGCATGACAACAAGCATGAATGAGTAGGCACATCAGGGCTCAAACAACTCCTACTCATGCTAGTGGGTTTCATCTATTTACTGTGGCAATGACAGGTCATGCAGAGGATAAAGGGGTTCAGCTACCGCAGCAAGTAACAGATGAATCGTTGTTGTCCTAATGCAGTAAAAGAGAGCAGGAGCGAGAGAGTGGGATTTTATCGGAATGAACAAGGGGTTTTGCTTGCCTGGCACTTCTGAAGATAATATAGTTCTTCATCGGTGTCATCGATCTCATCGTCGGAACACGTCTACTGAGAGGGACAAATACCGGCAACAGAGAGGAAACACAATCAATGCAATGCAACAATATGATGCATGATGTGACATGGCAATATGCTTGTGGTTTGAGCTAATGCAACTAGCAACAAGTTAAATGAAGTTGGTTTGAATCAAAGATTCAAATTCAAACTCCATATGTGATTTATTACATGCCATTTAATTGAATTGTCCTAAACAGCAGCTATAAGTTGTTCTAACATGCATGAAAATGGTACAGATGGATAGATTGGATTTTTCTGATCATTTTTCATATATAAATTATTTGATTTGGAGCTACGGTTGAATTTCTATGATTTTTAGAAGTTTAGTACATTTTCTGGAATTTCCTGGATTATCTTTATTCCAGAAAAGATTAATTGCGTCAGCATGACATAGATGTGACGTCAGCAGGTCAACGGGCGTCGACCAGGTCAAACCTGACCAGTGGGACCCACTGGTCAGTGACCCAGTCAACTAACTAAGTTAGTTAGCCCTAACTAACTGGGCAGGGCCCACTAGTCAGTGACTGTAGTAACTAACCTAACTAGTTAATTAGTGCTAACTAGGGTAATTAGTCGAGCGGGGCCCGCAAGTCAGTGAGAGAGAGGGGCAAGTCAAACCGGGCAGTGGAGTCAACCCACGCCGGTCAACGGTCAGCGGTCGCCGGCGTTTAGCCGCCGGCGAGTCCAGACGCGGCGGAGGGGCTCGGGAAACGCCCTCCGGTGACCAAAACAGTGGCAGAGATCATCTACACGTAGCTGGCACTCAGCCGCATCCATCTAAGCAAGCGGGAGGGGCTGAGGTCGATCGGGCTCGTCGGAATCAAGCTTGCGGCGGCGGCTGAAGTTCGGCCAACGACGGGTTAGGCGATGCAGGGCGCTAGGGGAGGCGTTGGTGTGTGCTATGTGCTCCTGGTGAGGTGTGGAGCACGGTGGTGTGCTCGGAAGCGAGCTTGCGCGGCTGTGGCCACGGCTACGCCATGGCCGGCGGCAAGGAGCAATCGGCTCCGGTCACTAGGGCGGCTAGAGGGTGCGTACGGGCACGGGGAACAGGGGAGAAGAAGGCGGAGCTCACAGCGGGGTCGGAGACGGTCTCAGCAAGCTCGGGGAGGCGGAGATGGCGGCATATCGACGGAGGCGATCCTCGAGCCAAAGGTTGAAGACGACGGCGTCGGCGTCACTGCAGGGCTCCCGGCGTCGCTTGGCGCGGTGAGGAGGAAGAGTAGGTCGAGGCGGAGCTTTGGAACGCGTCGGGGAGGCTCGGGGTTGGCTGTGGCCGCGGTAATCGGCGTCGGCGGCGTCGGCTGCGCTCGGTGGTGCAGGGGGAGGAGCTAGAGAGGAGTGGAGAGGCCAGGAGCGAGGGAGAGGGGAGAGCGGTCACGGGCGTCCCCGTGGCATCGCTAGAAGGGTCGGGGAGGGGGTGAAGCAGGCAGGGAGGAGGCCACGGTGACGGCAGCGCTCGCCACCGAGCTGCTTTGGGGCGAGGGGAGGAAGACGACAGGAGGGGAGGAGGTGGGCTGGGCTGGCCAGCTCAGCTGGGCCGCCAGGTGGGCTAGAATGCCAGGTAAGTTATAGGTGAGTTTCTGTTCTTTTATTGTTTTTCTGTTTCTGTTTTTTTAATCTTTTGCCACTGTTTTGAATTTAAAACAATTCAAACAATGCCAAAAACTCCTCTGAATATTTTTATTTTGCTAGATGGACTTTTCCAAAAGCTCATAAAATATTTCAGGGGTATTTGAAGTTATATTCTAATTATATGAATATAATTCAAATTCAAATAGCTAATGATTTAAATTCAAAGTCCCAAGATTAAGTCCTTAAAATTGTTCAATATTTTGGTTGGGACCAGAACCCTTGCCAAAATTATCAAACATTTAAGAAGAACATTTTGGGAACAATGAATGAGATTTTAGGGTTTTTGCCCTTCTTTTATTTAAATTTTGAGGCTTCCAAATTTCCTCAGTTCAAGTTTCAAAAATTTAAACATGATGCAAACACTAGGCAGCACCAGAAGCTAGGGATGTGACAGGCCGGACTGTTCAGAATTGAGGTTCGTCACTAGCATTGAAGGTTATAGCTGTGTCGTTCCACGGATTTGTTATTGCCACGTGGCAAACTTCGGCGAGACTGCGGTGAGCTCGCTTGCGCCTATTATTTGAGGCGAAGATCTCGAAGAATATCAATACTGCATTGTTATTTCCGGCGGGATGTTGCTCTGCAGTATGGTTTTTGAGGATATCCTCGCCGCTCTTTGCTACCTGCCGGAGTATCCAACATGCTCTAAGGCTATGTGTTGGCATGGTATCCAGTGTGCTATGAATTTTTCATGGCCCCTTGAGCCATTCCTCCAATACGGTTCCACGCCTTGCTACGGGCTTTTTTTTTTGGTAATTGAATCGGGTAACTTACGAGAGTTTGCCCTTTTAGTTTGGATGAAGGGTTTAGTGAGAGTCGGATTATCCCAGAAGTCTGTTTGGGTTTTCCAGGCGCTTTCCATCGTGCAGTACTTCTGCACTATGGTCTCTAAGTCAGCAAAGTGTACTATGTCACGGCGACTTATAGTGTTGAGGATCCCTTTGTCCATGCAATTTTTGCAAAAGAGGGAGATTGCGTCTTCCTCGCGATAGTCCTTGACCTTTTTTATCACAATGAGGAATCTGGCCTAGTAATGATGTACTGTCTCTTGGGGCTCTTGTCTGATATGTGAAAGATTGAATAAATCTGGGTGGGTGGGCAGATTTAAATCTGAATCCTGACCCAGTCTGAGACCCAGGGGCAGAGAAGCTTCCGAGCTTGGCGGCTCGGGCTCCGGGTTGTTGCCTAATTTTTTCGGCCCGCCGCCCGATTCCAAATTCAGGGTTTGGGTCATGTCCTGCCGCGGGCAGGTACCCGGCTCAGAGAGCTCGGAAATCCGGACATAGTTCATCCTCAAAATAGAGGGAGAATTCGTACAATGCTCTTCAACTACCGCTAACTCGTGGGTGACCAGCGGAGAGTAAATCTCCCTTTGGTCGGGCTTGAGCCCAATCCGGTCATAGTCTGTAGCGATGCCCAGAGCGGCGATGCGATCCAAGACCTCATTAAGGGAGGAGAGATCCATTGGATCCATCTGTTCGGCAACTTCCGAATCGACGTGGAGGCTGTTTTTGATGACCTGAGAGGTCATCATCGGCGCGACAGCCGATCGGGCGGTCATGACGAAGCCGCCCAGCCGGAGAATTTGGCCTAGACCAAGGGCTCCCCCAGAGGTGATGTTGTCCTTGACAACGAGCCAAGCCATCAAGCCTTATCGTGACGACACAGTGGAACTCTCAATGAAAGCACCAATGTCGGTGTCAAAACTGGCGGATCTCGGGTAGGGGGTCCCAAACTATGCGTCTAAGGCTAATGGTAACAGGAGACTGGGGACATGATGTTTACCCAGGTTCGGGCCCTCTCGATGGAGGTAATACCCTACTTCCTACTTGATTGATCTTGATGATATGAGTATTACAAGAGTTGATCTACCACGAGATCGTAGAGGCTAAACTCTAGGAGCTAGCCTATGATTATGATTGTCCTTGTCCTATGGACTAAACCCTCTGGTTTATATAGACACCGGAGGGGGCTAGGGTTACACAGAGTCGGTTACAGAGAAGGAGATCTAACATCTGAATCACCAAGCTTGCCTTCCATGCAAAGGAGAGTCCCATCCGGACACGGGACGGAGTCTTCAATCTTGTATCTTCATAGTCCAACAGTCCGGCCAAAGTATATAGTCTGGCTGTCCGGATACCCCCTAATCCAAGTCTCCCTCAGCCACCACATAGGCGCTCGCTGAGTTGGCCTAGAGGCCACACGTCAACACGCAGGTGCCTGCCTAGTTGGTGGGCTGGCAACTGCATGGGAACAGCGGTGGAAACTTGGTGGATGTGGGCCTGGCTGTGGCCCCACGGATGTCCTTCGCAAGGGCCTTGCCAGGGTCCCGACAAGGGTCTTGCCATGGCACCGTGGTCGTCCCCGACAAGGATCTTGCTAGAGGTCTCGTGGATTTCCTTGGCAAGGGTCTTGCCGAGGATCGTCGTCTTCTGATCCTTGTCTTCACAAAGATCTGCATGCCACCACAGAGGTGCCTCCCGAGCCCTGGTTCCAACGTGGTCGATGGTGTTTGGAAACCTTGGGCTCAAGGGTGGCACGCTCTGCTGGCATTGGGCAAGTTGCCCCGGCAAGGTTCTTGCCGGGGATGCAGAGGCTGCCCCGTCAAGGGTCTTGCCGGGGATGCAGAGGCTGCCCCGGCAAGGGTCTTGCCGGGGGAGTCCACCTTGCCCTCTTGGTATTTGCGTCTCTGGTCTTGGTGTTGCTTTGACCGTCGTGCTACTTTGACTCATCCCTCTGCCTTGCTGAGTGTGGCCGTGGGCGTGGCTCTGACCGCCCATGCACAAGTAAGGGGTACAAAGGAGAGCCCCTAGTTTAGTACACTGACAGGAGCCCCCGGGCCTGGGCCACACATAAGCGCGACAGGTTGTTGGACTAGGCCCAGAACGGTGCGTTAGTAGGTGGGGCAGATTTTTACCATGGTAATTTTCTCCGTCCGCTACGCTTCCCTACGATTCGCGTTGAATGCGTGACATGGGGATCGTGCACGGGGATGACCGAAGCATGCTTGCATCATCCCGTGGTGAATAGTAAAGAGGCGGCTTGCGTGTCCCTTGAAAACCGCAAGGCCCCCACTCATTTACTCTCTCTGCCTTGGAACCGTTGTTCCACGTGTCCCACTACGCCCGCCCCTTGCGCCACGTACGTCGTATGCATAGCGTGGGGTAAGTGACAGACGCATGGAATATGGGAAGGCGCGCGTGCGCGCGTGCGCGCGCAGGCCGATACCCACGCACCCTCAATTGGGCGAGGAGGGCGGTCGACGGCCTCACCTGCTACCACCTTCTTGGCATTGGACGTACCTTGCCTAAGCGCTCCTTTTGCCCTTCTGTCATCTTGTTCCGTTTCCTGGGGAGAGGGACAAGAAAGGGACCACAGGCATCTTATCTCTTTTTAGTTTGTAAGCCTACGGGCCTTAGTCAAATTTAAAATGTAATCCCCTTGCTCATGTTTACATTCCGTATGATCTATACCTGTATGGGACGTATTAACAAAAAGGGTGCTTGCCGGGTTCTTTCTGCGTGAGCAAGGCCCATGCCAAGGGATAAATCCTTGTTATTTTTAAGATAAACACTGTCACCCAGGAAGAGGTCTTGCCGTCTCCCCACTTCATTTGACCATACCCACGTTCTCGGCGGAGGCAGGGGTGAAGTAGCGTTAGGCCCTATGCTTGCTTCCTTGTTGCCGCGACTACAACCGAGTTCCAATCCAGGAAAAGTTCTTGGATACAGGAAAAGGGGAGGACGGCAGCCTAGGAATAAAATGAGGTTTCATACGCCCCAATTCAATATGGAAATGTAAAACAGGGGATAGAGGACTTATCTAGATCTGCAGCCCCCTGGCAACCTTGGCTTGCCGGAGTCGGATCCTTGTGTCTTCAGCCCCCGGCAAGCTTGGCCTACTGGGGCCAGAGCGCCAGCTTGTTCTCTATCTTCAATATGGCTTCAGCAGAAATGCCCATGTATCCTGCAAACCAAAGAGAACGGAAAGGAACCGAGAGACGCAAACTCGACCTCTATGCTAGGGGTTAGTCGCTGCTAAGCACTATCAACCCTAATTGAGGGAGAGACTCAACCTAGCATGCATGCTATAACTTAAGGCACCAACGCTTCATTTATTTATGCTCAGGGTCTGCGACTGGCTTTGTACAGAGGGTTACATGCCTTGTCGGCAAGGCTTGTACAAAAGCTGGCTTGCGGGAGGCCTGGCAAGCCCCGACTTATGGGTAAAACTTACGAAGATGTTCCATGTTCCAGGAGTTGCTCACTGGAATGGCATTCTGATCGACCAAAGAACCGCCGGCAACTCATCAATCCAGCGCCTTCCACTCCTGTGCACCCTGTCAAAAGTCTTCGTCCTCAGGCCTCGCTGTACTTCAGCATTTGCTCTCTATGCTTGGCTGTTGCTTCGTGGGTGTGCCATTGAAGCAAAGCAGACATTGCTATTGAGATCTTCAATGTATTTCATGAAGGTGTGGCTTGTGAACTACATGCCGTTGTCGGTGATGACTTTGTTTGGCATAGCAAAATAGCAAACTAGCCCCTTGAAGAACTTGAAGGCTGACTGCACAGTCACCTTCCTCACCGCTTCCACCTCCGGCCACTTTGTGAACTTGTCGATTGCAACGTACAAGTACTCAAAGCCCCCGACAGTGTGGGGGAAAGGGCCCAGTATGTCGAGCCCCCAGACCGAGAATGGCCAGCAGAGAGGGATTGTTTGAAGGGCTTGAGCTGGCTGATGAAGCTTCATTGAATGGAACTGACCCGCTTCGCACTTGGTTACTAGTGTTGTTGCATCCTAGAGGGCAGTGGGCCAGAAGAAACCTTGCTGGAAAGATTTGCCGGCAAGGGCCCTCGACCCTATGTGGGAGCCACATATGCCTCCATGTATCTGTGCCAACAGCTCCAGTCCTTCCTCTCGGGGAATGCACTTCAATTTCACACTGTTTGGTCTTTTTCTGTACAGAACGTTGTCAATGAACTGATACATGGCAGACCGACGGGCTACTTTCTCTGCTTCTTCTTGCTCCTCGGGAATCTCCCATGCCTGGAGGAATCGGACGATATGTTATGCCCATGCCGGAGCCTAGGGCTCGAAGGCAAGGACTAAAGTCATCTCCTCTGCCATGGGAGCGGCTGTCTCTACGGCCAGGGCTTGACGCCCTGCCGGAGTTGGCAAGCTCAGCGTCCACGGCAACATCTTTGCCAGCGGCTCCGGTGAGCTCGATGGGGAAGTACTTGCCGGGGCCTGATTTCCTCTGCTTGTTCTGCTCTATTGATGGTTCTACCGATGGTTGAGTTAACTGAAGCACAAAGGTACCTGGTTCCACAGGTAGTTTGAAGGCAGCGTGCTTCGACAGGTAATCGGCGATGTCGTTCTCCACAGCCTGTATACCGTCAAAACGCTCCTCCAGCTTCCTCACCTCATCCACGTAGGCCTCCATCAACGGGCTTTGATAATCCTTGTTAACTTGCCTAATGACAAGCTGTGAGTCACCCATGATGATGAGCTCCTTGATCCCGAGGTCTGTCGCGATCCTGAGACCGGCAAGCAATCCCTCGTACTCGGCAGTGTTGTTTGTCGACATCTCCCTAGGAAAGTGCATCTGGATTACATACTTGAGGTGCTCTCCGGTGGGTACGACGAGTAGCACACCAGCACCAGCGCCTTGCAGCAAAAAAGCCCCGTCAAAGTACATGTTCCAGTTGCGACTCGTTTCCTTGCCGGGAAGAGTGGTCTCCTGGATCTCTTCGTCGGGTGTCGAGGTCCATTCCGCAATGAACTCTGCCAAGACTCTGCTATGGATTGTCGAGGTACTTTCAAACTTCAAACCAAAACTTGACAGCTCCAAGGCCCATTCCACAATCCTCCCCATTGCATCTGGGTTATGCAGTATCCGTTGCGACGGGAGGTGGGTGACGACGGTGATCTTGTGCGCTTGGAACTAATGACGCAGTTTCCTTGAGGCCATAAGAAGGCCGAAGAGCAATTTCTGCACACCGGAATACCTTGACCTAGCCCCCTGCAAGAGGGAGCTGACAAAGTGGACAGGGTGCTGCATCATCTTCTTCTTCTACACAGCTTCACTTGGTTGCATATGCCCTGTCTCGCTGGTGTAAGACTCTGTTGTGTGCCCCGCCCTGCTAGAACCAGGCCCTGCCGGGGGGAGCCCTGGCTCGCCATCCGCCAAGCTCGTTGTTGCCACTGTCCCTTCATCTACCTCCCTCTCTGAGGGAGTCCTGGATTAGGGGGTCCTCAGATTGTCGAACTATATGCTTATGCCGGACTGTTGGACTATGAAGATACAAGATTGAAGACTTCGTCCCGTGTCCGGATGGGACTCTCCTTTGCGTGGAAGGAAAGCTTGGCGATTCGGATGTGTAGATCTCTTTCTCTGTAACCGACTCTGTGTAACCCTAGCCCCCTCCAGTGTCTATATAAATCGGAGGGTTTAGTCCATAGGACAACAACAATCATAGTCATAGGGTAGCTTCTAGGGTTTAGCCTCTACGATGTCGTGGTAGATCAACTCTTGTAATATTCATATCATCAAGATCAATCAAGCAGGAAGTAGGGTATTACCTCCATCGAGAGGGCCCGAACCTGGGTAAACATCGTGTCCCCCACCTCCTGTTACCATTAGCCTTAGACGCACAGTTCGGGACCCCCTACCCGAGATCCGCCGGTTTTGACACCGACATTGGTGCTTTCATTGAAAGTTCCACTGTGTCATCACGGTAAGCCTTGATGGCTCTTTCAATCATCAGCAACAATGCGGTCCAGGGTGAGGTCTTCCTCCCCGGACAGATCTTCGTATTCGGCGGCTTTGCACCGCGGGCCAACTCGCTTGGCCATCTGGAGCAGATCGATAGCTACGCCCCTGGCCATCAGATCAGGTTTGGAAACTTGAACTACACAGCCGACATCCGCGGGGACTTGATCTTCGACGGATTCGAGCCCACGTCAGGAGCGTCGAACAGTCACAACGGGCATGACTTAGATCTGCTATCGGACGGTGTTCGAGATATCGCACCTGCGGCTGCCCCAGCCTTTGATCTGGAGCAGACCCCGCCATCCGAGGACGGGTGGATGGACCCCGCCACGAAGGTCGCACATTCATCGGTGCTGGAGCCGAACACAGACTTAACCTCCAAAGAGATCTGTGTGATCGGGCCCTCAGACTCGTTTCTGGTCATGGGTTCCGAACCGCGTGCGTCTGTGCCTATCGAATCTGATTGGGCACCGGCCATGGAGTTTACCTCCACCGATATCTTTCAGCACTCACCCCTGGGCGACGTGCTAAATTCATTGAGGTCTCTCCCTCTATCAGGGGACTCTTGGCCGAACTATGTCTGTCTTCAGTGGGAAGCGGACGACGAAGAAATTCGTTCCCCACCCACCACCCACTTAATAGCCAATGTCGATGACTTAACCGACACACTTGACTTCGACTCCGAAGACATCGACGGTATGGACGATGATGCCGGAGATGAACGGGAACCACCGCCCACGGGGCACTGGACAACCACCTCATCATATGATATATACATGGTGGACACTGTCGGTGTCAAAACTGGTGGATCTCGGGTAGGGGGTCCCGA
The DNA here is from genome assembly GCF_018294505.1 of Triticum aestivum. Classification (NCBI taxonomy): domain Eukaryota; kingdom Viridiplantae; phylum Streptophyta; class Magnoliopsida; order Poales; family Poaceae; genus Triticum; species Triticum aestivum. The sequence continues at coordinate 429,270,998 of NC_057807.1, forward strand.
ATTGTGCGTCTAAGGCTAATGGTAACAGGAGGCTGGGGACACAATATTTACCCAAGTTCGGGCCCTCTCAATGGAGGTAATACCCTACTTCCTGCTTGATTGATCTTGATGATATAAGTGTTACAAGAGTGGATCTACCACGAGATCAGAGAGGCTAAACCCTAGAAGCTATCCTATGATATGATTGTTGATGATGATGATCGTGAGTCCTACGGACTAAACCCTCCGGTTTATATAGACACTGGAGGGGGCTAGGGTTACACAAAGTCGGTTTACAGAGAAGGAGATCTACATCTTGAATCGCCAAGCTTGCCTTCCACGCCAAGGAGAGTCCTATCCGGACACGGGACGAAGTCTTCTATCTTGTATCTTCATAGTCCAACAGTCCGACCAAAGTATATAGTCCGACAGTCCGAATACCCCCTTACCCAGGACTCCCTCAGTAGCCCCTGAACAAGGCTTCAATGACGATGACTCCGGCGCGTAGATTGTCTTCGGCATTGCGAGGCAGCTTCCACCTCCGAACACTCCAAGAATAATTACGAACACATGGACTGTGTCCGGCTCTGCAAGATAACATACCATATACCACCGTACAGAGAATAATAACAATCCACAAATCTAATCTACTGACAATTCTTTGAAAAGCGACATCACGCCACGGTCCGGTTTTTATTCGAACCATTTTCTTCAACCTGCTTCCACACACATCACGGGGCGGTTCCTTTGGCACGTCTTGTCAAATCATAGATCGTGTCCCCTTATCGCGGGGTCCTCTTTGTAAGGGCATATTTATCCCCAAGATGTTTTGGTGATTGATGACAATGCTTGTGCGGACTAATCGTGTGCATTAAGTTCTTTCAGCGATTCATCCATTGGCACGAAACAATTACCTCCCCTCGGTGTTTTATTAAAGATGGTGTAGCTCCTTCATTTCGTTGTTGGTGGACTAGTTTCGTAGGAGTCACCGATCTATCTAGAGGGGATCTGCTTTGGTAAGGCTAGGGTGGAATCAACACGTACACATCCATATCACACCCGACGTTTTCCTTCCACTTTGTTGGAGCTGCCTTTTCCCCTGTGTCTACCTTATCCTGCCCCAGTGGTAGTACCGCGGCCACAGCGATAGTACCGTCGAAGCTCTCAAGCGGTAGTACCGCTCCCAGAGCGGTCGTACCGCTCTCCGAGCGGTAGTACCGCTTGTGGTCTTCGGCCGTAGTACCGCAGTGGTTCCGGAATACTACCGCCTCGATTCGAGACCGATGTTTTTCGTGTCGGGTTTTACGGTACTAAGTGCGGTAGTAGTAGCGGTAGTACCGCTCCAAGCGGTAGTACCGCGCCTACTCCCATGGTAGTACCGCTCTGGGGCCAGGACCTTGACCTCCTCGTCAGCGCGGCAGTACCGCTGGGTGAGAGCGGTAGTACCGCCCTCAGCGGTAGTATCGCCTTGCCCAAGCGGTAGTACCGCTCTGTGCGTGGCTGTTCAGTGGGGTAACGGTTGGATTGGTTCCCCCACTATATAAAGGGGTCTTCTTCCCCAAAGTTGACCTACCTCTTTTCCCAAAGCTCCATTGTTGCTCCAAGCTCCATTTTCGCCCGATCTCTCTCCCTAGCTAATCAAACTTGTTGATTTGCTCGGGATTGGTTGAGAAGGCCCGGATCTACACTTCCACCAAGAGAAATTTGATTCCCCCCACTTATCCCTAGCGGATCTTGTTACTCTTGGGTGTTGAGCACCCTAGACGGTTGAGGTCACCTCGAAGCCTTACTCCATTGTGGTGAAGCTTTGTGGTGTTGTTGGGAGCCTCCAAGTATTGTGGAGATAGCCCCAATCTTGTTTGTAAAGGTTCGGTCGCCGCCTTCAAGGGCACCAATAGTGGAATCACGGCATCTCGCATTGTGTGAGGGCGTGAGGAGATTACGGTGGCCCTAGTGGCTTCTTGGGGAGCATTGTGCCTCCACACCGCTCTAACGGAGACGTACTTCCCCTTAAAAGGAAGGAACTTCGGTAACACATCCTTGTCTCCACCGGCTCCACTCTTGGTTATCTCGTGCCTTTACTTTTGCAAGCTTACTTGTGCTATATCTATTGCTTGCGTGTGTGCTAGTTGTATTTGCACCATCTAAGTTGTCCACGTAGTTGCACACCTAGACAACCTATTTCGTTGCAAGGTTTAAATTGTTAAAGAAAAGTCTAAAAATTGTTAGTTGCCTATTCACCCCCCCTCTAGTCAACCATATCGATCCTTTCAATTGCTATCAGAGCCTTGTCTCTTTATTAAGGACTTTGCCGTCCAAAGAGTATGGTTGACACCAACAACGGTGCGGAGGAGCACTCCGGTGTGAATCCTATCTCGTCTTCGGCCGAAGGGGGAACCTCGGTCTCACGTGAGGAATTCAATGTGGCTTTAGACACATTGAAAACCTCCATGACAGTCGAGGTTAAAAGCATGTTTTCTGAAATCCTAGAAGGACTTAAACTATCCACCTCGCCAATGAAAGTGGGTGATCCCACTAACAAGGTGACGAATGCTACCTCCGACAAAGCGGAAGGTAATAGTGAAAAAGGTCCTTCTACTAGTGGTAGAAATGGCTCCGGCATCTTTGCCCATGTGGAACCTCCTACTTATGGTGGACCGATTCCTACTACTCATTTAAATCATGCCGGTCCTCCTCCTAAGATTGTGAAAAATGAGGATTTTGATGCTTGGGTTTATCGTTTCAAGCGTCATTTAAGGCGTGTGAATACTAATCTTTGGAGAATTATAGAAGAAGGTTTCTATCCACATGACCCAAGCAACTTCACCCCTCGAGAAGTCGTGGATAATCAATTCAATGAAAGTGCTCTCTTCATCATCCAAGATGCAATCCTTCCCGAATATCTCCCTCATCTTCGTCCTCATGCCATGGCCAAAGACGCATGGAAATGTGTTGTGTCTCTCTATCGAGGAAGTGCTAGCATTCAACGCTCCAACTATGAAGTGGTGCAAGATGAAGCCGATGAGTTTGCAATGAAAGAAGATGAAGAACCTCGTGAGCTCTTTCGAAGAGTGACCAAACTCGCGGTCGCACTCCGAGATCATGGGAGCAAGGACACGGATGACAACTGGATCAAGCGCAAGTTCCTCAAGGCCATAATGCCCTACAACAAGGCCATGTCCTCCGTCATTCGTCAAAGACCGGACTTCCACTCCATGACCTCAGGTGAAGTGTTGGATGAGTTCGTTGCAATGAGCATCTTGGACAAGACCGCCGACAATGCGGTGCTCCGTTCTCAAAGGGCAAAGAAGCCCAATCTTGCCTTGAAGGCCAAGGTTAGTGTGGAAGAAGAAGAAGAGGAAGATGAGGAGAGCAACCCCGAAGATACGAAGTATGATTATCATGAGCACATGGCTCTTGCCTCAAGACAATTTTGGAGTAAGAAGAATACAAGACCCAACTTCAACAAGAACAACTCAAGTGGCCTCAAGGGCAAGCAACGAGTTAGAGCTTGTTTCAACTTTGGCAATGTGAGCCATTTCGTTGCGGATTGTCCTTACGAGAAGCGGGAAGACAATGGTGGCAAGTTCATCCGAAAAGACAAAGCCAAGTCCTTCCCCAACAAGAACAACTTCACCAAGAAGACTCCTACTCGCGGGTTGGTGGTTCAAGAAGAATATCGTGAGGATGACGATGATGATGAAGAGAGTGAAACAATGGCCATGGCATCCGTTGCCATTGTCACAACTCCCGGGTGTCTCTCTTCGATTCACCTAACGTGAACATCACCGCCAAGTGCCTCATGGCTAAGGCCACCAACAAGGTAACCTCCAACATCAAATCCACCATTATTCCTAATCCTCCTTCAATGGATGACTTTGATGATGGTAAGGGGTCTAATGAGGAGGTAAATGAATTTGAGTCATTCATGAGTAAGCTCAAGGGCAAATCCAAGAAGCACTTCGTTGCTCTCTTGGAACAACTTGGTGAAGCCAATGACATGATAGAGGCTCACGAAGAAACCATCTCTGAGATGGAAGGTCATAGTCGTGACTATGCCGATGAGATATCGGATCTATCTAATGCTCTTGAGGAAGAGCGTGGGCATCGTTTGGCTCTTGAGGAGTCACACAACGATGACCATGCCAAATTAAAGAAAGATCTTGATCATGCTCTTGTTGTGTCTCGTGTCCTAACTTCCGAGAAGGCTAAACTTGGGGTTGATCATGCTAGACTCAAGGAGGAGTTTGATGTACTTGACAAGGCCCACAAGGTCTTTAAAGGTGCTCATGCAAACCTCAAGGAGTCTCATGCTCAACTCCAAGTTAAGCTAACCAAGGAAAATGCCACATTTCCTCACATGGTCTTAATTGATAATGCAAATGCTACTAACCCATGTTGTGAGCATGTGCATCTTGTGGAGGAGAATGCCAAGTTGAAGGAACAACTCGAGAAAGGTCTTGTGTCATGCATACAAGACGAGAAGAACCTAAATGACCTTTTGAGCAATCAAAAGGAAGTTGTCGGCAAGGAGGGAGTTGGGTTCTCACCCAAGTCCAAGAACAAGAAGAAGAACAAGGAGAAGAATAACAAGACCAATCGACCTCCCCCGCTCAAGCAAACCTTTGTGAAGGAGGGAGAGGGTGCTCCTAAGGAGAATAAGAAAAATGTGAAGAGTGGTGATGCCAAAGAGCGCAAAGCCACCTCTCCCAACAAAGCTGGCGACTTTAACCCCTCTTATGTGTTGTGCAGTGCTAGTGATGGGCATGTTTATGCTAAATTTGTTGGTTCTTCTTATGAGTACATTGAATGGTCTATTTGGGTTCCTAAGACCCTTGTTACTAACATCAAAGGACCCATTACTCAATGGGTACCTAAAACCAAGCATTGATCTCTTGTAGGTGTTTGCTTCCGGTGGGGGATCATGGTTGCTCGATAGTAGAGCAACAAATCATATGACCGGGAGCAAGGACTTGGTGGTGGACGTGCACAAGATTCCATCTATGCCCACCAATGTCGAATGGGGTGATGCCTCACATTCTAAGGTATTGGGTCTTGGCAAGGTTGTCATTTCTCATGATCTAACGATCGAGAAAGTCATGCTTGTTGAGTCCCTTGCATTCAATTTACTTTCCGTTCGTCAACTCGCACTCATGGGCTTTGCCACCTTCTTTGATATTGATACCGTGGCCCTCTTGTGGAGCAAGACTCTTAAAGTAGCCTTTGTTGGGCATGTCGAGAATGGTCTCTATGTGATTAACTTTTCGGAGCAACCCACTAAGACCGCGACATGCCTAATGGCTAAAGTTGATGTGGGATGGCTTTGGCATCGCCGTTTAGCCCACGTCAATATGAGATCTTTGCAAATTCTTCTCAAGGGGGACCATGTCCATGGACTAACGAATGTTAGTTTTGCCAAAGATCGTGTTTGCAGTGCTTGTATCGAAGGAAAGCTTCACGAGACGGCTCACCCTCCCACGACTATCATCTACTCGAAGAGACCCTTGGAGCTCCTGCACATGGACCTCTTTGGGCCTCCATCCTTTGATAGTCTTGGGGGTAGAAAGTATTGCTTGGTGATTGTGGATGATTATTCAAGATACACTTGGGTATACTTCTTCAAGAGGAAGAGTGAGAGTCAACAAACCGTCATCAACTTTGCAAATGAAGCTCAACGTCAACATAATGCAAAGATCTTCACAATAAGAAGTGACAACGGCACCGAGTTCAAGAACTACACCTTGGATGAGTTTCTTAGTGATGAGGGGATCAAGCATCAGTATTCTGCACCATATACCCCTCAACAAAATGGTGTTGCGGAGAGGAAGAACCGGACGTTGATGGATGCGGCAAGGACCATGATGGCAGAGTTCAAGTCTCCATACAACTTTTGGGCCGAAGCCATCAACACTGCATGTCATGCATCCAATCGGCTCTATCTCCGCAAAGGCTTGAACAAGACTCCGTATGAGATACACACCGGGAACAAGCCCAATCTCAAGTACTTCCGGGTGTTCGGGTGTAAGTGTTTCATTCTCAAGAAAGGTGTTTGTTTGTCTAAATTCAAGGCTAGAGCTCATGAGGGCATATTTGTTGGTTATGCTACAAACTCTCATGCTTACCATGTTCTCAACAAGTCCAACGGACTCATTGAGGAGACGTGTAATGTGGAGTTTGACGAAAATAACGGCTCCCAAGTGGAGCAAAGTGGTACTTGTGATGTAGGTGATGAAATTCCTCCCCAAGCCATAAGAAGAATGGGTATTGGTCATATTCAACCCATTGAGGAATCCCTTGTGGCTGAAGGAGAAGGACAATGCTCCACTCTAGTGGAGCCTTCACCTACTCAAGACCCACACGCTTCCGAAGAACAAAGGGTAGGCCCTCAACCTCGGGAACAAGACCAAGGGCAAGATCAATCTCAAGATGATGGTGAACCTCCAAATGATGCCCAAGGTCAAGTTCTCCCCTCCGAGCAAGTTCAAGATCATGAGCAAGCTCAAGATCAAGAACAAGCTCATGACGATGCTCAAGATGATCAAGTGAACCCTCCTCCTTCCACATCCGAGGAGGAATTAGAGCGTCGTGCCGTGAAGATTGCTTCCAAACTCACCACCAAAGGTCATCTCATGGAGAATGTGGTTGGAAGCCTAAGAAAGGGGGTAAGCACTCGTAGACAATTAGCAAACTATTGTGAACATCACGCGTTTGTCTCTTGTGTTGAACCCCATAAGGTCTATGAGGCGCTCGAAGACTCGGATTGGCTCAATTCCATGCATGAAGAACTCAACAACTTAGAGTACAACAAGGTGCAAAGATTGGTGCCAAGGCCTTCGGGGAACCATAACATCATTGGAACCAAGTGGATCTTCAAGAACAAGCAAGATGCTCATGGGGACATCATTCGCAACAAGGCAAGATTGGTAGCACAAGGCTACTCCCAAGTCGAGGGTATCGACTACGGTGAAACCTTTGCTCCCGTTGCTCGTTTTGAATCCATACGTTTGTTGATTGCTTATGCTTCCCATCACAACTTTAAGTTGCAACAAATGGATGTGAAAAGTGCTTTTCTTAATGGTCCTATTAATGAGTTGGTCTTTGTCAAGCAACCCCCCGGGTTCGAGGATCCCTACTTCCCGGATCATGTGTATCAACTCGATAAGGCACTCTATGGCCTTAAACAAGCCCCACGTGCGTGGTATGACCACCTTACCGAGTTGTTACAAGATCGTGGATTTGAAGTGGGGCTAATCGATCCCACTCTTTTTACTAAGAAGGTCAAAGGGGAGTTGTTTGTATGCCAACTATATGTTGATGACATTTTCTTTGGTTCCCCTAACAAAGCTTTCAATGAGGAATTTGCCGCTCTCGTGACCTCCAGGTTCAAGATGTCTTTGATGGGAGAGTTGAAGTTCTTACTTGGTTTTGACATGAAACAAAAAAGAGAAGGAACCTTCATCAACCAAGCCAAATACACTCAAGACATGCTAAAAAGATTAAAGCTAAGTGATGTCAAGCCGGCTACTACTCCAATGCCCACCAAGTGCCAACTTGACATTGATCCCAATGGTAAAGTGGTGGATCAAAAGGTATATTGCTCCATGATTGGCTCCTTGCTTTACCTTTGTGCATCTAGGCCGGATATCATGTTGAGTGTGGGGATGTGTGCATGGTTTCAAGCCGCACCGAAGGAAAGTCACTATGTGGCGGTCAAGCGAATCTTTCAATATTTGGCTCATACCCCAAACTTTGGCTTATGGTACCCAAGAGGGGCAAACTTCAAGCTTGAAGGATTTATAGATTCCGATTGGGTGGGAGACAAAGTGGATAGGAAGTCCACTTTCGGAGGGTGCCAATTTCTTGGGTGCCCTTTGGTGAGTTGGTCTTCCAAAAAGCAAAGTTGTGTGTCTCTCTCGTCCCCCGAAGCGGAATATGTGGCGGCCGGTAGTTGTTGTGCACAACTTTTATGGATGAGACAAACTTTAAAGGAATACAGTGTCATTTGTGACAAAGTGCCTCTTTGGTGTGACAACGAAAGTGCCATAAAGATTTCTCTCAACCCGGTGGAACACTTCAAGACGAAGCATATTGAGATTCGGTATCATTTCATTCGGGATCACATTAGGCGAGGGGAGATCGAGCTCAAGTATGTGAACACTCATGATAACCTTGCAGATATTTTCACGAAGCCCTTGGATGAAGCGAGATTTCGCGAGTTAAGGCATGAGCTAAATATCATTGATTCGAGCAATGTGACTTGAACCCTTGCACATCCCACCACACTCCACCTGTTTTCTAGTTTAGATGTAGGCATGGACATAGGGGGAGTGTTCTTCTCTCAATGAACTCTCCCTCCCCCCATTATGCATAAATTGATCGAGTCTTTCACTTTAACCATATTTGTGTGGTACTAGTGCTTCAAGGACGAGTTGTGGTCATGGGCCCAAGGATAATTCTTCACGGTGCCATACCAATTGACTCAAACATAGGTGGCTCCGGCCACCGCCCTCTCTTGAGAGAGGCCAGAGCTCGCTCTTTTCGTGTGGTTGTTTTGAAAGAGTGGGTTCTGGACCGTTGTTAGTGTGTGTGTTGCCTTGATGGTTTTTTCTTTCTCTTGGCCTTGCTTTCTCGTCTCTTTGGTGCTTTAGCCGTTTGTTTAGAAGCCGTTTGGTTGCTAAGCGGTACTACCGCTGGTGGCGAGCGGTACTACCGCCCTCCAGTGTGGTACTACCGCTGTGAGACGGGGGCAGGGGCTTATATCGGGGGCAGGGGGAGTTTCTTATCCCCCATACCCATTCGCACGCCCCCTTGCTCTGTTCCTTTCTCTCTAGCAACCGGCTCCGCGGGAGGGCTCCGGTGGATCTCCCTCTCCGGGGCGTTCCTCTCCATTTCCTTCGGTGGAGACGATCCCCACCTTGTCCTCTTGCCATGGATGCCGGTATTGCCCCCGCTCCCTATTTCTTCTTGTCTAGATTTCCAATCTAGCATCTTAGGGGCAATAGCAGTTGCATCTCTAGATTTTTGGCCAGATCTAGGCTTGAGTAGGATGGAGAATGCTTCTAGACAGTTTGGATTGGTGTTTGGTTGGAGTATTTTTGAATTTGGTAGGACGGTAGTACCGGATCTGAACACGGCAGTTGGAAACTGCTGTTTCCCCATCTTGAGCGGTACTACCGCTCTCTCCAGAGCGGTACTACCGCTTGGAGCGGTACTACCGCTCGCGGGTCGCGGTACTACCGCCCTCTACCAGTTTCCACCATACTCTTACCTCTCAGTGATCTTTTGCTCATATTTTGTGGCTTATGCTTGTTCTTTCTGGTTGTTTGCGTGTTCTTGTGTGTGGTTCCAGGTGATGAGGTTCCTGAGCATCAGGCTCGTCGTGTTAACCCCGGTCGTGCCACGTCCAAGCGCTATCGCACCACTGAGTCTGCCAGAGGTTCTTCAAGTGCTCCACCTCCACCTCAATTCACGAAGAAGCCTGGTGTCAAGCCGAAGCCAGGCAAAACCGTGCCAGAAATTTTGCCCAAGGAGTTCTGGGCAAGGCATCACCGCAACCCGTATGAGGCGGACCAAGATCCCACTTTGGTCAACCGTCCGTTCTGGAACAGGTTCCAGTTTGCCATCTTCTTTGATGTTCTCAAAGCCAAGAAGAGCCTCTTTGTCAACGTGCACTCCATCGACACCGACCGTATGGAGAAGGATCCTGAATACTTTGGTGAAGCTCTTCACATGTGCACTCAACTGAACATTCTTGGGGTCATGCAATTCAACAAAGATTATGATGCTGATATTGTGGCCCAATTCTATGCCACGGTCCATCTCGGGACTGATGAGGACAGGACACTGACTTGGATGACAAATGGCAAGTTGCTTTCAGTCAAGTGGAAAGCTTTCATGGAGTTGATTGGGGCGCAAGATCTAGGTCTTGAGTCTCCTGTCGGTTTTCGTCCACACCGCCACACCAACGCCACTCACAAGAAAGCTCTATGGCCATACTGCACTTTGAGGATCAACCCTGAGACCAAGAAGGAAACTTATGAGCTGCCTGCCTATCTGGATATCCTTCACCGTATCTTCAGAGAGACTCTTTTCCCTCGTATCGGGAATCTGGATATGGTTCACTCCTATCTCGTGGACATGCTTCTCTTCTGCAAGCGTCAGAAGGGACAGAACACCGAAGAGTCCCTGGATATCTCTCATGTGATGTGGTCTGAGCTGTTATCTGCTATCTCCGAGCGCAAGTGCCCGATTTATGGTCCGCTCATCATGCTGCTTATTGAGAAGGCCTGGGCTCGTGTCTATCCCCAGGTGTTGCTGGAGACTAGAGAGTTGGTCTCTCACGACATCAAGCATCTGAGGAAGAAGGATAACTGGGGCACTCATGCCCCTAAGACTAGAGTTCCTTCATCTACTACTGCCATGGAGACCGAGGAGGAGACTGGGGCTGAGGCTGAGGATGATGATGATGACTACGTGCCTTCTGAGGCTGAGCCCTCTTAGGCAAAGAAGCTCAAGCTCAAGATGAAGAAGTTGTTCTGCATGGAGTCTCATGGTCAGTACATGACTCATGTGGCTGAGAAGAAGGCTCGAGGTCGCCACAAGGAGCTCATGCATTAGTTGGGTGCTACAGTTATCATGGATCTGAGGACCAGCTTACTGAGGAGGAGGAGTGGATTCAGCAGCACTGCCCGTGGACATATTCTGATGCCGAGCACTTCCCGACTGACGATGGTGGCGCAGATGATCCAGCGGAGATCTGATATGTGTGTCTCTCCTTTGCTATCACTGGAGCCGTAGCAACACTCCCTCTCCTTTTTGGTGTCTCGATGCCAAAGGGGAGAGAGTTTAGGGATTTGTGCTTTGTGTCTTCCGTCTTCTGTGTTTGTTTTTTCCTCGCTATTTGCTTGGTTTGGTTTGTGTCAGTGAGACCTAAGTTCCAGTCATATGGTGTGAGACATATGCTACCTTATCTTTCCAGTATCATTATCTATGTCACTATCTAGCTTATGAGTTGCTTGCTTATCCTGTTAAGTTATCTTATCTATGCTTCTCTCATATACCCTACTTAGGTGGTTGGTCTTTAAAATGTAGGGGGAGCGTTGATCCTAGTATGTGTGCTGTGCAGTCCAAAGCACTTATCTAGATAGCACACATCTAGGGGGAGCTCATCTACATTTTAGGACGGTGGGGTTTTTGCGCTTGTCATATATCTCTCATGTTGTGCAAATCCCGTATTGTCATCAATCCACCAAAAAGGGGGAGATTGTAAGGGCATATTTATCCCCAAGATGTTTTGGTGATTGATGACAATGCTTGTGCGGACTAATCGTGTGCGTTAAGTTCTTTCAATGATTCATCCATTGGCACAAGACGATTACCTCCCCTCGGTGTTTTATTCAAGATGGTGTAGCTCCTTCGTTTCGTTGTTGGTGGACTAGTTTCGTAGGAGTCACCGATCTATCAAGAGGGGATCCGCTTTGGTAAGGCTAGGGTGGAATCAACACGTACACATCCATATCACACCCGACGTTTTCCTTCCACTTCGTTGGAGCTGCCTTTTCCCCCGTGTCTGCCTTATCCTGCCCCAGCAGTAGTACCGCGGCCACGGCGGTAGTACCGCCGAAGCTCTCAAGCGGTAGTACCGCTCCCAGAGCGGTAGTACCGCTCCCCAAGCGGTAGTACCGCTCTCCGAGCGGTAGTACCACTTGTGGTCTTCGGCCGTAGTACCGCAGTGGTTCCTGGCTACTACCGCCTCGATTCGAGACCGATGTTTTTCGTGTCGGGTTTTACGGTACTAAGTGTGGTAGTAGTAGCAGTAGTACCGCTCCAAGCTGTAGTACCGCGCCTACTCCCATGGTAGTACCGCTCTGGGGCCAGGACCCTGACCTCCTCGTCAGCGCGGCAGTACCGCTGGGTGAGAGCGGTAGTACCGCCCTCAGCGGTAGTACCGCCCTGCCCAAGCGGTAGTACCGCTCTGTGCGTGGCTGTTCAGTGGGGTAACGGTTGGATTGGTTCCCCCACTATATAAAGGTGTCTTCTTCCCCAAAGTTGACCTACCTCTTTCCCCAAAGCTCCATTGTTGCTCCAAGCTCCATTTTCGCCCGATCTCTCTCCCTAGCCAATCAAACTTGTTGATTTGCTCGGGATTGGTTGAGAAGGCCCGGATCTACACTTCCACCAAGAGAAATTTGATTCCCCCCACTTATCCCTAGTGGATCTTTTTACTCTTGGGTGTTGAGCACCCTAGCCGGTTGAGGTCACCTCGAAGCCATACTCCATTGTGGTGAAGCTTCATGGTGTTGTTGGGAGCCTCCAAGTGTTGTGGAGATAGCCCCAATCTTGTTTGTAAAGGTTCGGTCGCCGCCTTCAAGGGCACCAATAGTGGAATCACGGCATCTCGCATTGTGTAAGGGCGTGAGGAGATTACGGTGGCCCTAGTGGCTTCTTGGGGAGCATTGTGCCTCCACACCGCTCTAACAGAGACGTACTTCCCCTTAAAAGGAAGGAACTTCGGTAACACATCCTTGTCTCCACCGGCTCCACTCTTGGTTATCTCGTGCCTTTACTTTTGCAAGCTTACTTGTGTTGTATCTATTGCTTGCTTGTGTGCTAGTTGTATTTGCACCATATAGGTTGTCCACAGAGTTGCACATCTAGACAACCTATTTCGTTGCAAGGTTTAAATTGTTAAAGAAAAGTCTAAAATTGTTAGTTACCTATTCACCCCCCCCCTCTAGTCAACCATATCGATCCTTTCACTCTTCAATACGAGCGTGGGTAACCTAACCGTACCATCAATTACGGTAAGTGGGGAACGAGCAGGCTCCGTTAGGCAAGCGGGGAGGCGTAAAGTTTTATCGCCTTTATAAAGGGGAAGGGTCTACTCCTTTCTACCCACGCCTTCATCTGCTTCTGCTCGCCCCTTTCCTTTTTTCTGAGCCCTAGCGCCCAAGCATTCATCCCTCCCACCAAAAAAGGTCCTCCGAAAATGTCCGGGTCTGGAGCAGGAGGCTAGTGGATGGCCTCCTCCGTCCAGGAGAAGGATATCAAAAAGCTACGGGCGGCCGGATATCTGGCCAAGCAAATTGGGCACCGTCTTCCAACGGTGGGACAGATTGTCCCCACTCCGAAGCCTCATGACAGAGTTGTTTTCCTCCCTCATTTCGTCCACGGGCTCGGGTTTCCCCTCCACCCTTTTGTTCGCGGCATCATGTATTACTACGGGATTGATTTTCACGATCTATCCCCCAATTCCTTCCTCAACATCTCGGCATTTATCGTCGTGTGTGAGGCCTTTCTCTGAATCTCGCCGCACTTCGGGCTGTGGCTCAATATCTTCAACGTGAAGCCCAAAGTGGTGAGCGGCGAACACGCCGAGTGCGGAGGCGCCATGGTGAGCAGGATGCCCAAGGTCACATGGCCGACAGGTACTTTCGACGACTCCATCAAGGAGTGGAAGCAACAGTGGTTTTATATCACTGAGCCGCGCGGCAAAAAGTGGGCCGCTGCTCCTGAGTTTCGATCCGGAGCCTCTTTGCGGCTCACATCTTGGCCCAAGAAGGGCATAAACTGGTCGTCGTCCAACAAACTGTCAGTGGTTTAGGCGCGCGTCAAAGGTATGGAGGACGAGGCCATCAGGCTCGTTGACGTGGTCCAGGTGATGCTGGTCCGCCTGATCCTTCCTTGTCAGCACAGAAGCTGTAATTTGTGGGAGTACGACCCGGCCAAGCACCAAACCTTGTGGGAGCTATTCGGCTCCTCGCACAAGGACATCTGGAAGGTGCTCTTCAAGTTCGGCAAACCGTGGCCGGACTCTGCCGCGGACCGCGGGTTGCGATTGTCCCACCCTGCTAGTCTGGTAAGTCGTCATCACATCTTGGTCATTAATATGTCCTGAAGGGGATATTTCTTTTAACGTGTCCTTCCACGATCGCTTCAGGAATGGATGAAGGTGGCGGAGCGGAATCATTGTCCGGCCCCGCTGCCGGAATAACCAGTGGGACCTCTTATGACGAAGATGCTGGTCCCAGTGCCTTACAAGGCGCCGAAGAAAGAGGCCCCAAGGAGGCCAAGGAGACCAGGAGCAGTCTCCGTCGTCGGGGTGCTTCGGACAGGAAGTCCGAAGACTCCAGCGACCCTCCCTCCTCCGGAGAGGATGAGGAGGAGGAAGAGGATGAGGAGGAGGAGGAGGAGGGAGAAGAGCCCGATCCCCTTACGAGGGAGAGGAAGAAAAGGGCAGCCTCCTCATCCTTAGAGGCAGATTCGCCTAAGAGGGGAAGAACACCCGTCCCCGACGCGTCCACGACGGCTACCAACAGCAGCCCGGAGTGGGATCCCAGGGCCCAGCCCCTGGTAAAATCGTAAGTGCAAGAAATTCGGACACATCCATGCATCCAGAATTTACTAGAATGTAGTATTTTGATTTGCACTGTACTTTTTTCAGTCTGGCGAGGTCTCCGGCCCAACAGGACTCATCAGAGGACTCGTTGAGTTCTGATGCTTCGCACAGTGAGACCCCTCCTAGGGCCCCATCCCCGAATCCTGGCCGTGACACCGAGGTGTCGTTGAAAAAGGACTTGAGTCAGGGGGGCGCACTTTGGGGGCCGGACGCGTGGGAGCGGCGGTTCCCATGAATATTGACGGCGGGGGCGGTCATGGATCCGGACCACAGCCGGACACAGTCCCGGAGGCCCAGAAGGCTCCGAGATCGGGCAAGCAGCCCCTTGTGACTGGAGGGGGCGATCCGCCAGCGACCTCCGTCCAACCGAAGGCGTCGGGCGGCCTATCGACAACACTGGAGAGTGCATCCATTATTGATGAACACCGCGCCCTTATGGGCGTCGTGATAGAAAAGATTCAGGCCGCCGAGAGCGGATTGAATGAATCCTGCATTAGCCTGATAAAAGGCTTGGAGGTATGTTGTAAAAGACAGTCATAGTATAGATAGTAGCCCCTGATACACTGTTTGGAGAGGATAGGAACCGGACAGGGGATCAACTTCCGTCTGTAGGAGACTTAGCTAATGATACATATTTTTTTTTATGAATTAGATGTCTACAGCAACTGCCTCTTCTCACGCCGCGAAAGTGTCCGGACTCAAGCAGAGTCTGCGCTTGCCGAAGAGGAACTCGATCGAGTGAAGAAGCAGCTGGAGGATAGGCAAGGTATGTTTTGAAACTTTTTAGTAAGTTTTTAACACAAGTAAGTACTTGTGACTATCTTTAAAGTATATATATCGCGCTCTCCAGGGGCGAATGCCGAAGTGGAGGCGCTCAAGAAGGTTGTTGCCTTTTGGCCGAAAAGAAAGCGGTCGGAGAGCAAGCTCTCCGTGAGAAACACGAGGCAAGGGTCGTGGGAGCTGAACAAGAGCTTCAGGAGGCCGTGGGCAGAAACGAGAGCTTGCAGTAGAGCCTTTCATTGAAGGAATCCGAACTCGCCCAAGCTCTACAGGCCGCAAAGGAGGCTCGGGAGGAAGCCCAAGCTGCGCTGAAACATATCCAGGAGGCACGGAAGATTGCGGCTGGTAAGGGGGGGGTTATTTTAAAGATGCCTTATGATTTAGCAGGGAAGATTCCTGGTGACCCATTGAACCCTAATTTTTTCAGGGGCGTTCGCGGATTTGCCGCACAGCATATCTGATGCTGCCCAATTCTGCCGAGCTGAGAAGAAGGAAACTGCGGAGAAGCTCTTCTGGTCACAGTATTTGGTGCCGAACTATCCGGTGCCCTTTGTCGATCAGCTAAAACAGTTGATCGAGCTGCATCAGGCGGCCGAACTAGCCATGAAGGATTTAGTTATCCGGCTGTGGCCCGCCGAGCCCATACCGAGCAGTTTCTTTGCGCTCGTGAAGCGGATTGGGAGGGCATGCCCTCGACTGGACGTCATTAAGCGGTCAGTGTGCATAGAAGGGGCACGAATGGCATTTGCTCGTGCAAAAGTGCACTGGGGAAGCTTGATGCTGAGAAGCTGATGACCGAGGGGCCGCCGGAGGGGAAGGAGCACCGTAAGCCTGAACTGTATTATGATGGCGTCCTGAAAGGCGCCCGCCTCGTGGCCGAGGAATGTACGAAAGACATTATTTTTCCCTGAAAGCAATTATGCTATCCTTTGTAAGGTAAGACAGAGTCACTTATATGTAAGTGCCTGTTTATGTTTAAATTTTATTCCTGTGCGGCCGTTTAATATGTTAGTCTTGAGAGTTGGCCAGTCGTCGGCTTCTGTCCCCACGCAGGAACTAGGGGGTGTTCGGGATAAACCTGAATACTCTTTATCCCATTCTTGGTTCCATGAAGGAGGTGTTCAGCACATCGAACCAGGCAATCGGACTATAAGGCTTTAGTACTCTCACTTAGCCATAGGATTTCGAGTATGGGCGGCGCAACTCCTAGTTTTTGGAAGACCGCACGAGGGGCTCTAATAGCGCCTAATCGGTGGACCGATACCTCACGCGCTGCATTTTATTATGGCATTATGCGGAATAAATCCTTAAATATTTGACAACCTCTCGAACAGCTGACCAGATCTCACCTTATCATGACAGTCGATTTTTGGCTTTCTCTACTGAGGTGTTCGTCCGGCAGAACCGAGACACAATCGCAGTAGTTCTCCCAGCGCTACCTTAGCCAATATTACGGAACGTAAGGTACCAAAACATGGGAGCCGGGCAAACCCAACCAATGAACCAAGACATGATTCGGAGCTGACGCATATAATGCTATAAGTTCGGGGTGCCGGACGACCGAGAAGGTGTTTGGACTTTAGACATCGTAGCACGGGTGCGAAGAAGCCCCCTGACGTTCGAAGGCATAACAAAATGTTCGGATGCCGTTATGACAAAATGTCATTGAAAAATAGCAGATAAGCGTCAAATGACTCCACATGCTACATTTAAGTAATACGTCTATGCGTACGGGTATGGTGCATGTTATAAAAGAGAGGCATGACGGCAGATCCTGTTGGGGCCGGGACGTGGTTGGTTGTGCGCGGGTCCGGAGGAATATCCGGATTGTGTTCAGGTGGGGTGGACATCCCCCCTGTATGCGTCCGAGCTGATTCCAAGCCGCCGGTCCGGTTGTGCGCGCGGGTGAACCTATAAATAGTGCTTTAAGAGGCATGTGTAAGCATCGGCTGAGCCATGGATGTGATCCGTACAGCTTATGTTGAAGGGTCTGTATGGGATATGATTAGGTTGGGGTATCCTAAAGTAGTTCGGACTCCCTTGTTGGTGTCCGGGAGTTCGGCTGTCGAATTTAGGTTCGATTGAAGAAACCGTGACTCGCTGCTTCAGTGAATAAAGTAGCCGAATATTCTTTGGCGCCAAGACAAAGCTCTATTTTGATCGTAATTGTGACGTCATCATGCGGGTCTTGGGTGATAATGCGTTGAATCGCAGTGTGTCCTAGCAGTGCTGAATAGCTACCGCCTAGAGGTATAAGACCGAAAGTTGGTATGACATTTTTGTTTATCCGGAGGCCATCTCCGGGGTGGCGTGGCCTAGGTGGCCTTTACGCCTATGTGTGACACTCTAAAATGAGTTGTTTGATGGGGCCTGATCCTCGAGTGATCGGTCCCTGGACATAGTAATCTGGGCTGCTTGCCCCGGTACTTCTTCATGCTCCTTCCGGCGCCGACCTGCTGATTTGTTTAAAGACCCGGCATTCTCTATTTGTATGATTGGCTGCTGCTCCTGGGGTACCATGGATTTGACATGGCCGATCAAGTATGTTGTTCAAGCTGGAGGGGCCCGGATTGAGATGTTGAAGTCTCTTCTCCCTCTCAACAGTTTGAGGGTTATGGGCTCCTATGTTGATCGCCATTCCCCGGGCGCCATTCTTTGTCTTGGGAAGCTTATATTTGTTGCACCGAGGTTTGTAGACTCTGTTTCCGTCCGTCGATGCGTTCGGGGTACTTGCTATGTTGCTTCTTGGTATGTAATGCTGGTATTGTGCGTAGCCCCTTGCCGTAGTGTGCTGTCGGTAGGGTGTAGGCCTGCATTTGGTTTTCAGTGCCGCCTCCTCAAATTGAGGTAGTAATCTGTGCTTTGGGTAGTATTTTGTTTGGCACGTGAGTCCGTATTCTTCGGCTACCGCGGCCTTAGTTCGTTTGTCTGCGAGCAGATCTTGGTTAGTTTGGAGCTGCTGCTGCTTCTTCTTCAGGCTTCGTGCAGTGGCTATAAGCCTTCTTTTGAAGCGTTCCTACTCTATGGGATCCTCTGGTACGCCGAATTGTTCGCCACCGAGGATCACCTCGTCTTCGGAGGGAGGCGTGTAGTTATCATCCTCCAAGTATCCGTCTGTCACCTGTTCATCTGGGCTAGCCAGCACGTGTTCCTGTTCAGCTTGCTTGAGGTTGGGTTGATCAGGATCGTATTCCTCTTCGGCACCATCTGGCTTTTCTTCCCGAGTGCCAGTATTGTTGTGGCGGGGCTTGGAGCGGCGCCGATGACGCCCATGTTTTCCTTTCTTCCCCGAGGGGTTTTCTCCCGTTGCCTCATTGCCATTGGTTTCTTTGGGAGCATCCACCACATATATATCATATGAGGAGGAGGCAGTCCAGTGCCCTATGGGCGATGGTTCCTGTTCTGCTCCTGCATCGTCGTCTATACCATCGATGTCTTCGAAGTCGAAGTTAAGCACGTCGGTCAAGTCATCGACCGTGGCTATTAAGTGGGTGGTGGGTGGGAAACGAATTTCTTCGTCGCCAGCTTCCCACTCGAGCCAGACATAGTTCAGCTAGGAGTCTCCTGATAGAGAGAGAGACCTTAAAGAATCTAGCACGTCTCCGAAGGTGAGTGTTGAAAGATATCCGCATCGATAAACTCCATGACTGGAGCCCAGTTAGATTCAATGGGCACTGACGCGCGCGGCCCGGAACACACGGCCGGAGGTGAGTCCGGGGGTCTGGAGACACAGATCCCTTTAGGAGAGGAGTCTCTGTTCGGCTCCAACGCTGAGGAGTGTGCGGCCTCCGGGGTGGGGTCCATCCACCCGTCATTGGAAGGCACGACCCGCTCTAGAACGATGTCCGGAGCGGTAGCAGGTGCGACATTCCGAATACTGTTCGACTGCCGATCTAGGTCGAGCACGTCGTGATTGTTCGGCGCTCCTGACACCGGTCTGAATCCATCGAAGATCAAGTCTCCGCGGATGTCGGCCGTGTAGTTTAGGTTTCCAAACCTGACCTGTTGGCCAGGGGCATAGCTATCGATCTGCTCCAGATGGCCAAGCGAATTGGCCCGCAGTGCGAAGCCGCCGAACACGAAAATCTGTCCGGGGAGAAAAGTCTCACCCAGGACAGCGTGGTTGAAGGTTGGAGAAGCCATCTAGCCTTGCAGCAATGACACAGAGGAACTCTCAATGAAATCACCAATGTCGGTGTCAAACCCGGCGGATCTCGGGTAGGGGGTCCCGAACTGTGCGTCTAAGGCTAATGGTAATAGGAGGCTGGGGACACGATGTTTACCCAGGTTCGGGCCCTCTGAATGGAGGTAATACCGTACTCCCTGCTTGATTGATCTTGATGATATAAGTGTTACAAGAGTGGATCTACCATGAGATCAGAGAGGCTAAACCCTAGAAGCTAGCCTATGGTATGATTGTTGATGATGATGATCGTGAGTCCTAAGGACTAAACCCTCCGATTTATATAGACACGGAGGGGGCTAGGGTTACACAAAGTTGGTTTACAGAGAAGGAGATTTACATCCAAATCGCCAAGCTTGCCTTCCACGCCAAGGAGAGTCCTATCCGGACACGGGATGAAGTCTTCTATCTTGTATCTTCATAGTCCAACAGTCCGGCCAAAGTATATAGTCCGGCAGTACGGATACCCCCTTATCCAGGACTCCCTCAGACACACCCAAGGAAAACAACGGCGACGAAAAGGATGCAACGGAGGATAATCCCGTTGGGCAGAAACCAAAGTGATGGCGCAGGCGCCACTCCAAATCCCGCCATAGCAAAAACAGCGATAACAGCGCAAGAAAAAAATAACACCCTGGTCGACTCCAAAGGAAACGACGACCCCATGGACCCAGAGATGGAGCAGGATGAACCAGGAGATGCTGAACATAGTCCGGAGTAGATGTCCGATGAGGAAATGCCGAGGGTAAAACTCATCAACCCACCTCCGGAGAGGAGGACAGTCCGGATGACAATACATTCATCATCCCGGAAAAACACTCGAAACAAGAGAACCTCCACAAAAGGCTTATTGCCACCGCGAGGATCCTGAAGAAGCAGAAGCAAAGTCTTAAGGCAACCTAGGATATGCTCAACT
This sequence comes from Triticum aestivum, assembly GCF_018294505.1. Taxonomy (NCBI): domain Eukaryota; kingdom Viridiplantae; phylum Streptophyta; class Magnoliopsida; order Poales; family Poaceae; genus Triticum; species Triticum aestivum. The sequence goes on from NC_057807.1 coordinate 429,291,254, forward strand.
ATAGATGGAACAAAGTGCTAGACACTGAAGAAAAATACGGCGACGATCGCCACACAAAGAGCTACCCAAAGCGCAAGCTACTTCCTGAATTCGATGACGAGGCCATAGAGCCCATTCCGCCGAAGAATAATACAGCCGATCAGCCGGACCGACCACCCTGTGGCCGCGACAAGGCGGCTAATGATGCCGCACACAAGTCAGCACACGATTTACGTGAGCTCCTAGACAAAAAGGACGATGCGACCAGGTCCATCTATGGATCTAGAAAACGTGCTCCAGCGCAAGATCATAGCCACCAAAACGATCATATTGATCAAATACCAGCTCAAAATCAACCCCGAAGACAACAACCGTCGACAGCATGCCACAACACATCCCATTATAGGGGTGCTGCACACCCCTGTGCTTCACTAATGAAGTGTTGGATCATGAATTTCCAAAGGGATTTAAACCCGTGAATATAGAGGCATACGACAGAACAACAGACCCTGGGTCTGGATTGAGGACTTTATCCTTCATATACACATGGCTCGCAGAGATGATCTCCACGCCATTAAATATCTGCCCCTCAAGTTGAAAGGACCAGCTCGGCATTGGTTGAAATGCCTCCCCGAAAACTCAATTGGAAGTTGGACGGAACTTGAGGATGTTTTCAGGGCCAATTTTCAAGGGACCTATGTCCGACCTCCGGATGCAGACGATTTAAGTCACATAATCTAACAACCCGGAGAGTTAGCCCATAAGCTTTGGAACAGATTTCTCACTAAGAAGAATCAAATCGTTGATTGTCCGGATGTCGAAGCCTTAGCGGCTTTCAAGCACAGTATCCGAGACGAATGGCTCGCCAGACACCTCGGCCAAGAGAAGCCGAGGACAATGGCAGCCCTAACAAGCCTTATGACTCGCTTCTATGCGGGAGAGGATAGCTGGTTGGCCCGTAGCGGCACCAGCGACCTAAGCACATCCGAAATCAGGGATGGCAACGGGAAGCCGCAATGCAATAAAAATAAACATCGAAGCAATGGAGACAGTCCAGATAACACGACAGTCAACGCAGGATTCAGGGGCTCTCGACCCGGTCAACGGAAAAAGCCATTTAAAGGCAGTAGAGATGGACCGTCTAGCCTAAATAAGGTTCTAGACAGATTATGTCAAATTCATGGCACCCCCGAAAAACCTGCAAACCACACCCACAGAGAATGCAGGGTCTTCAAGCAGGCCGGCAAGCTAAATGCCGAACACAAAGGAAGGGAGACGCCAAGTGAAGACGAGGATGAGCCTCGCCAGCCGAACATTGGAGGACAGAAAAAATTCCCACCAGAAGTCAAAACAGTGAATATGATTTACGCAACTCACATACCGAAGAGAAGGCGCAAACGCTCACACAGAGACATATACGCTATAGAGCCTGTCGCCCCCAAATTCAACCCTTGGTCATCCTGCCCAATCACTTTTGATCGCAGGGATCATCGGACTAGTATCCGGCACGGAGGATCAGCTGCCTTGGTGCTCGACCCAATAATTGACGGATACCATCTCACCCGAGTCCTTATGGACGGCGGCAGTAGTCTTAATCTGATATATCAGGACACTGTCCGCAAGATGGGGATAGACCCGTCAAGAATCAGCCAAAGTAACACTACCTTTAAAGGAGTAATACCAGGCGTCGAGGCCCGCTGCATGGGCTCTCTCGTATTAGAGGTTATATTTGGATCTCCCAAAAACTTCAGAAGCAAAGAATTAATCTTCGACATCGCTCCATTCCGAAGCGGCTATCACGCACTACTCAGAAGAGCGGCCTTCGCTCGTTTCAACGCAGTACCGCACTACGCCTACCTTAAACTCAAGATGCCCGGTCCACGTGGCATCATCATAGTTAGTGGAAACACAGAGCATTCCTTACGAGCGGAAGAATATGTGGCAGCTCTAGCAGCCGAACATTGAGCGGCCTCTCCAACCAGAATACATGATCGGTCGTCAAGACCACGGACACGGTTAGACGAGTCCGGTGCACCCCGATGGTGATAGCCCAGATAAACCTGAGTTCGAGTCTATGGATATACCCCCATAGGTGGTGCTAGGGGCTGCGCGCATGTAAAAAAACCACAGTTTGGCTTGACAATATTAATACAATAATAGATTGCATTTTCACGGTTCATTGAGAATAACCAACTTTTCGCAGGATTACACCAGACTCTCTTACCTGGGTTTTTCCTTTTTACAGATGATCATCGTGCTACACCCTTCCAGGATACGGCACAACACAGACAAAGGCGCAGACGTGCAGCAGGGCCCCGCTCAAAGGTTTCTCTTTAGATTAAGCCCCTGTGTAAACCTTCTATAATGTCTCTTGTTGCTTGACGACCTCCGGGCACTTAACACACCCGAGAGGGATGCTGGCATTATTAGCATTTCGCCACGATAGACCTATGCACGTATCTGGAAATTCAGGGCTCATTATCGAGGGCGTTACTCAGCCTAGTATATGTTGTAAAGTCCAAATACCTTAGGGAGTGTTCGGCGTCGCGAGTTTGGCCTTATATGCATCAGCTCCGAATCAAATGTTGGGTTTGCCCGGCTCCTGGGTTTTGCTACCTTATGTTCCGTTTTATCGGCTAAGGGGGCCAAAGGAGAACTACTGGGATTGTGCCCTGGTTATTCCAGATGAGCACCTTAGTAGAGAAAGCCGAAAACTGACTGTCATGATACAACGAGAGACTGGTCAACCACTCGATGACTCAGCGGAATCTTCGCAGTTCCTCCGCATTAACAAAGGACCGGTTTCCCGGTCATGTACGTACGTGCACCGTACTCGGATAAACACGGAAGTACCAGGGGCTATATAGTAGCCCCACCGTCAAACTCCTATGGCTAAGTGAAAGTGTTAAAGCTATATAGTCCAATTGCCTAGTTCGTCGCGCTATCACCTCCTTAACGGACCAAGACGTTGGATAAAGTGTGATTATGTGCCTTTTTCGAACACCCCGCATTATATGCGTGGGGGCTGAAGCCGACGACTGCAAAATTTCAGGTTATATACATACATAAACGGCCGCACAAGAGGCACTATAATACTTTCGGGCAAAAGTATAAACACAGCCTTTATAATCAAAATAGCATTGTTTTTACAACTGAGATACATGTCACTCAAACATAGTACTCTTCAAGCATTGAGCCTCTATTAAACGGGCGCCTTCTAGGACTTCTTCAAAATAGTGCTCGGGCGGGTCCTGGCCTCTCGCCTGACCCCGGGTTGCAATGCTGGTGGTCTCCATACCTGCCCAATATGTTTTGACACGGGCAAGAGCCATCCGCGCACCCTCTATGCACGCTGACCTTTTCACAGCGTTGATATGCGACACATCACCAAGGAATTGTTGCACTAAACCAAAATAACTATCCGGCCTTTGTCCCTTCGACCAAAGATGATCTACGACAGACCTCATAGCAAGTCCGGACAACGTATGGAGCTCGGCCCATGCGGCCATCTTTTCATTCAACGGCAGCGGACACGTCGGGGAACTGAACTGCGACCAGAACAACCTTTCCACCTCATGGTCTTTCTGATCTTTGAAAAACTCGGTCGCATCAGCAGTACTTTTCGCCAGGTCCGCATATGCGTCTGCAGCACTCCATAACTGATCCGGAGGAGAATACTTCGGATCTCCAAACTTCATCCACAAAAAAAGGGCCTCCCAGCCGTGATATCTCCGGCTTGTCGAAGCTCCTCCCGTGCAACTCTAATTTTAGAGCGTGTTTCCTTGGCTGCTCCCAAGGCCTTCTTAAGGTCAGCCGCTTTCGCTTGGCTCTCCTTTTCAAGGATCCCATATTGGCCGGCGGCATCTTTCAGCTCAACAGCCATCTTGGCTATTTTATCTTCACTCCGGCGATGAGCAGCCTGCTCGGCTCTTTAACTCTTCGGCCGCCTTTAGGGCGGCCGCATCACTTATCCTGGCTTGTTCCTTGGCTAGGGCAAGTTCTGCCCGAAGGGCCTCCACGGCAGCAACTCCATCTGCAGCCACAACATATTATAGATACTAGCATCATGCTCCTCTAAATATTTGCTGACAATCCAAAAAAAACACATACCCTGTGCCTCGTCAAGCCGCTTGTTCTCAAGCGGGATGTCGGCATCCGCCACATCAAGTTGTCGCCTCAGTTCGGTGAATTCAACAGTCCGGTCAACCGCTGGACCCTCATCCGTGTGCACATAACATAGCACGATCATTACTTGGGAGTATGATCCTCCGTTTGCCGCCTCGGGCTGGCAACCAGAGTCTCAGGGGCTACTATCTATACGGAGCACACCTAGCGTGTGCGGTACATCCGAAAGTATACATATTACTTGGCATACCTCAAAGCCTTTGAGCATGCTCGTAAAAGCTTCATTCAACCCACTTTTAGCGGATGAAATCCTCTCAAACACCGTACCCATTAAAGTACGGTGCGCCTCTGAGATAGCCACTCACTCCAGAAGGCCCGTCAGTGTGTCCGGCTATGTGCCGGACAATCCTGGACTCTTCTTGCTGCTCTCCTTGGGAGCCAAATACTCCGGGCTTCGGGCGACTGAAGCATAACTTCTGGCCTTAGTGGATCAGGAGAAATCCTCCGTGACGACACCTCGGGGTCGTCCGCCCCATGGGGCGGGGAGGAAGGAGTAGGCGTTTCGCTCCCCATCATCTCCGGAAGAAGATCCCCCGAAGACGAACTCTGTTGAGAAGGGCTATGATCCGGACTGCAAGATAGGTCTCGGTTATTATTCTCAGAGATAAAGCAGGATATATTTATCAAAGTACTTTTAATTCACTTATAGCTCGGTGGAGGGCTGGCCCGTTTGCGGGTGTTGTGCGGCAAGGACGCCCTCTGGGGCAGGGCCCCTGGTGAGGGTTTCTTCCCTTGTTTGGACACCTTCGCTTCCAAGTCTTCGGAGGTGGCCCTTTTCTTCCCGTGGGGGGAGGGAATTTTAGATTCACCTCCCCGATTATCCTCCTTCGTGGAGACATTAATTCCCCTGGTTTGGATGTGCAATGTATGAAGCCCGCTTTCGGCTTCTCTATTCCTCCCTTCATCCTCGCCCGATGGCACTTGATAGGGTGCGCACTCAAGCATCGTGGTTAGTACAGGATCCGGCGAGCCTTGGGGAAGAGGGGCCGAACACCTGATCCTCTCCGCCTTTCATATCCAGTCCTGGCCGAGAGCAATTTTTCAGATTGGTGTTGTGTCAAATATAAATACGGCATGTTCGGTCATGGAATTACTTACTTGGGTATCTGGACGGTTGCAGTTGAGACCCGCATCCTCGGTGGTGTTCGGACACTTTATTCATGATCTGAAGAACAACCTGTACATCCCTTTGAGCGTCATGCTGAAGAATTGTTGAATAGTTCACGGTCCTTCCGGGTTGAACTCCCACATACGGAGAGATCAACGTTGGCATGGCAGGACCCGACGAACTAGCATTACTTGCATTACCTTGACAAGACTAACATCCCTCTTGAGAAGATCCCGAATGCGGCTTTGCAATGTCAGTACGTCATTAGCTGGCCCCCAGTCCCGTCCCTCGTTGACCCATGATGCCAGTTGAGGCGGAGGGCCCGAGCGGAAGGCAGGGGCGGCCGCCCACTTTGTGCCTCGGGGATCTATGATATAGAACCACCTCTGCTGCCATAAGTCGGACACCTCTGGTAGGAACCCTCTGGCCATAGGGCATCGACGCCTTTGCTTATTATAGCGCCTCCGCACTCCGCGTGTCGCCCGTCGATCACCTTCGGCTTTATATTGAAGGTTTTGAGCCATAGGCCGAAGTGTGGGGTGATGTGGAGGAAGGCTTCGAACACGACGATAAACGACGAGATGTGAAGGATGGAATCCGGAGCTAGATCGTGAAAATCTAGACCGTAATAGAACATGAGCACTCTAACAAAGGGATCAAGACTAAAGCCTAAGCCTTGGAGGAAGTGGGAAACAAATACAATGCTCTTGTCGGGTTCGGGGGTGGGGATGACCTGCCCTTGAGCAGGCAGCCTGTGCGGGATTTCCGCGGTCAGATACCTGGCCTCCCTCGGCTTCTTGATGTCCTCCTCTGTGACAGAGGAGGCCATCCACCGACCTTGAAGGTTGGATCCAGATATGATTAAAGGTCCGAAAGCGCTTAAGCCTGAGGTTTGGGTGTTGGAAATCGAGGTGGAGGAAGGATTGGGCGTGGGAAGAAAAGGACGAGCCTTGGTTCCTTTATAAAGGGGGTGAATATCAAGTGTCCTCCGTGTGACCGTTTGAAACTTGTCTAAAATCGAGGTATCATACTAGCAGGCGCAGTTGGGTTACCCACACCCGTATTGATGAGAATCTCAGCTTCGACAAGACATGCTAATAAAACCGCCTCGCGATACGTGTAGTGGAAGGTTGGGAAAACGGTTCATAGTAAACCGGGCCGCAGCGTGATGTCACACCATGAAGAGTTGTCAGCAGGTAAGATTTGTGGAATATTATGCTCTCTACGATGGTAAGTGGAAATTATTTTATAGAGCCGGACATGATCCTCGTATTCAATATCTTCTGTGAAGTATTCGGAGAAGGAACCCGCCTTGCAATGCCAAAGACAATCTGTGCGTCGGACTCATCGTCATTGAAGCCTAGTTCAGGGGCTACTGAGGGAGTCCTGGATTAGGGGGTGCTCAAACTGCCGGACTATATGCTTATGTTGGACTGTTGGACTATGAAGATACAAGATTGAAGACTTCGCCCCGTGTCCGAATGGGACTCTCCTTTGCGTGGAAGGCAAGCTTGGCGATTCGGATGTGTGGATCTCCTTCTCTGTAACCGAATCTGTGTAACCCTAGCCCCCTCCGATGTCTATATAAACCGGAGGGTTTAGTCCGTAGGACAACAATAATCATAGTCATAGGCTAGCTTCTAGGGTTTAGCCTCTACGATCTCGTGGTAGATCAACTCTTGTAATACTCATATCATCAAGATCAATCAAGCAGGAAGTAGGGTATTACCTCCATCGAGAGGGCCTGAACCTGGGAAAACATCGTGTCCCCCGCCTCCTATTACCATTAGCCTTAGACGCATAGTTCGAGACCCCCTACCCGAGATCCGCCAGTTTTGACACCGACACTCTCCGCCACTAGTGCGGCGCTAACCACTTGATTCGTTGCCGCTAGATACAGCAGCAACGGCTCTTGTGGTTTCAGCGCCACCAGTATCGGCGTGGAGGAGAGGTATTTCTTCAAATCCTGCAGCGCTGCCTCGGCCTCTGAGGTCCACTCCATTTGGCCCGCCTTTTTCAAGATTTTGAAAAAGGGAAGGGTGCGCTCAGCAGACTTGGAGATGAATCTGCTCATGGCAGCAACGCAGCCAGTGAGCCGACGCACATCTTTGATCTGCCTAGGTGCCTCAATATGCTCGATGGCCTTGATCCTGTCTGGATTTGCCTTAATCCCATGCTGCCACACAAAGAACCCGAGAAGCTTTCCGGACGGAATGTAGAAAACACACTTCTCCGGGTTCAGCGTGAGGTTGATCTTGCGCAGGTTTGCAAATGTCTCTTCCAAATCTTGCACAAGTGTTGCATTGTCCTTGGTTTTGACCACTATGTCATCCATATAGGCTTCCATATTTCTATGTAGCTGGGTTTCAAAACCAGTTTGGACTGCTCTTGCGAAGGTTGTGCCAGCGCTCTTCAACCCGAAAGGCATCCGTAAAAAGCAATACGCACCACATGGGTTGATGAATGTTGTCTTCTCTTCATCTTCTTTTTTCATGAAGATCTGGTGGTATCCTGAGTAGGCATCGAGGAAGGACAACAGGTCACACCCGGCCGTGGAGTCAACAATCTGGTCAATGCGCGGCAATAGGAAAGGGTCTTTTGGACAGGCCTTATTGATATATTTGTAATCAATACACCGCCTCCACTTCCCATTTGCCCTGCGCACTACCACCGGATTGGCCAACCACGTCATATGGAGCACTCCTCTCACCAAGCCTGCCGTTTCTTGCTTTCTGATCTCTTCCGTGATGAACTCCTGCCTTTCCAGAGCTTACTTCCTGACCTTCTACTTGACGGGCCACGCACGAGGATAGACAGCAAGATGGTGCTCAATCACCTCCCTGGGAACGACAGGGATGTCAGATGCTTGCCACACAAACACATCGACATTCGCCCATAGGAAAGTGACGAGCTCGCTTTCCTATTTGCTATTGAGGGTGGAGCTTATGGTGAAAGCCCCTCCCGTGCCATCCTCCTTGACGGACACTTCTTGGTCTCTGGTGGTGCAGCTCTGGATTTCTTGCTCTTGCCGGCGAAGCTCTCTGGCACGTCCTCGAAGGGAGCACAGCACTCCGAAGAGGTGCGCTTGCCAGAGTGGGTGCGAGAGGTCTTGCCGGTTCTCTCCCCCCCCCCCGGGGGGGGGCTTCAGCGGCAGGAGCAAGTGCCTTGGCAGCAGTCGCTGCAACTGCTTCCCGGTAAAGTTGATCAGTGCAAATCAGCGTGTCTTTCTTGTCGGAGAGGACGGTGATGATGGTCATCGGCCCAGGCATCTTCAGCATGTTGTAGGTGTAATGTGACGCTTCCATGAACTTGGCTAGTGCTGGGCAGCCGAGGATCCCGTTGTAGGGCAAGGGGATCTCGGCCGCATCGAAGACAATCCTCTCCGTCCTGTGGTTCAACTTGCTTCCAAATGTCACGGGCAGTGTGACCTTGCCTTTCGGCTGACTCCTTCCCAGGTTGACCCCTTGAAATGTGCTCGTCTCTTTGAGGTCCCCATCAGGAATCTGCAGCCTTTTGATCACAATGGGCGAGATCAGGTTTAGACCGGCCCCGCCATCAACTAGCATCTTCGTCACCTTGAGGTTGCATATCATTGGTGAGACCAACAATGACAAACACCCGACCGTAGTTGTGCAATCAGGGTGGTCCTCGGTGTCAAAAATGACAGGCGTGCTGGACCACTTCAGTGGCTTCCAAGCGTCGAATGATGGCTCCGCCGCTGCAATCTCACGCGCCCACTGCTTGAGCTGGCGGTGAGAGGTGTGCAGCGAGGCGCCACCATCGACACACATGGCCTCTGTATCTTTCTGAAACTCATGGTCGTCGGACTCATCGTCCTCATCACGATCATCATCTTCCTTCTTCTTGTCGCGGCCCCGGGCGGGCCTCTCTTGCTGGTTATCCTTGCCGCGGCAGCCTTCTTGGCCGCCGCGCTTCTTTCCGGATCCTCCGGCACCGTCTTGACCCTTCTCCTTGTCCCGCCTCTCATACTCAGATTTTTTTCTTTTCAGCAAGCAGCTCAACTTGTCGGCACTTCTGGAGGTTGTGGCCCTTGGTGCGGTGGATCTTGCAGTATTGCTTATCGGAGCTTCCCGGCTTGTCAGCAGCCGCCAAGGCCCGGCAAGTGGCACACCCGGCAATTTCCTTGCCAGGGTCACTCGCCTTGGCCTTCTTGGCAGCGCCGGTGTCGTCGGATCCCTCTACAGCAAGCACGACCTTGCCCTTGCGCTTTCTGTTGCGGCACCGGCCCTTCTTCATCGGGGCGGCGGTGTCTTCATCTGTGGAGTCAGTTTCCGCACTAGCGTCCTCGCCGGGGTACTTCCTCCCCTCTTCAGACCGAGTGCACCTATCATCCAGAACATAAAGTTCGGCCACATCTTTGACCTTGTTCATCGCCAGCTCCTCACACATCTTGCAGTGCGCACATTCTGATGAAATGCGCTGATCACAGCGGTGGGGTGAGCATATGGGATGTTGTATTGCACTCGGTTGAACCTCTGTATGTACTTGCGCAGGCTTTCACCTTTCTTCTGGGGGATGATATGCAAATCTCTTGCCTGGCCATGAGCTTGATGGCCTCTAGTGAAGGCGCCAACAAACTCATGACACAAATCCGACCAAGAAGAAATGGAATCGGCCGGCAAGTGCATCAACCATGACATGACATTGGGCTTGAGAGCAAAAGGGAAGTAATTGGCAAGCACCTTGTCGTCGCGTGCTCCAGCAGCCTGCATCGCGGTGGTGTAGATGCTGAGGAACTCCGATGGGTGAGTCTTGCCGTTATACTTCTCGCCAACGTCGGGCTTGAATGTGCAGTGGGACGGCCACTGGAACTGCCGTAGCTCACGGATATAAGCCGGGCAACCCACCTCGTTGGGTAGGCCCCCATAGCCTCCCAGTGTTGGGTGGTCCGTAGTGGTCCCTACCCGCCTATCTGACTGGTGGTGCGTTCCACGCTGGCCCTTGATGGTAGTTCGAGCATATTCATGGGCTCGCTCCTGAAGAACTTGATGCTGATCGTGGTGGGTCCATGGATCGACGATGCTATGGAAATATTATCACAAGCGTCATCACGACGGATCGACACCCGCGGTAACTGGCGTGTGGGAGGAGAGTGCACCGTGGCTGCATCACCTCCTGCCCTTCCTTCACTGGGATGTGCTGGCTCGACAGAGCGTTGGCCTGTGGGCGCTGCTGGCCGCGGCTCATCTTTGTTAGCGATGTCGACGAGGCTCCGGACGATGGCTCTCCACTCGTCGAGCTTCTCCACAGCAGGAGGAAAGTCGAGGACAGTTGCGCATGCGCTAGAGCTTCTGCTGGTGTGGGCGGCGGCGAAAGTTGCATGGATCGTGACGCGCTCCGACTTCTAACCACGTTAGAAGGAGCTCTGTCACGGTCCTGCAGCTGTCCGCCATTTTCGCCAGCACCTCGGTGTGCATGCTGGCCTCCCTCGTCATGTGAGGGATGCGCAGGGCTCTTCCCACGGCAGCGCCCGGGGTCACCAACGTGGTGACGGTGCTCATCACGCAAAACTTGGGAAGAGTGCACCGTGGGCGCCGGCGTAGGTGTCTTGGAGGTCGCCGCGCCGCCGATAGGCGGCACAACGACGAATCTGGAGGGCCCCGCGCCGCCTGCGGGGGACACAGCTTCGTCTCTGGATTCGGCGGCATGCGGCTCGTCGTCTCGCGCATGAACAATGCCGCTCGCCAGGTTCTGGCTGCCAGAGCGATGCGGGTGTTCACGGGTCGCGCCCTGGGTCCTGTCTGCGATGGCCCCGCTACCTGCCCGCACTGGTACAGGCAGTCCGGCTCTGGATGAGCCGATCGCTGTCATCATCTTCCTCTTGGGAGCCATGGCGACGAGGAACTGCTCAACTAACTGCTAGACCGGATTCTCACAACTGCGCTCCCCTACCTGGCGCACCAAAGATGTCGGTGGGAAACGACACCTATGGGATCACAGGAATCCCTACTACGGTTCGGCGGGCGCGGGATTGTGAGAAGAGCAGGATCAACAACTAGCAAGCACACAGATCGTTTACCCAGGTTCGGGCCGCGAGGATGCGTAATGCCCTAGTCCTGCTTTAGTGTCTATTTGAGTGTTCTTGGAGTTCTTGAGCTAGCTATGATGCGTAACTTGTCCAAGGATCCGAATCCCTCTCCAGTATGCCTCGGCCCTCCTTTTATAGTTAAGGGGATTGCCACAGTGGCACACAGGAGGTGGAAAGGTGTATAGTGGCTGAGCTTATCGCTAGTCATTACGGGACAAGATGCATTTAATGCGCCTCTGAGGTGTCCCCTTGCTTTATCGGGGATGGGAACCAGGCCCATCCCGTCTGTCGCCACTCCATCCTGTGTCGACACACGTCCAGGCCAAAGAGGCGTGCAGTGCCATGTAGGCTGGCAGGCTGCTGAGTTGGCGCAGTGGTAGGGTCTTCATGAAGATCTGCATGCCACCACGTAGGCGCTCGCTGTGTTAGCCTAGAGGCCACACGTCGACACGCAGGTGCCTGCCTAGTTGGTGGGCTGGCAGCTACGTGGGAACAGTGGTGGAAACTTGGTGGACGTGGGTCTGGCTGTGGCCCTGCTGATGTCCTTGGCAAGGGCCTTGCCGGAGCCCTGGCAAGGGTCTTGCCGTGGCACCGTGGTCGTCCCCGGCAAGGATCTTGCTGGAGGTCTCATGGATTTCCTAGGAAAGGGTCTTGCCAAGGATCGTCGTCTTCTGATCCTTGTCTTCACAAAGATCTGCATGCCACCACAGAGGTGCCTCCCGAGCCCTGGTTCCAATATGGTCGATGGTGTTTGGAAACCTTGGGCTCAAGGGTGGCATGCTCTGCTGGCGTTGGGCAAGTTGCCCCGGCAAGGTTCTTGCCGGGGCTGCAGAGGCTGCCCCGACAAGGGTCTTGCCGGGGGAGTCCACCTCACCCTCTTAATCTTTGTGTCTCTGGTCTTGGCGTTGCTTTGACCGTCGTGCTGCTTTGACTCCTCCCTCTGCCTTGCTGAGTGTGGCTGTGGGCGCGGCTCTGACTAGCCGTGCACAAGTAAGGGGTACAAAGGAGAACCCCTACTTTAGTACACCGACAAAGAGTATATATGGGCGAAAGATTTAGGTCGGGAGACCCACAAGGGGCCCACAAGGCAGGGGCGCGCCCTCCACCCTTGTGGCCGCCTTGTGGCTCCTCTGAATTCATCTCCAAGTCTCCTGGTTTGCTTCTGGTCCAAGAAATATCATCGCGAAAGTTTTATTCCATTTGGACTTTGTTTGGTATTCCTTTTTTGCAAAACTCTAAAACATGCAAAAAAACAGAAACTGGCACTGGGCTCTAGGTTAATAGGTTAGTCCCGAAAATAATATAAAATAGCATATTAATGCATATAAAACATCCAAAATAGATAATATAATAGCATGGAATAATCAAAAACTATAGATACGTTGGAGACGTATTAAGCATCCCCAACCTTAATTCCTGCTAGTCCTCGAGTAGGTAAATGATAAAAACAGACTTTTTGATGTGGAATCCTACCTAGCATATTTATCAATGTAATATTCTTTATGTTGGCATGAATATTCAGATCCGTAAGATTCAAAACAAAAGTTTAATATTGACATAAAAACTATAATACTTCAAGCGTACTAATAAAGCAATCATGTCTTCTCAAAATAACATAGCCAAAGAAAGCTATACCTACAAAATCATATAGTCTGGCTATGCTCCATCTTCATCACACAAGATATTTAAATCATGCACAAACCCGATGACAAGCCAAGCAATTGTTTCATACTTTTGATGTTCTCAAACTTTTTCAACTTTCACGCAATACATGAGTGTGAGCCATGGATATAGCACTATGGGTGGAATAGAATATGGTTGTTGTGGAGAAGACAAGAAGAAGGAGATAGTCTCACATCAACTAGGCGTATCAACGGGCTATGGAGATGCCCATCAATAGATATCAATGTGAGTGAGTAGGGATTGCCATGCAACGGGTGCACTAGAGCTATAAGTTTATGAAAGCTCAATGTGCATTGAACTTGCTTGCTCACGAAGATCTAGGTTAATTTGAGGAAGCCCATCATTGGAATATACAATCCAAGTTCTATAATGAAAAATTCCCACTAGTGTATGAAGGTGATATCATAGGAGACTCTCTATCATGAAGATCATGGTGCTACTGTGAAGCACAAGTGTGGAAAAAGGATAGTAACACTGTCCCTTCTCTCTTTTTCTCTCATTTTTTTGTTTGGGCCTTCTCTCATTTTTTTGGCCTATCTTTTTTATTTTATTTTTGTTTTTCATCCGGAGTCTCATCCCGACTTGTGGGGGAATCATAGTCTCCATCATCCTTGCCTCACATGGGACAATGCTCTAATAATGAAGATCATCACACTTTTATTTACTTACAACTCAATACTTAGAACAAAATATGACTCTATATGAATGCCTTCGGCGGTGTACCGGGATGTGCAATGAATCAAGAGTGACATGTATAAAAGAATTATGAACAGTGGCTTTGCCACAAATAAAATGTCAACTACATGATCATGCAAAGCAATATGACAATGATGAAGCGTGTCATAATAAACAAAACGGTGGAAAGTTGCATGGCAATATATCTCAGAATGGCTATAGAAATGCCATAATAGGTAGGTATGGGCGCTGTTTTGAGGAAGGTATATGGTGGGTGTATGGTACCGGCGAAAGTTGCGCGGCACAAGAGAGGCTAGCAATGGTGGAAGGGTGAGAGTGCATATAATCCATGGACTCAACATTAGTCATAAAGAACTCACATACTTATTGCGAAAATCTATTAGTTATCGAAACAAAGTACTACACGCATGCTCCTAGGGGGATAGGTTGGCAGGAAAAGACCATCGCTCATCCCCGACCGCCACTCATAATGAAGACAATCAAAAACTAAATCATGCTCCGGCTTCATCACATAACGGTTCACCATACGTGCATGCTACGGGAATCACAAACTTTAACACAAGTATCTCTAAAATTCACAACTACTTACTAGCATGACTCTAATATCACCATCTTCATATCTCAAAACAATCATAAAGAATCAAACTTCTCATAGTATTCAATGCACTTTATATGAAAGTTTTTATTATATCCCTCTTGGATGCCTATCATATTAGGACTAAATTTATAACCACAGCAAATTACCATGCTGTTCTAAAGACTCTCAAAATAATATAAGTGAAGCCACCGCCGTGCTCTAAAAAGATATAAGTGAAGCACTAGAGCAAAATTGCCTAGCTCAAAAGATATAAGTGAAGCACATAGAGTATTCTAATAAATCACGATTCATGCGTGTCTCTCTCAAAAGGTGTGTACAACAAGGATGATTGTGGCAAACTACAAAGCAAAGACTCAAATCATACAAGACGCTCCAAGCAAAACACATATCATGTGGTGAATAAAAATATACCCTCAAGTAAAGTTACCGATAGACAAAGACGAAAGAGGGGATGCCTTCCGGGGCATCCCCAAGCTTAGGCTTTTGGTTGTCCTTGAATTTTACCTTGGGGTGCCTTGGGCATCCCCAAGCTTAGGCTCTTGCCACTCCTTATTCCAAAGTCCATCAAATATTCACAACACAAAACTCAACAGAAAATCTCATAAGCTCCGTTAGTATAAGAAAATAAATCACCACTTTAAGGTACTATTGCAAACTCATTATTTATTTATATAGGTGTAATATCTACTGTATTCCAACTTTTCCATGGTTCATACCCCCCGATACTACCCATAGATTCATCAAAATAAGCAAAAAACACATAGAAAACATAATCTGTCAAAAACGGAACAGTTTGTAGCAATCTATAACTATCAAATACTTATGTAACTCCAATAATTCTGAAAAATTAGGAAGACCAGGGCAATTTGTGCACCAATCCAGAGCAAAAATAATCAGATCAAAAGCATGTTTCAATAAAATCCTGGAAATTATTTAGTGGGTGCAAAAGTTTCTATTTTTCAGCAGGATCAACACAACTATAACCGTAAGCTATCCTAAAGGTTTAACTTGGCACAAACACTAATTAAAACACAAAACCACATCTAAACAGAGGCTAGATGAATTAGTTATTACTAAACAGGAACAAAATGTTAGGAACAAAAATAAAATTGGGTTGCCTCCCAACAAGCGCTATTGTTTAACGCCCTTAGCTAGGCACAAAACATGAATAGATCTAGGTATTGTCATCTTTGATATGCAATTATTTTCTCATCATATGCTCCAAAACTCATCTTATAAAATCTATCCTTTACTTTATTTCCCTCCTAGTAGAAGAACTTAAATCATGAAAAGGACTTTGATTGGTAACTTTAACATTCATAAACCCATAGTCAGGATCATCACCGTATATATCATCATATAAAATATGTAGCTCATTTCTAACGGGTTCTTTCATCATTTTATTCAACCAATCCCTGTTGAATCCTACATAAATTCTCCTAGTAATCCAATCAAACTCCTCAAAAGCCTCAAGGTACAAAGATTGAGAGATTTCTGAATAGGGAACTCTCCTCCTAAGATTTTGATTGTAAGATTGATAGTACCTAGTCTCGAAACTACGCATGGTTTCTTTATCATAGAGAATATCTATAATAGGAGGGTGTTCAACATCCTTTTTATAAAAAGCAAAAATATCCCTAGCTTCTTGTATTATAAAATCAAATTCAAGCATAAGGATAATGGTGGCAATCTTTTTATCTATTGGATGATTAATATTGGGAAGTTCATAAAACACCTTTTGCAAGGCAGGATGAATATGCACAAATTTTCTTTCTAATTTCTCAACAAGCATAACAATGACATCTGCATAGCAGTTGGTCTCAAGAAGAATAGACCTTTTATTAATAGGCATGGATCCTGTACAATCAAAGAATTCTTGAATAACACTTTTTCCAATAATATTACCGTCCCCCACACGAAAGATTTTTGTTTTGTAATTAGGAGGAGTTTCAGTTTCATGATACAAAGAACAAGATTTGAGTGTTACCTCAAGATTTTCAATGATAACTTCCCCAAATTCAGACAGGATGGCAATAAACCAATCCACCAAACGAGCAACCCGAAGAAGACGAACGGAAGAGGGGCGAAGAAAAGGCAAATCTTTTCGAAAATCATTTTAGAAGTGGGGGAGAGTAAAACAAGAGGCGAATGGTGAATAATGTAATGCAAGAGATGAGAGTTTATGATGGGTACTTGGTATGGATTGACTTGGCGTAGATCTCCCCGGCAACAGTGCCAGAAATTCTTCGTGCTACCTCTTGAACTTGCGTTGGTTTCTCCCTTGAAGAGGAAAGGGCGATGCAGCAAAGTAGAGTAAGTATTTCCCTCAGTTTGAGAACCAAGGTATCAATCCAGTAGGAAACAACACACAAGTCTCTAAATAGCTGCACAAACAATCAACCAAACTTGCACCCAACGCAATAAAGGGCTTTTCAATCCCTTCACGGTTACTTGCAAAAGTGAGATCTGGTAGAGATAGATAAACGGTAAACTAAATATTTTTGGTATTTTTGGTTTATAGATCGGAAAGTAAAAGATTGCAAAATAGTAGATCGGAAACTAATATGATGGAAAATAGAACTTATATGATGGAAAATAGACCCGGGGGCCATAGGTTTCACTAGTGGCTTCTCTCAAGATAGCAAATAATATGGTGTGTGAACAAACTACCGCCGAGCAATTGATAGAAGAGCGCATAATTATGATGATATCTAGGGCAATGATCATGAACATAGGCATCATGTCCGTGTCAAGTAGACCAAAACGATTCTGTATCTACTACTATTACTCCACACATCGAACGCTATCCAGCATGCATCTAGAGTATTAAGTTCATAAAGAATGGAGTAATGCTTTAAGAAATATGACATGATATAGAGGAATTAACTCAAGTGACATGATGAAAACCCCATCCTTTTATCCTCGATGGCAACAATACAATACGTGCCTTGTTGCCCCTACTATCACTGGGAAAGGACAACGCAAGATTGAACCCAAAGCTAAGCACTTTCCCATTGCGAGAAAAACCAATCTAGTAGGCCAAACTAAACCAATAATTCGAAGAGACTTGCAAAGATATCAAATCATGCATATAAGAATTCAGAGAAGATTCAAATAATATTCATAGATAGTCTGATCATAAATCCACAATTCATTGGATCTCGGCAAACACGCCACAAAAGAGTATTACATCGAATAGATCTCCAAGAACATCGAGGAGAACATGGTATTGAGAATCAAAGAGAGAGAAGAAGCCATCTAGATACTAGCTATGGACCCGTAGGTCTGTGGTAAACTACTCACGCTTCATTGGAAGGGCAATGGTGTGATGTAGAAGCCCTCCGTGATCGAATCCCCCTCTGGCAGGACGCCGGAAAAGATCCCTAGATGGGATCTCATGGGTATAGAAGGTTGCGGTAGTGAAAAAGTGGTTTCGTGGCTCCCCTAGTTGTTTTGGGGGTATAAGAGTATATATGGGCAAAAGAATTAGGCCAGGAGACCCACGAGGGGCCCACAAGGCAGGGACGCACCCTACCCCATGGGCGACCCTCCACCCTTGTGGCCACCTCGTGGCTCCTCCGACTTCATCTCCAAGTCTCCTGGTTTGCTTTTGGTCAAAGAAAGATCATTGCGGAAGTTTTATTCCGTTTGGTATTCCTTTTCTGCGAAACTCTAAAACAGGCAAAAAAACAGAAACTAACACTGGGCTCTAGGTTAATAGGTTAGTCCCAAAAATAATTTAAAATAGCATATTAATGCATATAAAACATCCAAAACAGATAATAAAATAGCATGTAGCAATCAAATATTATAGATACGTTGGAGACCTATCAAGCATCCCCAACCTTAATTCATGCTCGTCCCCAAGTATGTAAATGATAAAACAAAATTTTTGATGTGGCCTGAAAGCCCAAAAAAAGCCCGAAGTGGCCACAAATGTATATTTTATTTGAAATATAGGTATATTATATTATTTTAATATCCCGGATATACATATTTTACTTAAAAATGGCACTGTTCATGTGCTTCGTGCCGGGCTGGCCCGGGCCCGGGCTTGGGATTTTTGCTTCGGGCTTTATGAAGCCCGGGCCCGTAACCTGGCCCGGCCCGGGGTTTGATGATGTTTATGTCAATCGTACCCCTTTCGATAAGTAAGTGTGTTGAACCCAACGAGTAGCAGAAGGAAATGACAAGCAGTTTTCACCAAGGTATTTTCTACAAGCACTGAAATTGTCGGTAACAGATAGTTTGATAACAAGGTAATTTGTAACAAGCAAGTAGCAGTAACGGTAACAAAAGTGCAGTAAGGTAGCCAAATCTTTTTTGTAGCAATGGATAGGGTGGAACGGTACCTTATAATAAGCAAAGCGTTCTTGAGGACACACAGGAATTTCATCTAGTCACTTTCATCATGTTTGTTTGATTTGGGTTCGCTACTTTGATAATTTGATATGTGGGTGGACCAGTGCTTGGGTGTTGTTCTTACTTGAACAAGCCTCCCACTTATGATTAACCCCCCTCACAAGCATCCGCAACTATGAAAGAAGAATTAAGATAACATCTAACCATAGCATTAAACATATGGATCCAAATCAACCCCTTACAGAATAGCGCATAAACTAGGGTTTAAGCTTTTTTCACTCTAGAAACCCATCATCTAATAAATACTCCACAATGCATTCCCTTAGGCCAAAATACGGTGAAGTTTCATGTAGTCGATATTCACATAACATCACTAAGGGAATCACAACATACATATCATCAAAATATCGAACGAATACCAAATTCACATGATTACTTATGACAAGACTTCTCACATGTCCTCGGGAACAAAAGTAACTAATCACAAAACATATTCGTGCTCCAGATCAGATGGGTATTGAATAGTAGAGTAGATCTGCATGATCTTCTGCCAAATAAACCAACTAGCATCAACTACAAGATGTAATCACCACTACTAGTAACCCACAGGTATGAATCTGAGGTTTTGATACAAAGATTGAATACAAGAGATGAACTAGGGTTTGAGAATATATGGTGTTGTTGAAGATGTTGATGAAGATTAGCCCTCCCACGATGAGAGGGTTGTTGGTGATGACGATGGCTTCGATTTCCCCCTCTCGGAGGGAAGTATCCCTGGCGGAATTTCTCCACCAGAGAGCAAAAGTGCTCCTGCCCAAGTTCTGCCTCGAGATGGCGGTGCTCCATCCTGAAAGTCCTCTCCCTATTTTTTTCTAGGGGGCTTATATACCAAAATACGGTCACCAGAGGCTGGCCAGGGGCCCCACTACTCACCAGGGTGCGTCAAGGGGGTAAGCGCGCCCTGGTGCCTAGTGGGCACCTGGGTGGCTCCCTCTAGTATTTATTTTATCCAATAATTTTTATATATTCCAAAATAAATATCCGTAAAATTTCAGCTCATTTGGAGATGTGCAAAATAGGTATCTCTATCAAAGCTTTTTCAGGTCCATAATTCCAGCTGCCAGTAATCTTCCTCTTTGTGTAAACCTTGCATATTAGAGGGAAAAGGCATTAGAATTACCCTACAAAGTGTTTTATTGATTGAAAACACTATAAATAACAACAGGAAAACATGATGCAAATGGACGTATCAACTCCCCCAAGCTTACACCTCGCTTGCCCTCAAGCCAAAGCCAATATCGATAATCATTTCCACATGTTTAGACAGAGAGAGGTGTCGTTAAAAAACAAGATATGGACATAGTAGCATCATGATCATTATTATAACAGCAATATTTATTATCATATAACTTCTCATGAGAAAGTAATAATTCATCCCAAGATCGAAGTATAAGGCATACATTTTCTTGAAAACTAACAAACTATGTTCTTAGTCAATAATGCAATTGCAAGTCATCATATTTTCAGGAAGGGTCTCATGTCGGAGCTTTTTTGCAAGTCCACATACTCAACCAGCATTTAGTCTTCTATGATTGCTAACACTCACAACATATATATGGAGCAAAAATTTTCAGCGAGACACATAGAAAGATAGGGGCTTATAATTTCGCCTCCCAACTTATTCACTTCAGGGGTGATGTCAACAATAATAACCCATGATCACTCATATCCAACTGGATATATGTGCCTAGATCTTTCCCCACCACATGATGCTTGCAAAGGAGAAAAATAAAAGTGAATAGAGGAGAGCACTATTGACTATTGCGTAAAAAATAGATACATAAAAGTAAAAGATAGGGCCTTCGCAGAGGGAAGTAGATGTTGTCATGCACTTTTTGTTTTGGGATGCAAAATCTCTTAATGCAAAGGAACATCACGTCATATTGCTTGTTATGATAGCAATCTTTATTATGTAGTCCGTCGCTTTTATTACTTTGCCACCACAAGTTTGTACAACACTTATTTTCCCTTACAATAAAAGATCAAACATATTTAGAAGCAATTTTTATTGCTTTATGCACCAATAACAACTTACTTGAAGGATCTTGTTCAATCCATAGGTAGGTATAGTGGACTCTCATAACATGAAATTGGGTTAAGGTTTTTGGATGCACAAGTAGTATCTCTACTTGGTGCGGATTTTTGGCTAGCAAACATGTTGGGCAAGCATCACATGTTGGAGGAACTATGACAATATAACTTCTATATGAATATAAGCAAACATAATTCGTTACATTGCCTTCCTTGTCCAACGTCAACAGTTCGGCATAATATATTTAGTGGGGCTCACAATCATAAAAGATGTCGAAGATAGTGTATTTGCATGTGAATCTTCTCTTCCCTTATTAATTTTTTCATGAATTGCATCATTGACCAATGCTATGTTTGTCAACTTTCAATAAATTTTACCACTTACACTTTTCCTTATGTAATTTCATTACTTTCCATAAGATTAGCATATGGTCTTTTTCATTATTTCCTTTATTTTGACTGAAACATAAAAGTAAAGAAGCAGAAACTCAAACTAAACTTTATTATATAACTCTCACTTGATTACATAGATAGATAGATCACGAAACTAGCACTCGAAAATAGATCATGCTAAACTTTTATTCAACAAAATCACGAAATAACTAAGGATCGAACTAAAGTAGGTAAAGATAATAGAAGTGGTGGTGATATGATACTGGGGCACCTCGCCCAAGCTTGGCACAAGCCAAGGGAAGTGCCCATAATCATTTAGTCAAGTTTCCTCCTTCAAGGATGGTGGTAGTGGTGAAGTAGTGGATGATTAAGTGGTGAGCTTCTCCAGCTTATGTTTGAGGATGAAATTTTCCTCCCTCAAGTCATCAACTTCTTGCTCAAGCTTCAATACCTTGTTACATAATGCCTCCTTGCTTTCCTGTAGAAAACGGGACAAGATAAATTGGATCTTAGATTTGTTTACTCTGTTTGGAAGAATCGACTTCTTGAATTACACATGCATATCTCCAGGTTGAGTTAGAGGAACTTCATCTTCATCCTAGTTGGCATCCTCTGTTCCCTTCAGATCAACATCTTCTTCTTCCTCCATGGTCCAACCGTAAGGATCGACATCTCCATAGATCCTTGGGTTTCCGATATAGTGGGAAACATAGCTCTCTCCATATGATTTTTGGGACAACATGATTTCATATATTTTAGAAAAACAACATGAAAGAAGAACAGAGGATATTTCCGCGATACAGTGGTCAAAACATCCGGGAGTATATATAAAGAATTTTTATCTTGCAAAACAAGTATTCCAGAAGAAAATGGAGTCGGGAAGGCTCACAAGTGGCCGACTACCCACCAGGGCGCGCCAGGAGGGGCAGGCGTGCCCTGGTGCTTAATGGGCATCTGGGTGGCCCCCTCCGGTGTTTCTTATTTTTGTAATTTTTCTAATATTCCAAAACTGACAAAAAATATTTTTATAAATTTTTTGGAGTCGGTTTACTTATAGTATCACATACCTCTTCCTTTTCAGGGTTCTGGAATGTTCTGGAAGGTCTCTTTTATGTATTCCTCCGGTGTCATAGTTTGAGTAATGTTAGTTTCAACATTAATAGGTGTACCTGAGATATAATGCTTAATTCTTTGTCCATTGACCAGCTTCGAATTAGTGCCTTCGGCATTATTGATCTTAATAGCTCCAGTGCGATAAACTTCTTCAATGATATATGGTCCTTCCCATTTATATAGAAGTTTTCTTGCAAAAAATCTAAAACGAGAATTGTACAATAGAACATACCCACCCACTTAGAATTCCGTCTTCTGGATTCTTTTGTCATGCCATCTTTTAACTTTTTTAAATAATTTGGCATTTTCATAGGCTTGGGTTCTCCATTCATCAAGTGAGCTAATATCTAATAACTTCTTCTCACCGGCAAGTTTGAAATCATAATTGATTTCTTTAATTGCCCAATATGCTTTATATTCTAACTCAAGAGGCAAATGACAATCTTTTCCATAAACCATTTTATATGGAAACATACCCATAGGATTTTTATAAGAAGTTCTATAAGCCCAAAGTGCATCATCAAGTTTCTTAGACCAATTCTTTCTAGATGTATTGACAGTCTTTTGCAATACTAACTTTATTTCTCAACTCAACTTGACCACTAGATTGAGGGTGATAGGGGGATGCAATTCTATGGTTGACATCATATTTAGCAAGCAATTTACGGAAAGCACCATGAATAAAATGTGAACCGCCATCAGTCATTAAATATCTAGGGACTCCAAACCTTGGGAAAATAACTTCCTTAAGCATTTTAATGAAAGTGTTATGATCAACACTACTAGTTGGAATAGCTTCTAGCCACTCAGTGACATAATCAATAGCAACCAAAATATGTGTATACCCATTAGAGGAAGGAAAAGGCCCATATAATCAAATCCCCAAAAATCGAATGGTTCAATAACAAGTGAATAATTCATAGGCATTTCCTGACGTCTGCCAATATTACCAATTACTTGACATCCATCACAAGATAAGACAAACTCTACGAGCATCCTTGAAAAGAGTAGGCTAATAAAAACCAAATTATAATGCCTTGTGTGCAGTTCTGTCTCCCGCATGGTGTCCTCCATAAGCCCTGGAGTGACACTTCCGTAGGATTTTTTCCTGTTCATGCTCAAGTATACGACGTCTAATATAACCATCTACTCCTTATTTATAAAGATGTGAGTAATCTACTCCTTCTTTAAATCAAAGAAGAATTTCTTATTTTGTTGGTATGTAAAACTAGGTGGTATAAATTTAGCAACAATATAATTAGCATAGTCTGCATACCAAGGAGTATTTTGAGAAACATTTATGGCAGCTAGTTGTTCATCATGGAAGCTATCATCAATAGGTAGTGGGTCATCAAGGATACTTTCTAACCTAGACAAGTTATCAACTACGGGATTCTTGGCTCCCTTCCTATTAGTAATATGCAGGTCAAATTCTTGTAGCAAAAGAACCCACCTAATGAGTCTAGGTTTAGCATCTTTCTTTTCCATAAGGTATTTAATAGCAGCATGAGCAGTGTGAACAATTACTTTAGAATCAACTATGTAATATCTAAATTTATCACAAGCAAACATAACTGCTAGAAATTCTTTCTCAGTAGTAGCATAATTTGTTTGAGCATTGTCTAGAGTTTTGCTAGCATAATGGATAAAATTTAATTTCTTATCAACTCTTTGTCGTAGAACAGCACCAACAGCATAATCACTAGCATCACACATAATTTCAAAGGGCAAGTTCCAATCTGGTGGTTGAACAATAGGTGTAGAAGTTAAGGCTTTCTTAAGTGTTTCAAAGGCTTCTACACAATCATCATCAAAAATAAACGGAACATCTTTTTGCAAGAGATTAGTAAGAGGCCTAGAAATTTAAGAGAAGTCTTTAATAAACCTCTGATATAAACCAGCATTAGCACTGGCTTGCCACCCACTGCTACTGCTAAGCCCGTAGCAGTAGCGCTGGCCCGAGAAAAAGTGCTACCACTATGTGTGTACTATGCGAGTAGGTGGGCCCAACTTGGTAGCAGCGTGGGATTCTTAGCGAGCACTACTGCTATGACCCGTAGTAGTAGCGCTGGTCCCTAGCAGCGCTGTTATTAAGACAAGCTTATGTTCTCTGCTGGCCGCCCCTCACTCTCCCTCTCCACTCTCTCACTCTACCTGTCCACTCTCTCCCCACGCCATGTTGCCATTGCCCGCTGCCACCGGAAGATATCGCCCACGCTCCTGCTCCTCCTCCATCGAGGTATCTCCTACCTCCCTCCTCTTCCTCCTCCCTCCTTCCACTTCCCACTCCCTCCCTCCCTCATGCCTCCTTCCTCCCTGCCTTGTCCATCCTCCTCCCTCAACCTCCCTCCCTCCCTCCTTCCACCTCCCTCCCTGCCTTGTCCATCCTCCTCCTCCCTCCACCTTGCTCCCTCCCTCCCTCCCTCATCCCTCCTTGTTCCTCCCTTCACCTCCCCCTGTTTTTGAATTTTTAGTAAAAAAACTTAGTAACAGAAATTTTTAGGTGCACAATGCTATATGAGAAATTTTTAGGTATAAAATTTAGTAATAGAATTTTGTAGTAAGAAAATTTAGGTATATCAATTTTAGTAATAGAAATTTTTAGTAAGTGTTGAATAGAGTAGAACTAGGGTATTTAGTTATGTCAATCTCACATCGCCAACTTTAGAGAGAGAGAATAGTTATGCTTCTTGTCCGAATGAAATGCTCGTATTATAAGATATATTGTCGCGGGAAAACCACGGCCACCTATGAGACCAGGAGGCCCCTTGCTGGTTCGGCAGGGGGACACCATGTTGCACAAAGATCAGACCAACATGGGGCAGCACGGCAGGAATCACACAAGAAATTTACCCAGGTTCGGGCCGTCGTGAGGCATAAAACCCTACTCCTGCTTTGGTGGATTGATGGTGGAAATTTGGTGGTGGAGCACAATACACTTGCCGACAAGGGTTGCCTTAGGGCAGCTGTGACTACACGCGTACGAGGGTGTGAGTTATCCAACCTTCTAACCCTCTCTACCATTGCCTTGGGCCTCCTTTTATAGGTTAAAGGGGTCCCCACAGTGGAAAATTAATCATTAGACAATGATATGATAGCAAATAGTGCTATCATATATAACTCTCCAGGATGACAGGGCGCATTAAATGCATTGCTTAGTGTCACGTCGTTGGCTGCTCGGCAAGGCTTATCGAGCTATATTGCCAGCTCCATGTCTGTTTGACTGACACGTCATAGGACGGGTGTCATTTGTGGGTCTTCTGGTAGAAAGGGGCTTCCATGTGGCGAATGGCTGCCACTTAATCACTGTGCGGCTTGACACCGCACTAATTGATGATGTGAGTCATGGTAGAGTGGTCGGTGAGGCGGTTCATCCTCCGCAAGTCCCGGCAGGCCCTGCCGTGATGCTTCAGTCGTCTTCTTCTCGAGGTGGCCTTGCCCCTTGCCGGGCTCGCCTGCCCGGCAAGGGAGGCCTCTCTCTCTCTCTCTTGGTGTCATCTTACTTCTCTGGCTTAGTCTTGGTTCCTCTGATCTGCCCATTGGTTTCTTGAATCTCTTGGTTTCGTGTACTCTGTCTTGGGCTGGTGCTTTAGTCTTGATCTTGTGCATGTGCACGGTCAGGGCAACATACCCTGGGCCTGTTGCACCGACAGAAGCCCCTGGGCCTGCCCCGAACGCGTTGCCGGGCATCATCAGGGTAGGGCCTAACAAGTGCGCAGGCAGAGTTGTTAAAGAGGCTGGTCTCTTGAGATCTTCCTTGTGTCTTCATTAGTCTTGGTTCCAGGCTAGTTTCCTGTTTCCCCGTGCGACATGTAAAGCCAATCATGGTGGGGACGCTCCAGTAATGGCTCATGAAAGACTTTAACGAACGGGGTAGAAACTGCCAATTCACTCTTCCCACCACGCCCTTATCCTCAGCCACTACGCTGCATGCATCGCGTGTGGTAGGTAACAGAGGCGTGTGGTGCGAGAGAGCATCAAGGTGAGGGCCCGGACGTCTCGGATTGGCGGAGGAGGGCGGTGGCCATCCGTTGAGGGAGGTGGCCCCCAGCTCCTCGCTCACCTATAAAAGGGAGAGCAGTGGAGGAGCGGAGGCATCCATCCACACTCGTTTATTCTTCTGGCTTGCCTTGTCTTGGTCATGTTGAGAAGGAGAGCCTGGGGCCAGCCCGCGGGCTCTTGGTCGGGGCGAGTGCTACCAACTTCTGGTGCCAGTGCTCGGGGAGCGAGCTTGGTCCAAGTCCGAAGCGAAGGGCTTGGGGTCATTAGAAATCCCAGTAAAGCCTCTCTCCTTAGAATTAGGGTTGATGTCAACGAGGAGGGCGCCTTCCTTCCCGCCAAGGAGGGGAGAGGCGCGCCTCGTGCCCCTTGGCCGTCTTGGCCATTCGCCGTCTCTCCGGAGGGGGCACCATATGGGAGTCTTGGCGTTCCCCTGGAACGGTGTTGATGAAGGCGAAACCAGGGGAGAAGGAGAAGGCGGGAGGTAGGTCGTCCAGTAGGAGCACGTCTGCATCGAGGCGTTCGTCTCGTACTAGCGACCTGTTGACCGTCTGTCCGGCTCTTCCCCCTTTTCCCGGCGGCATCATCACTATTTCTTTTGGCTGTCGGGAAAGGGCTTGTCCCCTTGGCGCTCCTGCTTTTCTCGAGGGGCTGCTCGCTGGGGCCCGTCATTTTCTCCTGCCGGTGCCTGTGCTGGAGCTCCTCATTTAGCCCCCAGAGGCGGTGACCAGGGGGTCGAGGTGCTCTGCACATCTTCCCCTTCACAGCCCCGCCACTCTCGATCCTGTCAGGCTGCACCCGTCGGTTCCTGACAAGGATGGGTGTGGCATTGTGCTGGCGCGTCGCCCGTCCTCTCCTCTTTCCGTTGCGCTACCTGGGACGAGAGAGACAAGAAGAGGGGTTTATGGGGCACTTTTCTTCTTTCAATCTTAAATCTGTAGGCAATTGCCAAATTTTAATTCAAATAATGTAAATTCTCGAGTCCATGTTTGTGTTTTGTAATGCTGGCACTTGTATTTGCATGTTGGTGAAAAAGATAAACCTTGCCGGGGACCCATGCATGTATATGTCCATGCATAGGCGAGATGCCTCTTTTAAATAAATGAGTTTTCCCAGCAGGCTACCTTGTTGGCCCCCTTTCTTGCCTGTCGGAGAGTCACATCTGCCGGGTTACAGACAAAGGGGCCAGCCCCCCGCTAGCTCCCTTTTACCAAAGGCCACTACGACCATCCTGGCCGAAGCAGTGTCCGAGTCAGTGATGGGAGCACCTAAGTTCAAGAGAGTGGTGAGGCCTTCTAATGCATAAGTTAAGCTTACAGAACATGAATGGACAAGAGGTTGAACTTATCTGTTTGGCTTGCCAACGACTGTAGTGTTGAGCAATCTTCTCAACTCCTTGTCGAAGCCAAGTTCACGGCAAGAACCTGCGGCTTCATGCAGATGAGAACGAGTGCAGGATGCATCCTATCTATATGCATATGCAAATGCTCATGAAATGCTTATGCTGATGCTCTTGGAAATGCTCATGCATGCATGCAATCTAGGTTGGGGGGGTCCCTAAAGCGCTTCTTTATTTTATCTCGCATGGGGTCATCGCCCTATCTTTGTACAAGGGGTTACATGCAGCTAAGGAAAGGCCTGTACAAATGGGTGGCTGCCGGGCAGGGCCCGACAGCCACGCCTTACGGGTAGAACTTGCGGAGATGCTCAATATTACATGAGTTTTGCAACTGAGTGCCTGATAAGTCCATTTTGAATCATGCTTTTATATCAATATTTATTGCATTATGGGCTTTTATTACATGTTATAGCACAATACTTATGCCTATTCTCTCTTATTTTACAAGGTTTACATAAAGAGGGAGAATGCCGGCAGCTAGAATTCTGGACTGGAAAAGGAGAAAATATTAGAGACCTATTCTGCGTAACTCTAGAAGTCATAAAACTTCATAGAGATCAGTTTTGAAATATATAAAAATTATTGGGCGAAGAAATCACCAGAGGGGGGCCACCAACCAGCCACGAGGCCCTGGGCATGCTCCCCTGCCTCGTGGGCCCCCTGGCAGGTCCCCAATGCCCATCTTCTACTATATGATGTCTTTTGCCCTGGAAAAAATCAGAGAGAAACTTTCAGGACAAAGCGCCGCCGTCTCGAGGTGAAACCTGGGCAGGACCAATCTAGGGCTCCCGCGGAGCTGTTCTGTCGGGAAACATCCCTTCGGGAGGGGGAAACCATCGCCATCATCATCACCATCGATTCTCTCATCGATAGGGGGTCGATATCCATCAACATCTTCACCAACACCATCTCCTCTCAAACCCTAGTTCATCTCTTGTATCCGATCTTTGTCTCAAAACTCAGATTGGTACATGTGGGTTGCTAGTAGTTTTGTTACTCCTTGTAGTTGATGCTAGTTAGTTTATTCGGTGGAAGATCATATGTTCAGATCCTTAATGTTTATTAATACTCCTCTGATTATGAACATGAATATGCTTTGTGAGTAGTTACGTTTGTTCCTGAGGACATGTGAGAAGTCTTGTTATAAGTTATCATGTGAATTTTGTATTCGTTCTATATTTTGATGAGATGTACGTTGTCTCTCCTCTAGTGGTGTTATGCGAACATCGACTACATGACACTTCACCATGATTTGGGCCTAGGCGAAGGCATTGGGAAGTAATAAGTAGATGATGGGTTGCTAGAGTGACAGAAGCTTAAACCCTAGTTTATGAGTTGCTTCTTAAGGGGCTGATTTGGATCCACATGTTTCATGGTATGGTTAAGTTTACCTTAATTCTTCTTTTGTAGTTGAGGATGCTTGAGAGAGGGGTTAATAATAAGTGGGAGGCTTGTCCAAGGAAGGGCAGCACCCAAGCACCGGTCCACCCACATATCAAATTATCAAAGTAACGAACGTGAATCATATGAGCATGATGAAAACTAGCTTGACAGTAATTCCCATGTGTCCCCGGGAGCGCTTTGCCTTATATAAGTGTACGTACAGGCTTATCCTTTGCTACAAAAAGGATTGGGCCACCTTTTTGCACCTTGTTTACTTTTGTTACTTGTTACCCATTACGAATTATCTTATCAGACAACTATCTGTTACCGATAATTTCAGTGCTTGCAGAGAATACCTTACAGAAAACCTCTTGTCATTTCCTTCTGCTCCTCGTTGGGTTCAACACTCTTACTTATCGAAAGGACAAGGTAGATCCCCTATACTTGTGGGTCATCGAGACTCTTTTCTAGCGCCCTTGTCGAGGAGTGAAGCGCCTTTGGTAAGTGGAGTTTGGTAAGGAAACATTTATATAGTGTGCTGAAATCTACCGTCACTTGTTACTATGGAAAATAATCCTTTGAGGAGCCTTTTTGGGGTATCTTCACTTTGAACGGAAGATCAAAGAGTTGCTCCTCAACCTACTGCACCTTATACAGGAGAAACTGCTATGAAATTCCTTCGGGTATGATAGAGAAACTGCTAGCTAATCCTTATACAGGAGATGGAACATTACATCCTGATATGCACCTAATCTATGTGGATGAAGTTTGTGGATTATTTAAGCTTGTAGGTATGCCCGGGGACGTTATCAAGAATAAGGTCTTCCATTTATCTTTGGGGGGTAAGGCATTGACATGGTATGGGCTATTGGATGATATTGGATCATGGAACTACAACCGATTGAAATTGGAATTTCACCAGAAGTTTTATCCTAAGCATCTGGTTCATCGTGATCGGAATTATATATATAATTTTTGGTCTCATGAAGGAGAAAGTATCGCTCAAGCTTGGGGGAGGCTTAAGTCAATGTTATATTCATGACCCAATCATGAGCCTTCAAGAGATATTATTATTCAAAACTTTTATGCTCGGCTTTCTCATAATGATCGCTCCATGCTCGACACTTCTTGTACCAGTTCTTTTATGATGAAGACTATTGAATTCAAATGGGATTTATTGGAAAGAATTAAACGCAACTCTGAAGATTGGGAACTAGACAAAGGTAAGGAGTCAGGTATAGACCTTAAGTTTAATTGTGTTAAATCTTTTATGGATACTGATGCTTTTCGTGACTTTAGCACTAAATATGGACTTGACTCTAAGATAGTAGCTGCTTTCTATGAATCATTTGATACTCATGTTGATCTCCCTAAGGAGATGTGGTTTAAATATCATCCTCCCATTGAAGTTAAAGTAGTAGAACCTATTAAAGTTGAACAAGAAACTATTACTTATAATGTTGATCCTATTGTTCCCACTGCTTATTTTGAGAAACTCCCTTTTCCTGTTAGAACAAAGGATCATGCTAAAGCTTCAACTATGGTTCGTAAGAGTTATACTAGAATACCTACACCCCCTGAGCAAATTAAAGTTGAAACTAATATTTCTATGGTTAAATATCTCTTGGTCAATAATATTGATGGGCATGTTATTTATTTCTGTGATGAAGCTGCTAGGATTGCTAAACCCGATACTAAAGATAAACATAGACCTGT
Organism: Triticum aestivum; assembly: GCF_018294505.1. Taxonomy (NCBI): domain Eukaryota; kingdom Viridiplantae; phylum Streptophyta; class Magnoliopsida; order Poales; family Poaceae; genus Triticum; species Triticum aestivum. Next base: position 429,322,008 of record NC_057807.1, read on the forward strand.
TGTTGGCATGTCTGTTCTTTCTGTTAAAATAGGAGATCATTGTTATCATGGTTTATGTGATATGGGTGCTAGTGTGAGTGCAATTCCTCATTCCTTATACAAAGAAATTATACATGATAATGCACCTGCTGAGATAGAAGATATTGATGTTACTATCAAACTTGCCAATAGAGATACTATTTCACCAATTGGGATTGTTAGAGATGTTGAAGTCTTGTGTGGGAAAATTAAATACCCTACTGATTTTCTTGTTCTTGGTTCCCCACAAGATACTTTTTGTACCATTATATTTGGTAGACCCTTCTTGAATGATGTTAATGCTAGGATAGACTGTGAGAAGGATATTGTTACTGTTGGTTTAGGGGATATGTCTCATGACTTTAATTTATCTAAATTCCATAGACAACCCCATGATAAGGAATTGCCTAGTAAGGATGAAATGATTGGTCTTGCTTCTATTGTCGTGCCTCCTACTGATCCCTTAGAACAATATTTCCTAGACCATTAAAATGATATGTTTATCAATGAAAGAAGGGAAATAGATGAAGTATTCTTTAAGCAAGGACCTATTTTGAAACACAACTTGCATGTTGAAATCCTTGGGGATCCTCCTCCACCCAAGGGTGATCCCGTGTTTGAGCTTAAACCATTACCCGATACTTTGGAATATGCTTATCTTGATGAAAATAAGATATATCCTGTTATTATTAGTGTTAACCTTTCAAAGCCTGAAGAAAATAAATTATTGAAACCTCTAAAGAAGCACTGTGCCACTATTGGATATACTCTTGATGATCTTAAGGGCATTAGTCCCACTCTATATGTCAGCACAATATTAAATTGGAGAAAGATGCTAAACCAGTTGTTGATCACCAACGACGGTTAAATCCTAAGATGAAAGTGGTTGGTAACAAATGAAATACTAAAGGTTATGGAGGCAGATATAATTTATCCTATTGCTAATAGTCAGTGGGTAAGTCCCTTTCATTGTGTCCCTAAGAAGAGAGGTATTACTGTTGTTCCTAATGATAAGAATGAATTGATCCCACAAAGAATTGTTACAGGGTATAGAATGGTAACTAATTTCTGCAAATTAAATAAAGCTACTAGAAAAGATCATTACCCTCTACCTTTTATTGATCAAATGCTAGAAAGACTATTAAAACATACACATTTTTGCTTTCTAGATGGTTATTCTGGTTTCTCTCAAATACCTGTGTCAAAAGAGCACCAAGAAAATACCACTTTTACTTGCCCTTTCGGTACCTTTGCTTATAGATGTATGCCTTTTGGTTTATGCAATGCACCTGCTACCTTTCAAAGATGTATGACTGCTATATTCTCTGACTTTTGTGAAAAGATTGTTAAAGTTTTCATGGATGATTTCTCCGTTTACGAAACTTCTTTTGATGATTTCTTAAGCAACCTTGATCGATTTTTACAAAGATGCCAAGAAACTAATCTTGTCTTGAACTGGGAGAAGTGCCACTTTATGGTTAATGAAGGTATTATCTTGGGGCATAAAATTTCTGAAAGAGGTATTGAAGTTGATAAAGCTAAAGTTGATGTTATTGAAAAGATGCCTTGTCCAAAAGACATCAAAGGTATAAAAAGTTTTCTTGGTCATGCTGGTTTCTATAGGAGGTTTATTAAAGACTTCTCTAAAATTTCTCGGCCTCTCACTAATATCTTGCAAAAAGATGTTCCTTTTGTTTTCGATGATGATTGTGAGGAAGCATTTGAAATACATAAGAAAGCCTTGATTTCTGCACCTATTGTTCAACCACCTGATTGGAATTTACCCTTTGAAATTATGTGTGATGCTAGTGACTATGATGTTGGTGTTGTTCTAGGACAAAGAGTTGATAAGAAATTGAATATTATTCATTATGCTAGTAAAACTCTAGACAGTGCCCAGAGAAATTATGCTACTACTGAAAACAAATTTTTAGCAGTTGTTTTTGCATGTGATAAGTTCAGATCTTATATTGTTGATACTAAAGTAACTGTTCACACTGATCATGTTGCTATTAAATATCTTATGGAAAAGAAAGATGCTAAACCTAGACTTATTAGATGGGTTCTCTTGCTGCAAGAATTTGATTTGCATATTATTGATAGAAAGGGAGCTGAGAACCCCGTTGCAGACGACTTGTCTAAGTTAGAAAATGTTCTTGATGACCCGCTACCTATTGATGATAGCTTTCCTGATGAACAATTAGTTGTCATAAATGCTTCTTGTACTGCTCCATGGTATGCTGATTATGCTAATTACATTGTTGTTAAATTCATACCACCTAGTTTCACATACCACTAAAAGAAAAGGGTTTTCTATGATTTAGCACATTACTTTTGGGATGACCAACATCATTATAAAGAAGGAGTAGATGGTGTTATTAGACGTTGTGTACATGAGCATGAACAGGAACAGATCCTACGCAAGTGCCACTCCGAGGCTTCCGGAGGACACCACGCTGGAGATAGAACTACATATAAGGATAGCAATCTGGTTTTTATTGGCCTACTCTCTTGAAATATGCTCATAAGTTTGTCTTGTCCTGTGATGAATGCCAAAGAATAGGTAATATTAGTAAACATCAGGAAATGCCTATGAATTATTCACTTGTTATTGAACCATTTGATGTTTGGGGCTTTGATTATATGGGACCTTTTCCTTCCTCTAATGGGTATACACATATTTTAGTTGCTGTTGATTGCGTTACTAAGTGGGTCGAAGCTATTCCAACTAGTAGTGCTGATCATAACACTTCTATTAAAATGCTTAAATAAGTTATTTTTCCGAGGTTTGGAGTCCCTAGATATTTAATGACTGATGGTGGTTCACATTTTATTCATGGTGATTTCCATAAAATGCTTGCCAAATATGATGTCAACCATAGAATTGCATCTCCATATCATCCTTAGTCTAGTGGCCAAGTAAAATTAAGTAATAGAGAGATTAAATTGATCTTGCAAAAGACTGTTAATAGATCTAGACAGAATTGGTCCAAGAAACTTGATGATGCATTACGGGCTCATAGAACTGCTTATAAAAATCCTATGGGTATGTCTCCGTATAAAATGGTTCATGGAAAGGCTTCCCACTTACCTCTTGAACTAGAACATAAAGCTTATTGGGCTATTAAAGAGCTCAGTTATGATTTCAAACTTGCCGGTGAGAAGAAGTTATTAGATATTAGCTCACTTGATGAATGGAGAACCCAAGCCTATGAGAATGCCAAGTTGTTTAAAGAAAAAGATAAAAGATGGCATGACAAGAGGATACAAAAGCGTGAGTTTAATGTAGGTGATCATGTTTTCCTATACAACTCTTATTTAAGATTTTTTGCAGGAAAACTTCTCTCTAAATGGGAAGGTCCTTACATTATCGAAGAGGTCTATCGTTCCGGTGCCATAAAAATCAACAACGCCGAAGGCACAAATCTGAAGGTGGTAAACGACCAAAGAATCAAACATTATATCTCAGGTAATCCCATAAATGTTGAAACCAATATAATTGACACCGTAACACCGGAAGAGTACATAAGGGACACTTTCTAGAGTGTTCCAGACTATGAAAAGGAATAGGTATGTGGTACGGTAAGTAAACCGACTCCAAAACTTTTCTAATAGCAATTTTCTCCGTTTTGGAATATTTAGAAAAATAGGAAAATTAAAAGTAGTCCTAAAGAGACACGAGGCATCCACGAGGGTGGAGGGCGTGCCCTACCCCCCTGGGCGCGCCCTCCTGCCTCGTGGCCACCTCGTGTGTCTCCCAGACTCCGTATTCTTGCATGATACTTCTTTTGGTCGGTAAAAATTCATTATATAATCCCCCGAAGGTTTTGACCACCATACCACGGCAATATCTCCTTTTTCTTGAGTTGTTTTTCTAACAGACCTAGATCACCATGACGTCTCCAAGCGCCCCCAAGGACAAGTTTTTTGAGAAGGTCATCAACCCCTACCTCGCGGAGGTGCTGCAACACCCTCAAACCATTGAGATGTGTGAGGGGTGCTGCACATCCATGATGTTGAGGGGCCGAGGAGAACCGGAAGTGTGGAGACAAGACTCAAAGCAATGGAGCAACAAGTTTTCAAGTGCCAAGGGATGGTGGAACGTGGACTCAACTCCAATCACATGATGATCACGGAATTCACCAATAATCACAAGGTCGATGCCAAGAACATTGGGGAGGCCATCTTCAAGCTTCATGAGAAAATCGAGCATCTCCAAGCCCAGATCTATGACCTGCAAAACCAAAATTGAGAGTATGAATACAGATTTAAGAGGATGAGTTTGGCTGCAGATTTGAGGATCTCGGAGACTCGTTCATGTTTCTATGATGGTGAGCCTATGCCTTGGAAGATGGATGACAAGCCTACTTCGTCAACAACTCCATCATCACCACCTTCGAAGAAAGAAGCATAAATACATGGGTATGGGCACTCCCCTTGGCAACTGCCAAGCTGGGGGGAGGTGCCCTGGTATCGTATCACCATCACACTTCTATCTTTTATCATTTTTGTTAGTTTGACCCTTTTGGTTATATCTTGATCTAGTAGAATAAAGTTTTAGTATGATCTAGCATTGAGTTTAGGTTTATGTTCCCTCTATGTAATCAAGTTCTGGAGTTATGTATATATGTATATATATAATAAAGAGTAGTTTTGAGTTGAGGGCTTTGCTTCTTTGCTATGATCTTGAGGGAATAAAAATAATAGAAAGAACAAAAAGAAATAAAAGGATCATATTTTTATCTTATGGAGAGTAATGAATTCACATATAAGAGTATGATGAATAAAAGTTGTTGAGAGTTGACAAACATAGTTTTGGTCATCGTTGCAATCAATAGGAAGTAATAAAGAAAGAGAAGCCTCACATATAAATATACTATCTTGGACATCTTTTGTGAATTTGAGCACTCATTAAAATATGACATGCTAAAAAGTTGATGTTGGACAAGGAAGACAACGTAATGGGTTATGCTTTCTTATATCCAAAAAAGTTATATTGTCTTGGATCCTCCAACATGTTGAGCCTGCCTTTCCCCCTCATGCTAGCCAAATTCTTTGCACCAAGTAGAGATACTACTTGTGCTTCCAAACATCCCTAAACTCAGTTTTGCCATGAGAGTCCACTATACCTACCTATGGATTGAGTAAGATCCTTCAAGTAAGTTGTCATCGGTGCAAGCAATAAAAATTACTCTCTAAATATGTATGATCTATTAGTGCGAAGAAAATAAGCTTTATACGAACTTGTGATATGGAAGAAAGAAAAGCGACGGACGGCATAAAAAAGGTCCCTATCACAAGTGGCAATAAATGACGTTCTTTTGCATTAAGATTTTGTGCATCCAACCATAAAAGCGCAAGACAACCTCTGCTCCCCTCTGCTAAGGGCTTTTCTTTTATTTTTACCTTCTACTCTCATACAAGAGTCTTGGTGATCTTCACCTTTCCTTTTCATACTTTTTCCTTTGGCAAGCACTATATGTTGGAGAGATCCGGATATATATATCCACTCGGATGTAGGTTTTCATAAAGTATTATTGTTGAGATTACCCTTGAGGTAAAAGGTTGGGAGGCGAAACTATAAGCCCCTATCTTTCTCTGTGTCCGATTGAAACTTTGAACCCATAAGTATCGCGTGAGTGTTAGCAATTATGAAATATTAAATGATAGTTGAGTATGTGGACTTGCTGAAAAGCTCTTATATTCACTCTTTCCGATGTTATGATAAATTGCAATTGCTTCGATGACTGAGATCATAGTTTGTTAGTTTTCAATGAAGTTTCTGATTCATACTTTAGCATGTGAATAGATTGTTACTTTATCATAAGAAATTATATGACCATATATGTTGCTATTCTAAGGATGATCATGATGCCCTCATGTCCATATTTTATTTTATCAACACCTCTGTCTCTAAACATGTGGACATATTTTTCGATTTCGGCTTCCGCTTGAGGACAAGCGAGTTCTAAGCTTGGGGGAGTTGATACGTCCATTTTTCACTATGCTTTTATATCAATATTTATTGCATTATGGGATGTTATTACACGTTATAGCACAATACTTATGCCTATTCTCTCTTATTTTACAATGTTTACATAAAGAGGGAGAATGTCGGTAGCTGGAATTCTGGACTTGAAAAGGAGCAAATATTAGAAACTTATTCTGCGTAACTCCAAAAGTCTTGAAACTTCATGGAGATCAGTTTTGGAATATATAAAAATTATTGGGCGAAGAAATCACCAGAGGGAGGCCACCAGCCAGCCACGAGGGTGGAGGGCGTGCCCTAACCCCTGGGCGCGCCCCCTGCCTTGTGGGCCCCCTGGCAGGCCCCCGACGCCCATCTTCTGCCATATGGTGTCTTTTGCCCTGGAAAAAATCAAAGAGAAGCTTTCGGGACGAAGCGCCGCTGTCTCGAGGCAAAACCTGGGTAGGACCAATCTAGGGCTCCGGCAGAGCTGTTCTGCCGGGGAAACATCCCTCTGAGAGGAGGAAATCATCGCCATCGTCATCACCATCGATCCTCTCATCGAGAGGGGGTCAATATCCATCAACATCTTCAACAGCACCATCTCCTCTCAAACCCTAGTTCATCTCTTGTATCTAATCTTTGTCTCAAAACCTCAGATTGGTACATGTGGGTTGCTAGTAGTGTTGATTACTCCTTGTAGTTGATGCAAGTTGGTTTATTCGGTGGAAGATCATATGTTTAGATCCTTAATGCTTATTAGTACTCCTTTGATTATGAACATGAATATGCTTTGTGAGTAGTTACTTTTGTTCCTAAGGACATGGGAGAAGTCTTGTTATAAGTAATCATGTGAATTTGATATTCGTTCGATATATTGATGAGATGTATGTTGTCTCTCCTCTAGTGGTGTTATGTGAACATTGACTACATGACACTTCACCATGATTTGGGCCTAGGGGAAGGCATTAGGAAGTAATAAGTAGATGATGGGTTGCTAGAGTGACAGAAGCTTAAACCCTAGTTTATACGTTGCTTCATAAGGGGCTGATTTGGATCCACATGTTTCATGCTATGGTTAGGTTTACCTTAATTATTCCTTCGTAGTTGCGGATGCTTGCAAGAGGGTTTAATCATAAGTGGGAGGCTTTTCCAAGGAAGGGAAGCACCCAAGCACCGGTCCACCCACATATCAAATTATCAAAGTAACGAACGTGAATCATATGAGCATGATGAAAACTAGCTTGACAGTAATTCCCATGTGTCCTCGAGAGCGCTTTGCCTTGTATAAGAGTACGTCCAGGCTTGTCCTTTGCTACAAAAAGGATTGGTCCACCTTGCTGCACCTTGTTTCCTTTTGTTACTTGTTACCCGTTACGAATTATCTTATCACACAACTATCTGTTACCGATAATTTCAGTGCTTGTAGAGAATACCTTACTGAAAACCGCTTGCCATTTCCTTCTGCTCCTTGTTGGGTTCGACACTCTTACTTAGCAAAAGGGATACAATAGATCCCCTATACTTGTGGGTCATCAGTGCCATCTCCGGTCTTCAGAGGGACTACGCTTGGTCTGGTGACTCTTACTACCCGGTAAGGGCCTTCCCACTTCAGTGATAACTTATTTGTACCCTTGGCGGACTGAATGCGCCTAAGGACAAGGTCACCTTCCTCAAAACACCGGGCATGAACCCTACGGCTATGATAGCAAAGCAGGGCTTGCTGATAGCGTGCAGCATGCGTAGCAGCCTGGAGACGGTTCTCCTCGAGTAGCACAGTGTCGTCACGCCGGTGCTGATCTTGCACGATTTCATCGTAGGCAAGCACTTGAGGCGACCTGTAAATGAGTTCTGTGGGCATAACTACTTCTGTCCCGTAGACCAGGGAGAAGGGAGTCTACCCGGTAGCTCAGTTTGGTGTCATTTTGAGGGACCAGAGAACTACCGGCAGCTCCTCGATCCACCGCCTGTCGTGCTTGTGCAGCGTATCAAAGGTTCTTGTCTTGAGACCACGCAGCACTTTAGTGTTCGCCCTCTCAGCATGTCCATTGCTCGGGGGCTGCCATAGAGTCGAATGAAATCTTGCTTCTGAGGGCATGAACATATTGCATGAAGGCGCGGCTCGTGAACTGGGTGCCGTTGTTGGTGATGATCCATGCCGGAACTCCAAAACGACATACCAGATCTTTCAAGAACTTCATAGCTGACTAGGCAGTCACCTTTCTCACGGCAGTCACTTCCGGCAACTTTGTAAACTTGTCGATGGCAACGAACAATAATTCAAAGCCCCCGATTGCTCTAGGGAGGGGGCCGAGGATATCGAGCCCCCAGACCAAAATGGCCATGAGAGAGGGATTGACTGAAGAGCTTGGGTAGGTAGGTGGGTTTCTTGGAATGGAACTAGCAGGCTTCACACTTGGTGACTAGCTCGACTGCATCTTGGAGGGCAGTTCCAATAGAATCCTTGTCAGAATGCTTTCCCAACTAATGCCCTTGATCCAATGTGGGAGCTGCACATGCCTTTGTGTATTTCAGCCAGTAGTTCCTTTCCTGCTTCCCGGCAGACACACTTCAATTTCACACCGTTGGGCCTCCTTCTGTATAGAGTGTCATTGACAAACTGATACATACTGGCCCTCTGGGCTACTCTTTCAGCCTCGTCTTGGCTGTCGGGAAGCTCTCCAGTCTAGAGGAAGCGGACAATGTGTCTTGCCCAAGTTGGAGCCTGGGGCTCGGCAACAAGGACTAGCGGCACCTCCTCTGCTACGGGAGCACCAGCCTCGTACATGGGGCCCGTAGATGCGGCTGGAGGGGGTGGTCCATAAGGCTGTGAGGAGTTGTTTCCGGCAGGGTCTCTGCCGGGAGCGGACGGCTCTACCGGGAGAGGCTTACCAGTGTCCAACTTTCTCCTTTTCCGGGCAATTGTTGCTGGGGATACGGAGGGTTGAGTAAGATGGAGAAAAAAAGTTATTGGTTCCACAGGAAGCTTTTGCGCAGCACACTTTGACAGATGATCAGCTATGTTGTTTCCCGCATGGGGTACGTGCTCTGTTTGCAATCCGTCAAAGTGCTCCTACAACCTTCTCACTTCCTCGACGTATGCCTCCATCAATGGAATTTGGTAATCCTTGTTGACTTGTCTCACCACCAACTGTGAATCTCCTCGAATGATCAGCTTCTTAATTCCCAATTCAACTGCAATCCTGAGCCCATCAAGGAGCCCTTCATATTATGTTGTATTGTTGGTTGCTTCTTCCTATGCAAAATGTATTTGGACGACGTACTTCAAGTGCTCCACGGAGGGGGCAACAAGAAGCACGCCAGCCCTTGCACCTTGTAGGGAAAAAGCACCATCAAAAAACATGATCCATTCTTGGGGGGATTCCTTGCCGGGGATAACTATCTCTGTCACTTCCTCATCAGGGGTTGGCATCCATTCTGTAATAAACTCTACCAATGCCCTGCTCTGGACAGTTGTTGTGCTTTCAAACTTCAAACAAAAGCTGGATAGCTCCAAAGCCCACTCCACTATTCTGCCGGTAGCCTCAGGGTTTCGGAGTATCCGTTGCAACGGGGAATGAGTAACAATCATGATCTCATGGGCTTGGAAGTAGTGGCGCAGTTTCCTAGAGGCCATGGTTAGACCAAATATCAACTTTTGCACTCCAGAGTACCTTGACCTAGCCCCCTGGAACAAGGAGCTGACGAAGTACACTGGGCGCTACACCACTTTCCTCCTTGTCGCGTACTTGGGTTTGCCCTTGTTGTCGTTCTCACTGTTGTCCTGATCCTTATCTGACTCTATCGGTCTTTGCTCACTCTCTGCTTCATCCACTTCTCGCTCTGCTACTAAGGCTGCATTGACCACTTGGTTGGTTGCCGCCAAGTATAGCAGCAGCGGTTCCTAGGGTTTGGGAGCAACCAAGGTAGGCACAAAGGACAGGTAGGCCTTCAATTCTTACAAAGTTGTATCTACTTATGCGGTCCACTTCATTGTCATGCCTTCTTCAAAATTTTGAAGAACGACAGGGCACACTCGGCAGACTTGGAGATAAATCTGCTTAGCATGGCAACACACCCCGTCAGGCGCCTCACATCCTTAACCGTCCTTGGTGCTTGAATCTGCTCAATGGCTTTGATCTTGTCGGGGTTCGCTTTGATCCCCCTGTGGGACACAAAGTATCCAAGAAGCTTGCTGGAGGGAACACCGAATACACATTTCTCTAGATTGAGCTTCAAGTTGATCTTGCGCGGATTTGCAAATGTCTCCTCCAAATCCTGGATAAGGGTGGCTCTGTCCTTGGTTTTGACCACAATATCATCCATATAAGCTTCAATGTTTCTGTGCAGCTGAGGCTCAAAACCAATCTGGACTGCCCTTGCAAAAGTGGACCCGGCACTCTTTAATCCAAATGGCATGCGAACAAAGCAGTACATACCATATGGAGTGATGAACGAGGTCTTCTCCTCATCTTCCTTGGACATAAAGATCTGGTGATATCTATAATATGCATCCAGAAATGAGAGCAAATCACACCTTGAAGTGGAATCCACAATCCAATCAATACGCGGCAAGGGAAACGGGTCCTTCAGGCAAGCTTTGTTGAGATCTGTGAAATCAATGCACATCCTCCATTTCCCGTTTGCCTTCCGAACCACTACTGGGTTTGCAAGCGAAGTGGGATGTAGCACTCCTCTGACCAATCAAGCTGCCTCAAGCTTTCTGATCTCTTCTATAACAAACTGTTGCCTCTCCAAGGCCTGCTTCCGGACTTTCTGTTTAACAGGTCTGGCATGTGGGCAGACACCAAGGTGGTGCTCGATTACCTCCCTGGGAACACCGGGGATATCAGATGGTTGCCATACAAACACATCGATATTCGCCCTCGGGATGGCAACGAGCGCGCGTTCCTATTTGTCATCAAGGGTGGCGTTGATAGTAAAAGTACCATCAACGCCAGCCAGCCCTGTCGGGACCTTTTTCACTTGTGGAGCAGCAACCTTGGATATATTGCTGTTAGAACACTCCGACACATCGTCAACGGGTGTCGTGCACTCGGAGGGGGCACGCTTCCCGGACTCCTTGCCGGAGGTCTTATAATCCCTCTTCTTTCCTTTGATTTCCTTGGCGGGAACTGCTGCTACCGCTGCCTCTGCCACGACTCCGTCCCGGTACATCTTGTCCACACAAATGATGGCATCCTTCTCATCTGATGGAATGGTGATGACTCCCAGTGGCCCCAGGCATCTTCAAGGTGTTGTAGGCATAGAGGGATGCCGCCATGAATTTAGCCAGAGTTGGGCGTCCAAGAATCCCATTATATGGCAGGGGAGATCAACCACATCAAACACAATCTTCTCAGTCATGTAGTTCAGTTCTCCCCCAAACATTATCAGCAATGTGATCTTTCCCTTAGGATGGCTCCTGCCGGGATTAACTCCTTGAAACATGCTGGTAACCATCAGGGCTCCTTCTGCTATCTGAAGCTTGTTAATAACTGTTGGGGAAATCAGATTCAGCCTGGCCCCGCCATCCACCAACATCTTTGTGACCTTGGGGTTGCGAATTGTTGGAGAGACCAACAATGGCAGGCACCCGACCGCCATGGTACGGCTAGGGTAATCCTCTTCGTCAAAGATGATGGGCGTACGGGACCATTTGAGCGGCTTCCGGGCCTCTCGCGCTGGTTCCATGGCATTGACTTATCATGTCGACCGCATGAGCTGGCAATGGGAGGCGTGCCGAGATGCGCCCCATCAATGCACAGGGCGTCAATGGCCTTCTGAAACTCTTGTTCACTAGTTTCGTCTTCATCCCCACCATCACTCTCATCATCACAAGCATCATTTTCTCTACCTCTGGCGGGTTTTCCTTGGTTCCAAAAGGGCTTGCCGGGGCAATTTACTTCACCGCCTCGACTCTTACCGCCAGCAGCGTTCTGACCTTATTCCTTATCACGCTTCTCATATTCTGCTCTCTGTCTCTTGACAAGCTGCTCAACCTGATGGCAGTCTTAAAGGTCGTGGCCCTTGGTCCGATGGATCTTGCAATATGGTCCATCACCCTTCCCGGCCTTCTTGGCACCAGTGGCTTCTCGGCAATCAGCACACACGGTGGCCTCCTTGTCGGGGGTCTCAGCCTTGGCCTTCTTGCCAGTACTAGGCGTGCCTGATCCTTCAACAATCATTACTGCCTTATCTCTCCTCTTCTTACTGTGCTTCTTGCTCTTGTTCTGACTAGTTGATTCATCATCATCGTCATCTTCTGAATCAACATTCATGCAATCTTCCTCTCCAGGCAACTTTCTTCCCTCCTCCATCCAAACACACTTATCCACAAATGTGTAGAGCTCTTCACAATCTTGGGCAACCGCACGTTCATCTTGGAACGAATCTGGCAGTTGCGCACATTGGACTGGAAGGCAGCTATCACAACTGTTGGATGGATATTTGAAATATTTCTATGAACTTTGTTGAATCTATGTGAATACTTACGGAGGGTTTCTCCTTCTTTTTGCTGGAAGTTGCAGGTCGCTGGGTCGGCCTGGCTCCCGGTGGCCACCGGTGAAGGTACCAATGAACTCATGGCACAGGTCTGTGATACGTCTCCGTTGTATCTACTTTTCCAAACACTTTTGCCCTTGTTTTGGACTCTGACTAGCATGATTTGAATGGAACTAACCCGGACTGACGCTGTTTTCAGCAGAACTGCCATGGTGTTATTTTTGTGCAAAAATAAAAGTTTTCAGAATGACCTGCAAATCCATGGAGCAACTTTTTAGAATTAATAAAAAATACTGGCAAAAGAATCAGCGTCAGGGGGCCCACACCCTATCCACGAGGGTGCGGGTGCGCCCCCTCCCCTAGGGCGCGCCCCCTGCCTCGTGGGCCCCTGGATGTCCACCGACCTCAACTCCAACTCCATATATTTGCTTTCGCAGAGAAAAAAATCAGAGAGAAAGAATTATTGCGTTTTACAATATGGAGCCACCGCCAAGCCCTAAAACCTCTTGGGAGGGCTGATCTGGAGTCTGTTTGGGCCTCCGAAGAGGGGAATCCGTCGCCGTCGTCATCATCAACCTTCCTCCATCACCAATTTCATGATGCTCACCGCCATGCATGAGTAATTCCATCGTAGGCTTGCTGGACGGTGATGGATTAGATGAGATTTACCATGTAATCAAGTTAGTTTTGTTAGGGTTTGATCCCTAGTATCCACTATGTTCTGAGATTGATGTTGCTATGACTTTGCTATGCTTAATGCTTGTCACTAGGGCCCGAGTGCCATGATTTCAGATCTGAACCTATTATGTTTTCATGAATATATGTGAGTTCTTGATCCTATCTTGCAAGTCTATAGTCACCTATTATGTGTTATGATCCGTTAACCCCGAAGTGACAATAATTGGGATACTTAACGGTGATGACCATAGTTTGAGGAGTTCATGTATTCACTAAGTGTTAATGCTTTGGTCTGGTACTCTAATAAAAGGAGGCCTTAATATCCCTTAGTTTCCATTAGGACCCCGCTGCGACGGGAGGGTAGGACAAAAGATGTCATGCAAGTTCTTTTCCATAAGCATGTATGACTATATTCTGAATACATGCCTACATTACATTGATGAACTGGAGCTAGTTCTATGTCACCCTATGTTATAACTATTACATGAGGAATCGCATCCGGCATAATTATCCATCACCTATCCAATGCCTACGAGCTTTTCACATATTGTCCTTTGCTTAGTTACTTTGCCGTTGTCACTGTTACAATTACTACAAAACTGCTACTATTACTTTTTCTACTGTTACTTCCATACTACTTTGCTACTAAATACTTTGCTGCAGATTCTAAGTTATCCAGGTGTGGTTGAATTGAAAACTCAACTGCTAATACTTGAGAATATTCTTTGGCTCCCCTTGTGTCGAATCAATAAATTTGGGTTGAATACTCTACCCTCGAAAATTGTTGCGATCCCCTATACTTGTGGGTTATCAAGACTATTTTCTGGCACCGTTGCCGGGGAGCATAGCTCTATTCTATGAGTCACTTGGGATTTATATCTGCTGATCACTATGAAGAACTTGAAAGATGAAAGAACTAAAATTTATCCCTCAACTACGAGGGGAGGTAAGGAACTGCCATCTAGCTCTGCACTTGATTCTCCTTCCGTTATGAGTAAACTTGCGACACCTAAACCTGCTTCTGCTATTAATTCTGATATGTCGCATGTTATTGATGATGCCACTTCTGCTATGCATGATACTTGTGATGAAACTACTTCTATGCTTGATACTACTGTGCCATTAGGTGAATTTCCTGATGAACAACTTTCTAGGGCTAGGGAGAATGAAATTATTGAAACTGATAATATTGATGATAGTGATGATGAAGGTTCTCCCCCTAAATATGAATTGCCTGTTGTTCCTGAGGGTTATGTTATGGATGAAGAAACTGCTAGAGATTTTCTTGCTTGCAATGATAGATGAGATCTTAAGAAGTTATTAACTAAGCTGAAACAAAAGTCTCTGAATTCTAGAATGAAACATGACCCCGCTTTTGCTACTTCACCTATCTTTGTTACTGATAAGGATTATGATTTCTCTGTTGATCCTGAGATAATTACTTTGGTTGAATCTGATCCTTTTTATGGCAATGAATCTGAAACTGTAGTGGCACATCTTACTAAGTTAAATGATATAGCCACCCTGTTTACTAATGATGAGAAATCTCGCTATTATTATATCCTTAAAATATTTCCTTTCTCATTAAAGGGTGATGCTAAGACATGGTTTAATTCTCTTGATCCTGGTTGCGTGCGTAGTCCCCGGGATATGATTTACTACTTCTCTGCTAAATATTTCCCCGCTCATAAGAAACAAGCTGCCTTAAGGGAGATATATAATTTTGTGCAAATCGAAGAAGAGAGTCTCCCACAAGCTTGGGGGAGGCTTCTCCGATTACTTAATGCTTTGCCTGATCATCCTCTTAAGAAAAATGAAATACTTGATATCTTTTATAATGGACTAACCGATGCTTCCAAGGACCACCTGGATAGTTGTGCTGGTTGTGTTTTCAGGGAAAGGACAGTCGACCAAGCTGAATTGCTATTGAATAATATGTTGGCCAATGAAAATAATTGGGCACCTCCTGAACAAACTCCTAAGCCAACTCCGAAGAAAAGAGGTGTTCTATTTCTCAGTCTTGAAGATATGCAAGAGGCAAAGAAATCTATGAAAGAGAAAGGTATTAAAGCTGAAGATGTTAAAAATTTACCTCCTGTCGAAGAAATACATGGCCTCAATATACCACCTAAAGAAATACAAGGTCTTGATAACCCGACACAAGTAGTGAAGGTAAACTCTCTTTATAGATATGATAAAGTTGACATCCCGTCTACTAAGTTTGCTAGTCGATGCTTTGATGAATTTGATGAATTTATGGAAAACAAGAAAATATCAATGATTATGTTAGTAGACAATTGAAAAATAATTCTTATATGATTGGATGCTTGAGTGATTATATGTCTAGAGTTAAGGGTGAACTTAAACTCACTAGTAAACATGCTTCTATGGTTACCACTCAAGTAGAACAAGTACTTAAGGCTCAGAATGATTTGCTTGATGAACTAAATAATAAACATGATTTTGCTGTTAGAGTGGCTACTAGAACTGGTAAAATGACTCAGGAACCTTTGTATCCTGAAGGCCACCCTAAGAGAATTGAGCAAGATTCTCAGAGAAATAACTTAGATGCTCCTAGTCCCTCTAAAAAGAAGAAAAAGAAAAATGATAGGACTTTGCATGCTTCTAGTGAACCTATTGTAGAAACACCTGAGAATCCTAATGATATTTCTATCTCTGATGCTGAAACACAATCTGGAGATGAACATGAACCTAGTGATAATGCTAATAATGATGTTCATGTAGATGCTCAACCTAGCAATAACAACGATATAGAAATTGAACCTGTTGTTGATCTTGATAACCCACAATCAAAGAATCAATGTTGTGATAAGAGAGACTTTGTTGCTAGGAAGCATGGTAGGGAAAGAGAACCATGGGTTTAGAAACCCATGCCTTTTCCTCCTAAACCATCAAAGAAAAGGATGTTGATGATTTTGAGTGCTTTGCTGAAATGATTAGACCTATCTTCTTACGTATGCACTTAACTGATATGCTTAAGACGAACCCTTATGCTAAATACATGAAAGATATCATTACAAATAAAAGAAAGATACCTAAAGTCGAAATCTCCGCCATGCTCACTAACTATACTTTTAAGGGTGGAATACCTAAGAAACTTGGTGATCCAGGAGTACCCACTACACCATCCTCCATTAAAAGAAATTATGTTAAAACTGCTTTATGTGATCTTGGAGCCGGTGTTAGTGTTATGCCTCTTTCCTTATATCATCGACTTGAATTAAATAAGTTGACACCTACTGAGATATCATCGCAAATGGCCAATAAATCAACTGCTATACATGTTGGTATTTGTGAGGACGTGCCTATTGTTGTTGCAAACGTTACTATCTTAACAGACTTTGTCATTCTTGATATTCCTGAGGACGACAGTATGTCGATTATCCTCGGTAGACCATTTTTAAATACTACAGGTGCTGTTATTGATTGCAACAAAGGCAATGTCACCTTTCATGTTAATGGTAATGAGCATACGGTACACTTTTCGAGGAAACAACCTCAAGTTCACAGTATAAATTCTATTGGAAAAATTCCATCAATAATTATTGGAGGTTTTGAATTTCCTCTTCCTACTGTGAAGAAGAATTATGATATTCTTATTATTGGGGATGTTCATATCCCCGTTGAGGTATCCTAGTGTCACTTCGAAATTTCTCGGGTTTCATGTGATTCGGAATGAGTTTGTTAACAAGACTTGATCAACCTTGTTAGTGGATTCCTTTTGACGAGCATGAGATGGATGAAGTTAGAAGGCACAACCTGTACCCTCTCTTTACTTTTTGTTAATTAGCATAAATAAAGTAGAAATAGTATATTTTGTCTGTTTTCTGAATTATCCATGCAATAGAAAAATATCTTGAAAATAAAAGTTCTCCAAATGCCCTGCCAATTTAATATGTTTTTTTCCGGAATATTTAAGAATATCTGGCACTGAGAACACAGCAGGGGGAGCAAGCACCTGCCCACGACGGTCCAGGGCGTGCCCCTGCCTCATGAGCCCATGGTGGCCCCCCTCCACTTATTCCTCCACCCATACACTTCATCTTCCTCCCAAAAAATCACTATCCAGCTAAAGCACGAGTTCTAGCTCGTTTTGCTGCCATTTTCGATCTCCTTGCTCAAAGCTCCATTCACAAAACTGCTTTGGGGGATTGTTCTTTGGTATGTGACTCTTCCAATGGTCCAACTAGTTTTTGTTCTAGTGCTTTATTTATTGTAAATTTGTGCTTCTTAGGTGACCCTGTTCTTGAGCTTGCATGTCAAATTTATGAGGTCCCAAGTAATTCTAATGCATGATAGAGGCTCTAGGCACTTGTGGGAGTAGTTGCTATCAACTTTAATGAGTTTGTTTCACTTTTATTTTGAGTCACTAAAAATTTCAGATATTTTCATAAAAAGATGAAGAGATTCTTCTTGAGAGGCTCTTCTAGCCAAGGCTCTAAGGATAAACAAGCTAAGGAGAATTAAAAGCCCAAGTATAATATTCCTCGTGTGGCGGAAGTACGGCCGTGTGAATGGCCTTGTGATGATTTCTTAAGAGCCGCCAGGATATATGCTGATTTCTATTCTTTGGTTGATAATGCGGGCCTCGCCGACTTCCTCCACGACCAACTTGAACAGTATCTCTTACTCACCAATACTTTCGTGCAAAATTTCTACTTTTATCCTAAGAGATCACCTCCTTCAGTAGAGTTTAAATTATATGATGTTGATAGGGAGATGTCACTATATGAATTTTGAACGGTTTGCAAGATACCCTTCGGTGGCGGCTTAGAGGAACCACATCATAAATATGTGGAAGGATTTATTGACACTATCACTGTAGGGGAAACGAGGAAGGTTTCCGATGCAAGAATAATTAGCATACATTTTCCTGTTGTACGCTACTTTGCAACATTTGCTAGTCGATGCTTAATTGGTCGCGGAAACTATGGAAACCTTAGTGTTCCTGATATTATTATTTTGTTCCATGTTTTATTTCGTGATAACTCTTTTAGTATGGGCGCTATTATTGCTAGACGATTAAGTCTGAACCATACAAAGGGCCCCATCTTTGGAGGTATTTATGCTTCACGCCTTGCTAAACACTTCGAGATACCTATTAGGCACTATGAGAAAGAATAAAAGTTGTTGCCCCCTACTTTTCTAGATTATAAGAGCATGGTAGCACATGAGTTTATTGTTACAAATGATGAGAATATGCTTAAATATAATTTGAGATTTCATAAGAAACACGGTGAAACTATTATCCTGCCTACACCCTCTTTGTTTGGTTTATCTTCAGGCACGTTTCTCGTCTTGCCGGAGGCCATTCATGTGTACCGAGGCCAGACATCAGCCCCAGAGCCTAAGCCGAAACCACAACTTGACCCTTATCGACCATCCTTTTATTAGTGGAATCCGGAGGAGTTTGCCAGCCAGTGGTACCCAGATGATACTCCTCAGTACACCGGAGGGAGTAGCTCTGACCCATGGGCGTAGACCAACTTAGGCCAAAAGCCTAAGCTTGGGGGAGTACATATTCCTCACCGACTTTACATTCATGTTCACACACTCATTCTAGTGTCGGTGCTCATACTCTTTCATTGTACTATCCATGCTAGTTTAATTTCTTTTTCTAGCTTTCTTCTTGTGTGTTTGATAAACCTTAAGAAAAAACAAAAAAAATAGTTAGTTTAATTTCCATGCCTGTAGTAGTAATAATTAAAAGAAAAAGTCAAAAAGATTTCGTGTTCTTCTTTTTGTTTGTTGGGAGCTTTTCCGTGTAAATAGTTTTATTTCTTTTCTTTTCCTTTGGGGTCGAGAGAAGAAGACCATAATGAAAATGTCTAAGTGGCTCTCATATGCATGATTGTTTATTTTAACCAAGAGCCCATGTTACTTTGTCTTCTCCTTTGATTGAATGCTTGCAGATTCCAGCTTAGTCCAATGCACGTGCACTATTATTATTATTCACACCGTTTGGTCGTGCAAGTGAAAGGTAATAATGATGATATATGATGAAATGATTGAGATAAGAGGAGTTGGTATGAACTCAACCTCTCTTGTTTTTCTTAATATGATTAGTTCATCGCTCATGATTCAGCCTATTATGAATAAACATGTTTGCAATGACAATTAGAGATTATAGTTGCTTATGCCATGCTTAATTAGCTAGGAGCTTATAATGGTTTACCTTGCATGCCAACATGCTATTAAAATGGTTGTGATGTGGTATGATAGGGTGGTATCCTCCTTTGAATGAATTGAGTGACTTGACTTGGCACATGTTCACGCATGTAGTTGAAACAAAATCAACACAGCCTTCACGATATTTATGTTCATGGTGGATTATATCCTACTCATGCTTGCACTCGGTGTTGATTAATTTTAATGCATGTTCATGGATGTTGTCGCTCTCTCAGTTGGTCGCTTCCCAGTCTTTTTCTAGCCTTAATTTGTACTAAGAGGGAATACTGCTTGTGCATCCAAACTTCATAAACCCCAAAGTTATTCCATATGAGTCCACTATACCTTCCTATATGCGATATCTACCTGCCGTTCCAAGTGAATTTGTATGTGCCAAACTCCAAACCTTCAAATGAAATTCTGTTTTGTATGCTCGAACAGCTCATGTATCAACTAGGGTTGTCTGTATCTTCCATGTTAGGCGGGTTATTCTCAAGAGGAGTGGACTCCGCTCCTCACTCACGAGAAAATGGCTAGTCACCGGGATGCCCAGTCCCATGCTCAAATCAAATCAAAATAATTAAACAAAACTCCCCCAGGATTGTTGTTAGTTGGAGGCACCCGTTGTTTCGGGCAAGCCATGGATTGATGCTTGTTGGTGGAGGGGGAGTATAAACTTTACCATTCTGTTTGGGAACCGCCTATAATGTGTGTAGCATGGAAGATATCAAGATCTCTCAGTTGTTATGTTGACAATGAAAGTATACCACCCAAAATGTTATTATCTCTGTTTCAAAATCAAGCTCTGGCACCTCTACAAATCCCTGCTTCCCTCTGCGAAGGGCTTATCTATTTACTTTTATGTTGAGTCACCACCCTCTTATTAAAAAGCACCCGCTGGAGAGCACCGCTGTCATTTGCATGCATTACTATTAGTTTATATTGGGTATGACTATGACTGGATCTCTTTTACCATGAATTACAATGTTTAGTCAGTCCTTCATCTTTAAAGGTGCTCTGCATTTATGTTTTGCGGTCTCAGAAAGGGCTAGCGAGATACCATTTTGTTATATCATATTATGATTGTTTTGAGAAAGTGTTGTCATCCGAGTTTTATTATTATTGCTCGCTAGTTGGTTATGCCATTGATATGAGTAAACATGTGACCTAAGTATTATTGTGAATGTGGTTAGTTCATAATCTTTGCTGAAAACTTGAATGCTGGCTTTACATATTTACAACAAGAAGAGCAAACAGAGTTTGTAAAAGTTTTTATTTATCACTTTCAGTTTATTAACTGAATTGCTTGAGGACAAGCAAAGGTTTAAGCTTGGGGGAGTTGATACGTGTCCGTCGTATCTACTTTTCCAAACACGTTTGCCCTTGTTTTGGACTCTAACTTGCATGATTTGAATGGAACTAACCTGGACTGACGCTATTTTCAGCAGAACTGCCATGGTGTTATTTTTGTGCAGAAATAAAAGTTCTCGGAATGACCTGCAAATCCACGGAGCAACTTTTCAGAATTAATAAAAAATACTGGCGAAAGAATCAGCATCAGGGGGCCCACACCTTGTCCACGAGGGTGGGGGGCGCGCCCCGCTGCCTTGTGGGCCCCCTCGATGTCCACCGACCTCAACTCCAACTCCATATATTTGCTTTCGTGGAGAAAAAAATGAGAGAGAAAGAATTATTGTGTTTTACAATACGGAGCCACTGCCAAGCCCTAAAACCTCTCGGGAGGGCTGATCTGGAGTCCGTTCGGGGCTCCGGAGAGGGGAATCCGTCGCCGTCGTCATCATCAACCTTCCTCCATCACCAATTTCATGATGCTCACCGCCGTGCGTGAGTAATTCCATCGTAGGCTTGCTGGATGGTGATGGGTTGGATGAGATTTACCATGTAATCAAGTTAGTTTTGTTAGGGTTTGATCCCTAGTATCCACTATGTTCTGAGTTTGATGTTGCTATGACTTTGCTATGCTTAATGCTTGTCATTAGGGCCCGAGTGCCATGATTTCAGATCTCAACCTATTATGTTTTCATGAATATTATGTGAGTTATTGGTCCTATCTTGCAAGTCTATAGTCACCTATTATGTGTTATGATCCGTTAACCCCGAAGTGATAATAATCGGGATACTTACCGGTGATGACCGTAGTTTGAGGAGTTCGTGTATTCACTAAGTGTTAATGCTTTGGTCTGGTACTCTATTAAAAGGAGGCCTTAATATCCCTTAGTTTCCATTAGGACCCCGCTGCCACGGGAGGGTAGGACAAAAGATGTCATGCAAGTTTTTTTCCATAAGCACGTATGACTATATTCGGAATAAATGCCTACATTACATTGATGGACTGGAGCTAGTTTTGTGTCACCCTATGTTATAACTATTACATGAGGAATCGCATCCAACATAATTATCCATCACCTATCCAATGCCTACGAGCTTTTCACATATTGTCCTTTGCTTAGTTACTTTGTTGTTGTCATTGTTACAATTACTACAAAACCGCTACTGTTACTTTTGCTACTGTTACCGTTACTTCCATACTACTTTGCTACTAAATACTTTGCTGGAGATACTAAGTTATCCAGGTGTGGTTGAATTGACAACTCAACTGCTAATACTTGAGAATATTCTTTGGCTCCCCTCGTGTCGAATCAATAAATTTGGGTTGAATAATCTACCCTCGAAAACGGTTGCGTTACCCTATACTTGTGGGTTATCAGTCTGCACATGACGAGATGGAGTTCTCTGGCAGGTGCATCAACCAAGACCTCACATTGGACTTGAGGGACAAAGGGAAGTAGTTGGCGAACACCTTCTCGCCCCTTCCCCCGGCAGCCTGAACAGCGACGGTGTAGATGCTCAAGAACTCTGTCGGGTTCAGCCTCCCATCGTACTTCTCGGGTATCTCTGGCCTGAACTTACGAATGGACGGCCAACAGACTTGCCTCAGCTCACGGGTAAAGTCAGGGCAGCCAACCTCGAAAGGTACGTTCCCGCCAATACCGAGCGCGGGCTCGTCGACGTCGGGGCTGTCGCACCCGTTGGTTGGGTGGAGGTCGTCGCGGCATTGCTCAACAACGCGCGCGTCTCCTCTCCGCCTATCCTCCAGAGCTCGACGTTGGCCAGGACGTGCTTGAGGGTCAGAGGAGGCCATCAAGACGTCATCGGGTTCCTGGTGATGTCAGGCTCGCGCCGGCTGCCGCGGCGGGGACTACACCGTGGGGATGGCTCCCTCCATGCGGGCAGTAGCATGAGCCGTTGTTGTTGCTTGGGGAGGCCGTGGCGGGCCAGCTTGCCGTGAGCCCTGAGCTTCGGCGAAGCCGAGCAGGCTTTGGATGGTGGCACGTTGTTTATCCATCTGCTTGGCCGCTGGCGGAAACCTCAATAGCAGTTGAGCCCGCGCCATGGCCTCTGAAGTTGTACTTGGCATGGACGATGATGAAGCCGATCGTGCCGTCGCTTGGCTCCTGATGGTGCCAGCGGCAGCAGTGCCGCGCCCCTGTTGAAGTGGTGTGACCACTTAATTGGCAGGGTGGTGTGGCGAAGGTGCTTGAGGGCCAGCGGCTCCGTTGAGCGCAGCGGCTTGGTTGACTCGCCCGGGGGAAAGTGCATGCGCCACGACTACACCAGTGGTGGGAGTGGTGGGAGTGGTCGGAGGATGGCGGTCTACCCCAAACCAAGCGCCGTTGCTATGGTTGTGCTTGTCGATGAGCGGAGTGTGGCCGTCGGGGTGTTGCTGATGCCACTCTCCTTCGGTGCCTCCTGCTGCTGCGTCGGCCACAGGGGAAGTAGTGGTGGCGGCGCCTGCCCCGACCATAGCCCCAACAGTATTCATGTCCTCGCGCGTCTCTATGCCCCCCGCAGCGTTGGAGGCCGCGGGCAGCGAAGCCTTTGAGGTGGCGGGATGAACCAAAGAAGAAGGTTTCTTCTTGGGTGCCATGGTCGATGGCGTCGTTGAAGATCCAGATAGCGATGAAGGTGACGCGCTGCTCACTCAGGTTCGCGCAAGCGATTCCCCCTACCTGGTGCGCCCAAGATGTCACAGGAAAACCACGGCCACACATGGGACCAGGAGGCCCCTTGCTGGTTCGGCAGGGGGATGTCGCGTTGCACAAAGAGCAGACCAACGTGGGGCAGCGCGGTAGGGATCACACAAGCAATTTACCCAGGTCCGGGCCGCCATGAGTCGTAAAACCCTACTCCTGCTTTGGTGGATTGATGGTGGAAATGTGGTGGTGGAGCGTAGTACACTTTCCCGGCAAGGGTTGCCTTAGGGCAGCTGCGACTACGCACGTACGGGGGTGTGAGTTATCCAACATTCTAACCCCCTCTACCGTTGCCTTGGGCCTCCTTTTATAGGTTAAAGGGGTCACCACAGTGGCAAATTAGTCATTAGACATTGATATGATGGCAAATAGTGCTATTATACCTAACTCTGCAGGTTGACAGAGCACATTAAATGCACCGCTTAGTGTCACATCGTTGGCTGCCCGACAAGGCTTGCCGGGCTATCTTGCTAGCTCCATGTCTGTTTGCCTGACACGTCATAGGACATGTGTCATCTGTGGGTCTTCTGGTAGAAAGGGGCTGCCATGTGGCAAATGGCTGCCACTTAATCACTTTGCGGCTTGACACCGCACTGATTGACGATGTGAGTCATGGTGGAGTGGTCGGTGAGGCGGTTCAGCCTCCGCAAGTCCCGGTAGGCCTTGCGGTGACGCTTCGGTCGTCTTCTTCTGGGGGTGGCCTTGCCCCTTGCCGGGCTCGCCTACCCGGCAAGGGAGTCCTCTCTCTTGGAGTCATCTTGCTTCTCTGGCTTAGTCTTGGTTCCTCAGATCTGCCCGTTGGTTTCTTGAATCTCTTGGTTTCTTGTACTCTGTCTTGGGCTGGTGCTTCAATCTTGATCTTGTGCACAGTCAGGGCAACATACCCTGGGTCTGTTGCACCGACATACATTGAAATGTTTTTGTTAATATTTTGAACCATTGAAATGCAATGAGCAGCAAGTTTGAATGCTCATGTGGCGCAAGGTAGATCACCGACGAGCCGGTCAACGATGCCCAGAAGATCACTGACGACACCCGCGCCCGGTGGACAACCATAGTCTATAGTGAGTAAACATGGTCTATGTGGTTTCATAGATGTTTTTATAGTTGTAGTAGTAGTAGATGAGTAGTTGTGACAATGTGTATGGACATCTTTGTATCACAGGGAAAATTCGAGTGGCCTATGTTTTGTCGGAGTGTTGATTCATTTCTGTTCCGGCAAATTTTAGGCGATCGATATGTCTTATTTTAGCAAAGGTCGTGCCAGATTTTTATGTGAATTTTAGCATGACTTGTGCTATAAAGTAGGAAATATCGAGTGCCAGTGATTTGCCGAAACAGGAATTAAATGACATTCCGGCTCGATAGGTAATTTTTTTATCTCACTACTCGATATATGTAACGGGTTAACTGTCATTCTGTTAGGGCTCCTTGTGTGACTTTCGGTCTGTTCTTGAAGGAAGGATGCGACTGTTGTCGTGGGGTTGCTTCTCTTCCTTCTTCTCGTGATACACCTTGTAATGCACGAGATAAGGAGGGGAAGCGACCATCACCGATGGTCTAATTATCTGTGAGGGAGTGTCCACAATAGATTGTGGAAATATGAGAGAGGAAGAATCCCTGTTGTCGTGGGAGTCGCTTCTTGTTCATTCGAAGGTGCTAGATATTTTGGTGTAATGCACTTTCAAATGAACGGAGGAGTGGCCATCACCCACGGTCGCAAATGTCAGAGAGGAAGAATCCTGACTGTTGTCGTGGGGGTCGCCTCTCCTTCGTTCCCGTGTGCTAGACATTTTGGTGTAATGCACTCGGGAACGAAGGGAGGAGCGACCATCACCGACGGTCTAATATATCAGAGAGGGAGTGCCCACCATATACACCACGTGACATGAAGGTTTTTAAGGAAAGCGTCGACAGACCGAAAGTCAACCCATGGTGAATAGTGATTTGTGTGCTGAGTTCCTAGTAATTGTCATCTATTTATAATCTTTGAACTTTGAACATAGAAAATGTCTGACGATGATAGGATCCCGGAGTGTGAATTCTACTGCAACGACCAGGGCATGTGCGACAGGATGCCTCACCTGCAAAATGGTAGGTACTTCACCGTCAAGCTAGAAGAGACCTTCGATGTTTGTACGGTACACAACGACGACAAGTATTTCTTCGTAATCAATCATGACTTGTGATTCTTTGCTTCAATGTGTAATTTCCTTTTTTTTCCAATTCGAGTAGTACATCCCCTGCCATGCAAGACCTTATGTCTTGGAGAAGCTTGGTTTCCAAGACTTTGAGAATATGGAGACGAGGAGAGCTTACCTTAAGACTAAGCATGGTTATGCTTTTCAAGTTAAGCTTTACAATGCGCTTAATAACTCCTATTTCGGTTGCTCAAATTGGGAGCTCTCTGTAAGGCCTATGGATTTGCGGAGAATATGCAAATAACTCTTGATATTCGTAATGAAGATGAAGATATTGAAGATAATATCGACATTTCAGTCGATGTGCATATGCTTCCTGTTTTGCCTAAATGTGAGTTTGTCAAACTAATTTGTTAAGTAATTTATATTTTTTATTTAAAAATATTTAGTGTTCATCGCTACTAAACTTGTTTATTTATAATTGTTAGCTTATTTTTTATCTCCAAAAAATACTCGGAAAGCTGTGGACATGACGTACTGCAGCTATGGCTTCGAGCTTAATTGTGAGGAGAAAGGATATCTTGTCTCATTTATAGATGATGTTGAGACTTTTAAGACCAATCAGTTTATCAGTACAAATTATACTGAATACGTGCCACTAGTTCATCAGTTGCTTGATGGTAACCTCATTGCCAAAAACTTTGAATGATTTTGTTAATGATGATAAGTTTGTTGCATACATCCTTCTTAAGTAAACTACATTGCTAACTATATACTCCCTCCGTCCCAAAATAACTAACTCAAATTTGTACTAACTTTGTACTAAATCTAGTACAAATTTGAGTCACTTATTTTGGGACGGAGGGAATATGTTACTATATTGTTCAACAGAAGCTCCCGAGCAAGGTTGTGCCTCACATGATGCTTACCGAAGGGAGTATGTACATGGTTAGCTTATGATCATTTCAGCCGACAGCTTACCAAAGTGCATACTCTATTTCTTTGAAAGATGGAAGGCTCAATATCAAAGAATGGAGCAAACTAATGAAGACACGCACGCAACCGATTGGAGACAACATGCGTGTGTGCAAGCCAGAAGTTGGCGACAGGTGGATCTCCATTCTCCATTTTGGAGATGGACCGGTTTACTTGTTTTATGCTATTTTACCTAGGGGAGAGTACTATGTCCTAGGTAGTAAGAACAATTAGCTAGTGTTGATTATGACTATGGTGATGGTGATGATTAGTTATTATGATGAGTTATGTGCTACAATATGTTAGCTATAATGATGAGTTGTTATATGACTCATAGATGATGATTATGAGGACTTGTTATGATGAGGAGGAGGAGTTGTTATGACTATGATGATGATGATGATGATGATGATGATGATGATGATGATGATGATGATGACGAGTTGTTATATATTATTATTATTATGATGCTGCTGATGATGATGATGACGAGTTGTTATTGTGATCATGATGAGTTATTATATCATTGGGTGAAAGAAACATGGATTAGATTCAAGTGGATGGATCCAAAGTAACCAGAGTTATTATATCATTGGGTGAAAGAAGCGCGGATTAGATTCAAGTGAATGGATCCAAAGTGACCAACTTGAATCTAATCCGTGCTTCTTTCACCCAATGATATAATAACTCATCATGATCATAAATAATATCATGAGACTACTTTGTAAAACCTGTATAAATACAACGCAAATACGGAAAAGAAAAGAAAAATACAGGAAAATTGTAGCAGTAGCGCTGGTTATACCCACGCTACTGCTAGGTAGGGTAGCAGTAGCGCAGGTTGTATCCACGCTACTGCTAGGCAGGTTAGCAGTAGCACTGGTTTAACCAACACTACTACTAGGCAATAGTTGTAGCGCCCTACCAGTAGCGCTGGACCCAGCGCTACTAGTAGGCTTTGAGCCGCGCTACTACTAGGGTTTTCTCTGGTAGTGAATGTTACCATTATTTAACTCATCAGAAGCTAAACAATAACCGTTATGGGCCCAAAATATTCTTGATTTCTCTAGAGCCCAAGCAATAAAGTCCTCGTCAAAACTATGAGAAGGTCGGATTTTTTGGATCTCATAAATGTCAGCCGGAAGAAAAAAACTGCTGCAATTTTGTATTATCCTTGTTTCCATTGTGGCCCATAAGCTCAGAGACCCACTTATACCTGCATCGTCCTTTTGGAGAGATGAGACCTCCAGTAGGAATCTAGCAATCCCGCCATATTCTAACTTTTCGACCATTTGCAATCCTCCAAATTAGGCCCCTTTTCAAAAGTTCAAGCCCATGGCAAATAGCCTGCCATGTCGGTGAAGGGTTCGCTACAAATACTATATCCTCCGACTTACCATTTGGGTAATAATTAGCCTTCAACAAATGAGAACAGGGACAAGCCTGTCGTGCTAATAAGCGTGATTAAAAAGCTTGAAATCTCTTAATCCTAGGCTACACTGGCACTTCGGTCTGGTCATCCTGTCCCAAGCATACTGGTGTGTTTTCCTCTTCCCCTTCTCTGTGCCCAGTAATAAGTTTGTACCGAATGGTTCAGGTCATTACAAACACCAAGTGGTAGCTTGAACACACTCATAATATAATTCGGAATTGATTGGGCGACCGACTTAATGATTACCTCTTTATCTGCCTGAGTAGTGTGACCATCAAAAGCAAACAAACGTTTTGTAAGTTTAACTTGTAGGTTCCTTTGTCATTTTTCTTCAAAACGAGAGGTGGTGACCTGCAGTGCACCCTTAACAGCATATATGCCATTCTCGGGACAAAAGTTACCAAAGAGGACTGAACATTTATGGGGATAGATGAGTTGCCCAGTTGCGTGTCCATACACTTCCAAAAAAATTCTAACATGGTTTGCTTGCTGAACATGAGTTTTGAAGAACAGTAATGTATCATCAGCAAACAAGAAATGTAAGATATCATGAGCCCTTGTGATTTTCAGTGGAGAAATATTTTCTGGCATAATCCTTACATTAATGAGAGCAAAGAGACCATCAGCAACAAACAAGAACAAATAAGAGGATAACGGATCACCATGCCGAAGCCCACGCATCGGTGCAAAATAATACAAGTTGACGTCATTAAATTTTACGGAATATCTCACCAAGGTCACACAGGACTTCCATTCGACCTATGGTGAGCAAAGCATAACATTTGCATCATTTTCTTAAGGTAACCTATGCCTTGGAGAGATCAGGTCTATAAGCACACTAACTTTTTGTGGGATCCTTTT
Source organism: Triticum aestivum (assembly GCF_018294505.1). Lineage (NCBI taxonomy): Eukaryota > Viridiplantae > Streptophyta > Magnoliopsida > Poales > Poaceae > Triticum > Triticum aestivum. Next base: position 429,350,829 of record NC_057807.1, read on the forward strand.
ATGTGATGGATACACTCAAAGGCCACTTGAGCATTATCGGTGATCATATATCTTGGAATAAAAGCACTTTCGAAGGGAGAAATAATATCATTCAGAACTAGCCTAAGCCTATTGACTAGGTACTTTGGAATAACTTTGTAAATAACATTACATAAGCTAATAGGACAAAAATCAGTACTTTTTACCAGGTTCTCGAATTTTGGGTCATGACAATAACCGTGCCATTTACCTCTGGTGGCAGGTTATGTATGCCTTACAAGTAGACAAGCACAACAATCCAAATCATAATTCTTGAAGAAAAACATAAAATGAGTTTCCAAATCGAAGTGTACTATATTAGTCACGAGGCTTGGGCATCCAAGGCCGCTTTCTTCTTGGCCACCTTGGCGTCGCTGTACTCCCCGTAGGAGTAGGAGGCAAGGCCCCAGAGCGAGAGCGCGAGCGCGACGCCCTTCTCGCTGGTGAACTTCTCGTGCAGGAAGATGACGGCCAGCACCTCCGTGACCGGGATGAAGACGGCGATGAGGATCCCAGCGAACAGGGTGTGGACGCAGAAGATGACGCCCACAGCGCCCAGGAAGAAGAACTGCCACAGGATGGCGCTCCACACCAGCACCGTGTAGTACCGGGCCTCCCCCAGCTGGAACGCCCGCGCTTCCCTTGAGATCGCCTGCACGAATACACCACACACACAAAGCATCAATTAGTATGTGTGTGTGCCTTACCTTTTTATTTCGAGCAATTAGTAGTATGTGTAGTACTCTTTCTGTAAACTGATACTCCCTCTGCTCATTTTTATAAGTCGTTTTAGACAACTAAAAATGGATTACTTTGCACGCTGTTTAAATTGTCTTCAACGCCTTATAAAAGTGAACAAAGGGAGTATATAAGATCTTTTAGCTCGCTAGTACTTTGCGTCAGCTTTTAGGCGTGGTCTAACCAACTGCGACATATGCAGAAACGAAGAAGTGGAGGAACAAAAGCATGATTTTTGATAGTGTCTAACTATGGTGACGCTGGCGCACTCAGTTACTGTCTGAGCTAGTTGCCCATATATGAGCCGTCCATCGAAAGTAGGAGGAGGATTTGCTTAACATAGAAAGTAGGACGCTGTAACTATCCATGAGGCAGTTTCTGGTATTACATTTTTACTTCCCCGCCCCATTTTATCAGAAAGAGGCAACAAAGATATGACCGTTCACAGCGCTCGACCAAGCCAAAGTAGCTGAGTCATAGAAGTACCAAAAGCCAACATAGCCAACATGTACATGATCACCAGTCCTAGCTGGAATGCGCTCGCAGATAGAAGCTTTGTCGATCTTCCGGGATCTTCCTAGTATCTTCTTTTATAGGATTATCCATGATTCGCTTAACAAAGAAATCTTTTCCATCTGACTGTTCCACGTTGGTTTTGCATCATGCCTACCTAGCTTTTCCTATTACTAATAAGCATGCAGCAATGTCTTGTATGACGACTGATTGGGGGTGGACACACGAGGAAAGTATCGGTGCTCCCAGCCTTCGGGTACTCCCGGTGCTCTAACATTTTTGAATGTGTCAATTTTTTTGGAAAAAGATGTGAATGTTCACAAGGAATGTGACACAAGCCATAAAAATTACAGATCCAAACTCGAAATGCACATTGAGAAAAGAAAAAGAAAAAAACCAAATGTGAATAGTGTCAATGTTGCTTTTGTCTTTTTAACACTCTTCATGCTAGATTTCACAATTTTGTTTCTCAATGTGCGTTTCGAGTTTGGACCTAAAATTTTTAGGGGGTGTAGTCATATTCCTTTGTGAACATTCATATTTTTCTGGAATTTTTTGAAACATTTAAAAATATTTTTTTGACATTGGAGCACCGGGAGTATCCAGGGATAGGAGCACCCGATACTTTCCCGGGCCACACTCATGTCTGTCAAATTGTGTGGTCCAGAAATTGTGCGTGGTCAAGCAACCCTTTTCTAAATGATTCCTTGGTTTTCTTTGTTAGAATATAGAGTTGTAATCTCAACCTCCTTCCTTCTCTTGTATTCTACCCAAACTCTTTCTGTCATAACCTTGTACATCAAGCCAGGCTTCGGCCACGCATCAATATAAACTACCACGCGGCTCCCTCGATGGAGTAGGAACGCTTCATATCTTTCATGGTAATCAGAGCCACCTTTTCTCATACATCTAGCCACAGTCCAAAACCCTAGAAACCACACATCATCGTCTCCATGGCTTCCTCCGCCGGCGTCTCCCTCAACCTTGGATCGCCGCCGTCTGAGAAGCTCGCAAGAGGTAATTTCATCCTCTGGAAGACGCAGGTCCTCCCAGCCCTGCGAGGCGCGCAGGTGACGGGGCTCCTGGACAACACCGATGCCGCTCCACCCAAGATGGCGGAGATCACGAAGGCAGACAAGACCACGGCCCTAGAGCCAAATCCCCTATACGGACCCTGGATCGCCAAAGATCAGCAGGTTCTATCATACCTTCTCAATTCCATGTCTCCAGAAATTCTTGCACAAGTTGTTGGGAAAGATTCCACCTTTGAGCTCTGGACGACGGTGACAAATCTCTTCGCCTCACAATCTCAGTCTCGGATTACTAATCTGAGAATCGCCATCACCAATACCAAGAAGGGCTCGATGTCAAGCTCGGCGTATATGGCGAAGATGAAAAGTCTTGGGGATGAACTAGCTGCTGCAGGTCGTCCCGTATCTGATCCGGAGATGGTGGACTATATTCTGGCCGGACTGGACCGCGACTACGACCCCGTGGTGGCGGCGATCGGCGCTGTCAAAAACATCATCACAGCCGACGATCTTTTTGCCCAGATTGCTGCCTTTGATCAAAGGATGGAGATGCTAGGCGACTCATCTTCAGGCGGGTTCTATTCATCCGCTAATGCGGTCTACAGAGGCCGTGGCCAGTCCCGTGGCAGATCTCGCGGGCGTGGAGGAAGAGGCCGTGACCGCGGTGACCGACAGTCGTCTTCCTCCAATGGAGGCGGCGGATTCAGAGGCCGTCCTCGACAGCAACAGCAACAGCAGGCTCGTGAGCAACAGCATGACTATCCAGAATGTCAGATATGCTACAGACACCATCCAGGAGGTGCACGAGTTTGCTGGTGGCGTTATGAAGAAAACGACCAGGAAGAAAAGCAGGTGCATGCAGTCTCCTATGGCGTGGACACCAACTGGTACGCCGACAGTGCAGCAACAAACCACATCACAGGTGAACTTGACAAGTTGACGATGCGGGAGAAGTACAATGGAGGCGACCAAATTCGCACGGCAAGCGGTTCTGGTATGGATATCACACACATTGGTAGTTCAATTGTTAAAACCCCGTGAAAAATTTACACTTGACCAATGTCTTGCATGTTCCTCAAACCTCTAAAAATCTTGTTTCCGTTCATCGATTCACTCTTGATAACAATGTTCTTATTGAATTCTATCCTTATTTTTTCTTGGTTAAGGACTTGAAAACAAGGAGAGTCATTCTTAGAGGACGGTGCGTGGGAGGACTCTACCCACTCATATCATTATCATCATCATCATCTTCATGGTCCAATAAACAAGCAAATATTGTCACCAAGCTATCTACATCAAGGTGGCATAGTCGTTTAGGTCATCCATCTTCAGTCATAGTTAGATATGTTCTTAGCAAAAATAAACTCTCTTATGAGCCTAGTAGTGAGTCAGTTTGTGATCCGTGTCAACAAGCAAAAAGTCATCAATTACCTTACCCAATTTCTACTAGTGTGTCTACTGCCCCTTTACAACTTATCTTTTCAGATGTATGGGGGCCAGCTCCTATTTCAGTTGGTAGATTTTCCTATTATGTAAGTTTTATTGATGACTATAGTAAATTTACTTGGATTTATCTGTTGAAAAAGCGATCTGATGTATTCCAAGTTTTCCTCAATTTCCAAAATCTTGTTGAACGCAAACTGAACTCTAAAATCATTGCTATGCAAAATGACTGGGGTGGTGAGTATGAAAAACTAAATTCTTTCTTTCAAAAGCTTGGCATATCACACCATGTATCTTGTCCTCATGCTCACCAACAAAATGGATCCACTGAAAGAAAGCACCGTCACATAGTTGATATGGGGCTTGCCTTGTTAGCAAATGCTTCCATGCCGCTTAAATTTTGGGATGAAGCATTCTTAACTGCTACATATCTCATCAACTTGCTTCCAAGTAAAGTTATCAAATTGGAAACACCCATTACACGACTTCTTGGTGTCACACCCAACTATACATCTCTTCGTATTTTTGGTTGTGCCTGTTGGCCCAATCTTAGGCCTTACAACACACGCAAACTCGCTTTCCGCTCAAAACGGTGTGTCTTTTTAGGCTGTAGCCCCATGCATAAAGGGGTCAAGTGCCTTGATGTTCCTACTGGTCGGGTGTATATATCCAGAGATGTTGTATTTGATGAGTCCGTGTTTCCCTTTGCATCCCTTCATCCTAATGCTGGTGCACTTCTCCGCAAAGAAATTCTTCTTCTTCCTTCACATCTTCGGTCTTTTGATCATGGGGGCGACAACAATTGTACTAACCAATGTGATGATATTCCAGCTGGTACTGGTCTTTCTCTTATGCCTGTGCAGGTCCCTGGAGAAAACGATGCTCAAAATGACCAAGATCTCGAAAATATGGCTGGTTTTGATCCTATATTTCATGCTGAGGAAGGAGACGAAGCTGGCACAGATGACGAAGAAGATCTGGCGGCGCCTGCCACCCCTGCACGCGCGCAGATCTCAGATCACGCGACCGCATCCGCCTCGGATCAAGCCCCTGATGGCTCCAATCCTGGATCAAGGGCGGGCCACTCCCGTGCTGCCGCGTCAGCTTCAGGCGGGACCAGCAGCGGGGCCGAATCCCCCTCGCCCCGCGCGCCAGCGTCAGGCGGGACCAGCGGCGGGACCAGATCCTCCCCGCACCACGCGCGCCTCCAGTCGCGGTCGGGTGGCGGATCCTCTGCGCCAGTGCCTGCAGAAGGGGCAGCCACACCAGAAGTCACAGGATCCCCTGCGCATATGACGACAAATCAGTCCACTGCATCAGCAGATTCTCCTGGATCTTCTGTGGCAAGTATACCAGTGGTGCAGCGAGAGGTTTCTCCACGTGTTATGACCCGGCTACAGAAAGGTATACGGAATCCTAAAATTAGGAAAGATGGAACTATACCATATGGAATGTTGTATATTTCAGGAGAACCAACATCGTTGAAGAATGCACTTGATGATCCTAAATGGAAAAAGGCAATGGATGAGGAGTATTCTGCGCTCATGAGGAATAAGACTTGGCATCTTGTACCAAATCAGAGAGGTAAAAATATTATTGATTGCAAATGGGTGTATAGAATTAAGAAGAAGGCAGATGGCTCCATTGACAGATATAAGGCACGTCTAGTTGCAAAGGGCTTTAAGCAACATTATGGCATTGACTATGAGGACACCTTTAGTCCCGTTGTGAAAGCTGCAACTATCAGACTTGTGTTAGCCATTGCTGTATCCAGAGGATGGAGTTTAAGGCAGCTAGATGTACAGAATGCGTTTCTGCACGGTGTTCTGGAAGAGAAAGTGTTTATGAGACAACCACCTGGGTATGAGAGTAAGAAATTGCCACAGTATGTCTGCAAGCTTGATAAAGCACTCTATGGTCTAAAGCAAGCACCCAGAGCATGGTATTCCAGATTGAGCTCACAGTTAAAATATCTTGGCTTTGTTGCTTCCAAGGCTGACACATCCTTGTTTATTTATAACAAGGCGGGAGTAGTCATTTTTGTGCTTATATATGTTGATGATATCATAGTTGCAAGTTCTTCACAAAATGCTACTAATGCTCTTTTGCATGATTTGAGCTCAGAGTTTGCCTTGAAGGACCTAGGTGATTTGCATTTCTTCTTGGGTATTGAAGTCAAGAAAACTCAAGATGGTATTGTGTTAAATCGGGAAAAATATATTCTTGAGCTTCTGTCTCGCATGGGGATGAAAAATTGCAAGCCAATGCCTACACCTTTATCCTCCTCAGAAAGTCTCTCAGCATATGAGGGTGAGCCACTTCAAGAGGAGGAGAGTACAAGGTATAGGAGTACTGTGGGAGCACTACAATATTTAACTCTCACACGTCCAGATATCTCATTTGCTGTCAACAAGGTTTGTCAATATCTTCATGCACCTACTTCTGCACATTGGTCAGCTGTCAAGAGGATTGTGAGATATGTGAAACATACTATGGGAATAGGACTTCATTTCAAACGGTCTAATTCTTCTCTTGTGAGTGCATTCTCTGATGCTGACTGGGCAGGATGTAGTGATGACAGAAGATCAACTGGAGGTTTTGCAGTGTTCTTTGGATCTAATCTTATCTCCTCGAGTGCTAGAAAGCAAGCTACTGTGTCACGCTCAAGTACAGAAGCTGAATACAAGTCTTTGGCTAATGCAACTGCTGAGATCATTTGGGTTGAATCACTTCTTGAGGAATTGGGAATCAAGAAGAATCGTATCTCATGTTTATGGTGTGATAATTTGGGAGCAACATATCTGTCTGCAAATCCAGTGTTCCATGCCAGGACAAAGCACATAGAAATTGATTTTCATTTTGTACGAGAAAGGGTTGCGGCAAGGAAACTTGGGATTCGATTTATTCCTTCTAAGGATCAAGTGGCTGACGGTTTTACAAAAGCACTACCAGCAAGACCATTTGAAGAATTCAAGAGTAATCTTAACTTAGGTTAGTTGAGATTAAGGGAGGGTGTTAGAATATAGAGTTGTAATCTCAACCTCCTTCCTTCTCTTGTATTCTACCCAAACTCTTTCTGTCATAACCTTGTACGTCAAGCCAGGCTTCGGCCACGCATCAATATAAACTACCACGCGGCTCCCTCGATGGAGTAGGAACGCTTCATATCTTTCATTCTTCACTGAAATCGTGTGTTACCTCCAATAAGCCAAAGGCTATTCGCCTAATGTCGCTTTTGGGTTGCAGCTGCGACGATGATGGCATCCAGGAAAAGAGAGGCTAGCAAGCAACGGCCGCCTGTAGCCACCATCAATAACTTGATTCCCGTGGGTTCCGATCGCTCGTTGTACGAGCACGACGGAACAGCTAGCTACAGCGCGTCCACGTTACCGGATCAATATGCTCTATCGGGCTCTCGTCGTTTTCAGCATGATCACGATTCACAGGCTAGGCTCAGAGAGCCTGCGCCAATAATTGTTTGGGTCCAAATGGAACGGACGGCGTGGATCGTTTTCGGTGTAGCCGTCGTATTGATGCCAATCGCCGTCTGGTCCAAGGGGAAATCATTCGGGGGAATTCAAGTGCTGACGGCTACTGTCCAGGGGAACTCTGGGTCAGGGTCGTTGCCGCTAGGCGACCCAAGCAAGAGAAACTACCGTGGCATACTCCTACTCTCCTGGTCTAGTAGAGTGTAGAGAGAGGAGTGAGGGAGATGGGCACCCACCTGGAAGTCGTTGTTGACGATCATGCCGACGGTGCAGAAAGCGGTGGCGAAGAAGCCCATCACCAGCTGCATCTCCATCACCAGCGCGTACGTCACCACGCGCCCGCCGCCCGCCGCGCGCTTGTAGGTCAGCTCGATCAGCGGCAGCACCAGCCCGTACAGCGCCGCCGCGGCCAGGGTGAGCAGGAACCCCAGCCAGTACTGCCCCTTGGTCACCCCGGCGGGGCGGTCCGAGGACACGTGCAGCCCCAGCACCACGGCGCCCACGGTCAGCAGCGCCACCGCGTTCACCGACAGCGCCGTCAGCCGCTGCCGCACGATCAGGAACGCGAAGAAGACGGTGAAGGCCAGCTGCGTGGAGATGAGGATCGCGGACGTTGACACGGGCACGAACGACAGCCCGTACGCGTAGAGGAAGTCGTCGGCGCCCGTCGCCAGCCCGAGCCCCGCGGCGGCGAGCAGTATCCTCGGCGGGGTGAGCACCACCGGCGCGCTGGGGTCGTGCGCGCGCCGGCTGAGGTACGACGCCGCCACGGGGAGCAGCAGCAGCGGCCAGCCGCCGGTCTCGAGCCACGCCGACAGCCACTTCCGGTGCCCGCCCTTGCTGAAGTAGAGGCGGCTGAGGAGCGGCCCGCCCGTGGTGCCCAGCGTGAGCATCCCGCAGTTGAGCGCCACCAGGAACCGATGCATCGCCTTGCCGCGCGCCGGCGGCGCGGGGCGCTGGTCGTCGTCCTTGGGCGCCTCCACGTCCATGCCTACGTTGCGAGGGTGCGCGCGTGTCTGAGTGCTGGGTACGGTAGCTGGATGGCGCTTGTCTAGGACTCCATTTTTGGAAGCTAGTGCGCACGGCGCTTTGGAGACAACGATGGCGCCGGCCGGCGGGCTGAGGATATGAATTGACAAAGTTTCAGCTACTGACATGAGTTTGCCACTAATTTGTATACTACATTAATTGCCGAACAATAATGCTACACCTACTACAAAGATCTACTACTACAAATGTTTTACTTCCTCCTATCCAAATTAATTGATGCACTATAACTTTAGTATAAAATCTCTAAAGAGTAAGTTCACCTCCAACCAGCCCTATATTACACCTACGAGCATCACGCAAACCCGGCCCATTTGACGCATGCATTAACTCAATCAAATTAGCACTTTCCTAAAAGAACGTCCTACATTAATTTATTTAGATCAAATCTTAACAAAATCTCACTAAACTTTACTTTCCTTCTACGCGTACCCAAATCAAATCAAATCATACAAAATATCAACTATAATTAAATTTGGCCGGCCCATTTGACGAGTGCACATGTTCTTATTTTTTTTTATTTTTTCCTATGTTTTAGTTTTTGATTTCCTTTTCTCTGCTTTATTTTTCTATGATCAATCTATTACTTTGTGCTCGCTATAATATAAAAAACAACACTTTTCTAAAACAAAATCCAACCAAATCGGTACTTTTCCAAAATAATGTCATGAATTAAGTCAATTAAATCAAATCTTATCAAAACATCAATTGTAAACAAAGTTGACCGGCACAGTTGACGTGTGTGGGCGTTTTTATTTTTCGGTTTTTTTCTTTTATGTTCCATTTTTTGGTTTCCTTTTTTTCTGTTTCATTTTTCTATGACCAACCTATTATTTGTGCTCGGCATACTATTAGAATCGATACAAAACTGTACACCATGGCGAGTTGGTAGCATCGCCTCCATTCTGGTTAAACCTCTCCCACCGATTTTTTTTCTATCCCACTAATTTATTTAAACCGGTTTTTAGCCCAATTATCAACTTATCCAGTTCTTATCTGCCAAATCTACACAAATTATGCAGATCGATCTTCGATATATTATGTCGTTATGGAAAGAAATCAATCACAGTGATCTCTAATCAATCTTTAAAGACCAAATCGGTGGAAAGGATCAATGTTTGATAACACAAGACAACATTTATGGAAAGGTATCAATCACATGTCTATAATCTCTATCTTTATTATTAAAAGGCAATCTATTATAAAATGGCAATCTGTACTAGTCCTCGCTGGTACCCACGACTCACACCGACCGAAGGGATACCCCATCAATGTATCAATTTTTTAATCATTCCCCTCCCATCGGTTTTACTGAAAAAATTTATTCATGATTCAGCCTGCACCGCACGAGTCTCTCTTCTCTCTTTCTTCAGTGGTCTATTCCCCTCCGTGTAAGGATCCTCTTACATCATGAGGTTGCGCTCCGCCACTCGACTCCTCTCCCCTTGACTAGGGTTTCTATATGACCCACGATGCACACCTACCTATGGATGTCACCTATCTTCCACCATGGTGAGTGACCCTGACCCCCGACAACGATGTGTGCCCGCTCTGCGGCGGCTCTAGGACTACGCGAGGAGGAGGAGGTGGAGGAATTGTGGTGTCATGCTCTCCCCCGATGATTGAAAGTCACATGCCCTGCAGTACCCGCTCGATTCAGCTTCTCCACACCCGGTACTTATGTTGATGTGTCGTAGGAGCCTCCACGGAGGCGACGAGCGGAGAATGTGAAATTTGATGTATGACAGCAATAGAATTGTTGACGATTACGCCACTTTGTGTTTCTTGAAATTAAATGGTTGTTGAACTAAAAATAATCTGGCAAGCAATAATAAAATGAAGAATAGCTTCTCAAACATTCCTCGCGGTGGTGGCAGCCATAGCGGCATCATGAAGCAGCGGGTGGCGACGGCGGCGACCGCAACTTCTCGGAGTGATAGGTGGCCACGGCGGTCCTGGGCCAACATGTGGGCAAAGATGCCCCTCACATATGGCATCTGGATCCGCTCCATTTAGTCGTGCATGAGCTTCTTGGATGTTCCTCGTGACGGAGGCGGCGACCTACCTATGGATGTCGCCCTTCTTCCGCCATGGAGAACGACCCCGACCCCCGACAGTGATCTGTGCCCGCTCTGCAGCAGCTCAAGGACCAGGCGAGAAGGAGGAGGTGGAGGAATTGTGGTGTCACCTCTCCCCAACTATTGAAAGTCGCTTGCCCTGCAACACCTGCTCGATTCGGCTCCTCCACACTCGGTGCTTATGTTGATGTGTCGCACGAGCCTCCACGTAGGCGGCGGGTGGAGAATATGAAATTTGATGTATGATGCAATAGAATTGTTGACGATTACACCACACTTTGTGTTTCTTGAAATTAAATGGTTTGTCATAGAAGATGAAATTTGAGTATGACCATTGTTGAACTGAAAATAGTCTGGGGAGCAATCATAAAATGAAGGATAGCTCCTCGAACATTCCTCGCGGTGGTAGCAGCCATAGCGGCATCGTGAAGCAACGGGTGGCGATGGTGGCGACCGCAACATCTCGGAGCGATAGGTGGCAATGGCGGCCGTGGGCCAGCACGTGGGCGGAGAAGCTCCTCACATCTGGCATCTGGATCCACTCCATCCAGCAGTGCTCGAGCTTATCGGACTTTCCTCATGACGGAGGCGGTGACCTAACTATGGATGTCACCCTTCTTCCACCATTGTGAGTGACATCAACCCTCGATAGTGATGTGTGACCGCTCTGCGGCAGCTCGAGAACTAGGCGGGAAGGAGGAGTTGGAGGAATTGTGGTGTCACGCTCTCCCTCGGCAATTTAAAGTCATCTGCCCTACAGCACCCGCTCGATTCGGCTCCTCCGCACGTGTTCCTTCTATTGTTGATGTGTCGCGATAGCCTTCACGAAGGCGGCGGCTGACAGATATGAAATTTTATGTATAATGGTAATAGAATTGTTGTCGATTTAGACCACTTTGTGTTTCTTGAAATTAAATGATTTCGCACGGAATGTGAAGTTTGAGTATGAAGGTTGTTGAACTGAAAATAATCTGGCAACCAATGATAAAATGAAGAATAGTGTCTCGGGTATTCCTCGCGGTGGTGACGTCCATAGCGGCATCACGAAGCAGCGGGTGGCAATGGCGGTGGCCGCAACATCTCAGAGCGGTAGGTGGCGGGGGCCCTGGGCCAGCATGTGGGCAGAGATGCTCCTCACTGTTGGTGTCTGGATCCGCTCCATTCAGCTGTGCCCGAGCTTCTAGGCTGATCCTTGTGACGGAGGCGATGACCGCGGCGTCGTAGAGCAACAAGTGGCGGCATCCAAGGTCCTGCGTGCTGGCGAGGGTTTTTCCGTGGAATATTATTTAAGTGGGTCTATTTTTCTAAAGAAACAATGTTTTGTTCTTTTCTTTCTATACAAGATTTGCACCATCATACAGTTTATGTTTCACTTTTGTTTGTTGTGAGTGGTATTGCTTAAGTTTTCTTTGAACTAACTGGTTGCGATGTCTTCGTGGCTCTCTTGCATTATTTATGAAATTAATTAACATCGAAGAAAGGGGTTCATTGACTCAATATGATGTTTCTTATAATTAAAACAAAATATATCCAGCTCTTGCATCATATAATTTGCTTCTCTTCCTCTTTGGAAGTGCTTGCCTTCTCATTTGATCGTTTAATACTTAAGCATGCTAGGGAATCACACTAGTTAATGGAAAGGTGGGATATGGGGGAGGAATTTTAGCGCTTGTTGTAACGTGCTCATGACATTTCTCTCCTTCTGCCAATAGTAATGCACTGAGATTTCTTTGCCACTGTAGACTCATAGTGAAGGTGAGATGGGAGTCTTCTGGTTTTAAAGGAGAGGGCTCCGGCGAGAAATGTCCTACTACGGTGGGAAACTGAGTGTGGAGGGGAGAGTTCGGCTGAAAAGGGAAGAGTACATTGCGGGATGGAGTTTTTGTGCATATCCCACTTGTTGGAGATAACATGGCGGATAATCCGGACAACCATATTTCCCTACCATATAATCTGGATTTTGGGGAGTCCGGACTGTTCAGACAGTTGAATTTCGGGGAGCCTGCTCGGCGCCCGTACACGCCAGGGAGAAACGAGCTTCAACCTTGGAGACGACCTTAACCATTTGTTTGATTCATTTATATGATTGTACGCCATAGCAGCACACCAGCATTATACTAGTTATACTAAATATGCGTCAATTAATATGAACCAGGGAGAGTAGTTAACTTTCCAAACTATAATTCTCTCCCAGTGAATTTAATTGGGGTTGGCCCCTTCATCCCTTATCACTAATCATAATCCTTTACATCAGCTTATTTGTAAAAGTGTTTTAAGTACCTTTTGGTGCCAGTGGATCGTAACAGCTCGTTGGATACGTGCGGATAGTTTTGGGCTACAAAGTAAGTATTAGTCTATACTATTAAGTGAAGTAAATTGTTACCAAGTAGCAAGTATTCCAAACTATTAAAAAAAGGAGTAAATCATAAAAAAAAACTCCACAATTGTAGAGCTTGAATAAAAAAAAACCATTACTATTGTGCTTACAGTGTGTCGATAACACGGACAAGTCACTAAATGCATGTTGACACCGTTTTTGGCGGATGAGGCCCGCTGTAAGTGCTGACGTGATAAAAAAAACTTAACACCATCTGATTGGGCAATTAAACTGGATATGGCCCACCCGTCATCGTGAGCACACACTTCTCTCTTCCAAGTACATTCTGCCGAGCAACTTGTGTGCACACGTACGATCAGTCGGGGACGCGGGGTCGCCTAGGCGACAAGCAAGTGCGCGAATGCCGCCACCTACTTGAAAAGAGTGTTGCGGCGGCGAGGTGGGTTGCCCAACTGCAAGCTCCACCCCGGCTCGTCCCCAGCCTCAAAATATACCGAAGCCCCTCTGTGTCCACATGTCAGTCCTTGGCGGCGCAAGCTTCTCCTGGGCACGTGACAGACTTGAGATCGTGCCTCCGGCGCTTGGCAGCGGCGGGATACTCCCCTGCAGCTCACTTGCACTCAACAACCGTGGGATCATTCACAACAGTGGCCCACAGTCCTTCCATGATCATGCGCTAGGTTGTTGCGATGCGCCGTGGAGTGGAGTACGGGAGGAGGAGGGGAAGCGCGTGGTGTGGAGCTAGAGTTGGCTGGCCACAGCCGACGAGATGGTTGGCCGTGGCCGAGCCGGGGGCCAACATGCTATAGACGTGTGCGATTCGGTCCTCAGCTAGCGACGAGCACGACATGGAGCATGAGATGGGAGGATGAGGGAAAGCTCGTGAGGCAGAGATGAAGGTGTCTGGCCACAGTCGGTAAGGTGGCTGGTCGTGGTCGAGCTGGGCAGGCACGTGTGCAGTTGTATCCATCGCGGGGTGGCGCAGGGCTGGGGCCAAGTTGTTGTTGGCGGGAGGAAAGCAGGGCCGGCTCGATACCGAGCACAACTTGACGCCCACGGTGCCGCCGCTTCCTCTTGCCCGCTGCGGTTGGAGGCGGAGCTTCTGGCGTCGGCAGGTCGAGCGCCAGATCCTGACGGTGGTCTGTGGTAGGTGAAGTGGTGATCGTGCCTTGGATTTGGGTGGGATCCGTGACCCGATGCTCACCGGAGCTTAAGTGGTGCTGCTTGCGTTGACCTTGCCTGATGGTCCGTCAAGGAAGGTGTGACTTCATTCATGGCACAGCTATAGTGTGCCGCCCGATGGGCCAAGAACCCGGATATGTTTAAGATGGACCGCGAAGGCAAACCCTAGCCGCTACACTTCCATCCTCCCTCCCAATCTTGGCCGCCACTATATCCCCCATCTCCTTCCCCTTCTGCGCTAACCTCGTTGTCCGCCATGGTCCGACAAAGATCACCTATTACAAGAGTCTAACGCCCGAGCTCCGCTCGAAGATCGTACGGGAGAAACGCGCTACCGAAGAGCGTCGCGCTCCTCACCTTGCAGAGGAGGACAGCGAGGAGGAGGAGGTGACAGAGCACAAGGAGGAGGCGTTCATGGAGGCTGAGCCTAGCAGATTTGGGACTGAGGAGGAGGGGCGGTTCCACCATGCCAAGACGAGGAGTGGAGGCACAATGGGAGGCCGGGTAAGGAGGCCATGCCGCCTTCACCGGGCTCGTCGTTGATCCCAGACTGGTGTCTGGAAACTAGGCCATCCTGGACTCTGATTGCTCGATCTAATCCAAGCGGGAGGTGATGGCGAACCACCACCTTATCCACCTCACCGATATGGAGCGGTAGCGACTCTCTGTGGATGAGGACGAGGAGGAGGAGGCGCCAGAGCTTCACCCCACCGCCAATGACCGCGCGGTCGGCGGCTCCAGCAATGGGGTCATCGATATCTCCGATTGATGATGAGTAGGATTAGAGTAATTTCCTTTTCAAATGTAGCTTGCTTTCTTGATGTATTATGCAGTACATAGATGTAATGAATGTTGCATGGACTACTACGAAAATAAGGGTGTTGAAATGGTGAGTGTGGTTGCAACGGCGATGGCGAACAGGGTGATCAGGTCCTGTCTGTCAGTCCGCGGACGTGTCCAGATATATATTGGGGTCATATTTGGTAAGTATAGTTGTAGATACTCTAACTGCTCAATTAATCAATTCCTGCAAACAACAATGTATGGTGACCCTCTTAAAAAGAGTATATGGTGTTCGTGTTGGCCTGTACAAGGTTATAGAAGCGAGCATTCCCAGTTGGGAGCACCTATTTGACGCGCGTTGCCTCAAGAAGGCAATGCTTTGTATCTAACTACTGAGCCGGCCAAGGCATTGTAGTCAGCAGCACCGTAGAAAAACGAAGCACTATAGTGATTAGGCACCATACCTTTCCAGGCACTAGCAGTTGGGTACTTTAGCAACTTGTTTTTTGTATATATCTTCGAATATTTTTTGAATGCAAACAATTTTGATATTTTCTGAATATTTGCTGGAAAACATTATTTAAAAAACCCAAATTTCAAGAAAACACGGTAATTTTTTGTGCTAATCTTTAAGACCGAAACATTTTTTAATGCCCAAATAAATTTTGAATTTGTGATTTCTTTTAAAAAATGAGAACATTTTTTGAAAAATCCTATCACTTTTTTTAAGAAAACATGAACATTTTTTAGAGTTCCCGAAGAAATTTTGCAAAATAATGAACATTTCCTAAATTTATGAATATTTTTTGAAAGTATGAACAATTTTTGAAATTCTAGACAATACTTAGAAAATTGATTTTTTTGGAAACATGAATATTTTCTAAATTCTATTTTTTAAATCCCAAACTTTAAAAAATGGTTTTAAAATGAAAATAAAAACCAAAAGAAAAAACCCTGAAGAAAACAAAAAAATAGAAACAGCAGGAAATGGGGAAAAACAGGTAAAAAACAGACCTAAATCTTCCAAAAGGTTCCCAAAACAGGAGAACTATCATACAACAAAATAGGCCAGCCTGTTTCAGTTGGTCGCTTGGCTGCTGTGTGTTTGGTCGGCCGTTCGACGCAATGAGTGTCGAATAGGATTTACTACCTCCTGATTTACATACAAATAATGAAAAAGGAGGTATCCGGCGATCGGCCCAGCACCATACAGTTTGGCCCAAGCACCTAATGTTTCAAATTATAAATTTTGAATGGACGAGACAGGCCACAAGGCCTGGTGTTAGTGGTAATTGCAGGTATCAAGGAAATCTCTTTCAGCCGTGTGTGTATCAAACGAATTGCATATGTTACTTATTTCTACTTAGGAAATTGCATCTACTGGGTGGTAGGCTGGGAAGGCGGGTGTCGGGCAGTTTTTACCATATTGTTTGATCTTCTGAAATGGCCTCAACTTTTTTTCATCTGGTCATAGAATGTGGGGGTTTTCAATGCACGCTTCGGCAAAACCAAAAAAATGTACTGCCTGTGTGATACCATTGCCAAGTATGATGCTTATTATGTAGGTTTTCAAGAGAATAAAAGAGAGATACTATCTGATGGTTTTGTTATGACCTCATCTGGTAGATGTGATGATGTATGTTTCTTTCTTTTTTTGCCTGCTAGGAACACTGCTCGAGGGATTTACCTGAGCTTAAAAATGATGTGTTTGATATATTTGGTATCTCTACTAGGAATTGTTGCATTATTGCTACTGTCAAGACCAAACGTAATGGTTTCTTATGGCATCTTGTGATTTTGCATCGGACTGCTTACCCTAAACATAAGCTTGAATTTATTACTGAATTGCATGATGTCATGAAATCTTTCTCATGGCCCTCACTTTTTGGTGGTGATTTCAATTTACCTTAGAGGACCCCGGGATAAGAATAATGGTATTTTCAACTCAGAAGCAACTTTCATGTTTAATGATTGAATAAATAAATGGGGTTTGATTGAGATTTCTATCTCTAGTAGAAGCTTGAAGGGCGCTTGAATTTGACATTCAAATAAAAAACTACAAGGTATATTCATATTGTTTACTGTCTATAATGATTAATGTATACACATTCGTCACATCAATCATTTTGTTGACGTGATACATGACAAGGATGTATCTTAATTTTGCAGAGATGAAAAGTAGCTTCTCAATTAGAGGTACAATACATTGTTAGTGAGTGTATTTGTAAACTGTTAGTTCATCTTCTCAAAATAAATTTTAATGTACAGACAGACTGCTTTTATGCTTTTTTGAGAAATAAATGCATAACCTCATAGCGTTATGAGATCAGCTCCTTGAGAAAGTTGCTAGCAGATTTAGTGTTCTATCTCTAGCAAATAATTCTAGAGTCATTGTGGTAGGCTTGTTTGACTTTTACATGAGTGTATTTGTCATGGCCTGCACCCAGTAGAAATATGCAGTATATCCCTATTTTAAAAGTTTTGCTTTGTATCATCACATAATCTATTATTAGATGAAGTATTTCTACAGGCACAACCCGACATTCAGACTTGGACCAATCTGACGAAATCAGATTAACGTGGGAAGCTGATATAAATACAGGCAGAGGACTAAGGGGGTGTTTGTTTCCATGGACTTTTTGGTGTAGGGACTAAAAAAGTCTCTAGCAAACCAAACAGGGTGAGACTTTTTTAGGACATTTTGCTAAAAGTCCTCAGAAGCACCTCCTTGAGAGTCTTTCAAAAAGTCTTAGGGACTAGAAAAAGTCCTAGGACTAGAGAAACAAACACCACCTAACCATGAATTTTTGGCACCAATTTAACATAAAATTCGCCTAGCTAGAATCAACAAGGTCATGACCCGAATCACGCACAGAATAAGCGGAAAAGAAAGCGCAGCAGAACCCCATGTTGTTACCTGGTTGTCGACCCAGCAGAACCCCTAATCAGTCGATTAGGCAGATAAACATGGCGCACCGGTTAGCTGGTTGTCGCAGAACCCTGTACAGTCAGCCAGCCTCTAACGCCGCCGCCGCTTGGATCACGCCGCCGCCGCCGCCGCTGAAGGAACCGCGCACAGTCTCGAAGAAGCGCCACAGTCAGTTGGAAGGAGCTATCCTTTTTTTCGTTTTCAGAAAAGCAAGGGGCGATCTCGGCGGTGTTGTACCGTTGTGATCGCTACTTTTGTTCAGCCCAGTACGGACAAAATTACTGTTACGACCTCTTTGGCTAACAAAATCCCAATTTGATCTCGTTTACAAAAAAAAATTCGTTTCTGACCTTTTTAGGAGACGCCAACATCCCTGGCGTCTAGGTTGCGAAGCAGACGCCAGGATCCCTGGCGTCTGGCCCCTGGCCCGCACTGCCCGCCTGCCCGTTGACCTGCTGACGTGGCAAAGGGGCCAGACGCCAGGGACCCTGGCGTCTGGCCCTGGTAAGTGGATAACCCCACGGGAGAGTGTGTGGGACCCACCCCACACACTTTCCCCAATCCACAACCCGAGCTTGAAGAAGACTTGGAGCTCTCATACTCTCTCCCACCCCTCAAGCTCCCCCTCAAATCCTCTCCAAAAGGTGCATCCCTTAGGTGGATCTTTCCATCACTTTGCTGCTCTTGATAATCTCCCCCAAATCATCCAATTATTTTTTGTTAAATCTTGCTATTTTGGTTGCATTTTATACATGTTGGTGGAACCCTAGTTCATGTTTTCTCCCCTTATGTTAGTGTGAATGGCTTGGTTAACTTTGATAATATAGTGCTATGCATGGTGTGTAGTAGGAATATATGTTTGTTGAGTAGAAAGATTGGGGGTTAGGGTTAGTTAGTGATTAGGGTTAACTTTGCTTAGTGTGTGTTAATTAGTGATACTTTTGTGGACATCACCAATAATTTAGTGTTGATATGATTTGGATATAATAAGATGTATTTGGATAAACACCAATTCTCATTGAAGTCTTAAATGCATTCATGTTATTTTTAGATGGAGAGACTTGTTAATGTTCATTACATTGACAAGGAGGCATTCTTGAGTAACAATGCCGACACGGGTGAGGAACCATTGGTTTTTGATACAAGCCCTAGCTATGAGGATGTTGTTGCAAAAGTGAGACAAGTTTTGAAGTGGATGGACACCAATGTTGATGTTAAGTTAATAGGAAGGTATGATGTTGGAGTTGGAGCCAAATCTCGCTTGAAAAGTATGCCTATCACCTCGGATTTGCATTGGGATGTATACAAGGAAAAAGTATCCCAATCGGAAGACAAGTCACTTGAATTGTTTGCCACCAAGGTTGAATCTCCTCGGTTTACCTTTGATTTGAACCGGCATGTCTCTTCCCCAATGGATGACATGAGCGAGAGGACAATGGTGCCACTTGTTGAGCATAGGGTTGTGGTTGATGCCCCCAATGTTTATCCCCCACCACATCCCCGTGTACCATCTATTAAAGCAAATGAGGTTGAGTTGTATGCCCCCAATGCTTCTAGCCAACCACCAACTAGCCAAGCAAATGAAGTTGAGGTGATTGCTAGTGACGGAGTAATTCTAGAGGATGAAGATGCTTATGATGACGACGAAGAGCAAGAGGAAGGGTTTCATGGTAATGATGTTGGTGACTTGGATGCGTACATAGCGCAAAAGGACATGGATCGTGACTTGCCTTTTAGGCGTCAATATGCGTATGACTCGGATGACGAGGGTCCAGTTGAACAGTTGGACGAGGATGGATTCACAAAGGAGGAAGAACCAAATCCACTTTGAGCTGACGGGCTTACAAAAAAGAACTCACTTGTTTAAAGATCTCAGCCTTGCCCATAAAGTTGTTGTTGACGGTGGAATGAGAATGACGGCGATTGAGCCAACACCATGCCCGAATCCAGGAGAACCAAGGGTGGAGAATGAGGACGAGAATGCTTATTTGAAGAAAGGAGTGAAGTTTCTGAGCTTGCCTATGCTGAAGTTTTGGTTGGCTGACTATGCCATTCGAAACCATAGGCCATTTTATGTTGAGCACTCCGACATGAAGTTGCATTACACCGTGGTGTGTGAGCAAGAAGGATGCCCATGGAAGGTTCGTGCAAGAAAGCTTAAAAAAACCGAAGAATGGGTGTTAAAAAGTTGTGTTGCCACTCATAGATGCAAACCTCCATCTAAACGACTTAGAAAGACACATCGTCAACTCACATCTGAGTATCTCGGATACAAATGGATGAAAGACATAGGCTTTGATCCTACTGTGAAAGTGAGGTTTCTCATGCGGACGGTGAAAAAACAATTTGGTTATGAAGTCAAGTATGGGAAGGCATGGAAGGCAAAGGCAAATGCTATTAGGATGTTGTATGGTGGTTACGAAGAAGCATACAACCAGCCCCCAAGGTTGTTGGCCGCCATTGCACATAGGAACCCGGGCATGTTTCATGTGGTCGAGGATCACGAGGGAGTATTCCATCGTGCCTTCTGGAGTTATGGACAATGTGTGGAGGCGTTTCAGCATTGTCGTCCGGTCTTGTCTATAGATGGCATGTTCTTGACCGGTAGATACAGGGGCACACTAATGGTAGCAATGGCGCACTCATCAAACGACAATGTGTTGCCGTGTGCATTTGCTTTGGTGCCTTCCGAGCACCAAGACAACTGGGAGTGGTTCATGGGTCATGTTAGGCATAACGTGATTGGGGCTAGGGAGGTATGCATCATATCGGACCGGCATCATGGCATACTCAAGGCAATGGACATTGTTATTCCAGGATTTCCAAAGCTTCACCACAGATGGTGCATGAGGCATTTCGTGGCCAACTTTTACCGGGCATGTAAGAGCAAGGAGCTCAGCAAAGACCTTACCCATGTATGTGTGGCCTTCACCACCCAAGGTTTCGATGCTTGGTACAACAAACTCTTTGCAGCGGTGAACGAAGGGGGAAAAGACTTCTTAACTAGGAATTTAAGCGAGAAGCACAAGTGGGCACGCGCTCATGACGATGGTGGTTGGCGATATGGCGACATGACGAGCAACCTGGTAGAATGTTTCAACAATGTGTTGAAGGGTGCTCGTGCATTGCCGGTGACTGCAATAGTGGAGTACACCTTCTTTAAGCTTAATGAGTACTTTCAGAGGCATTCTGAAGAGACTGCAAAATGGATAGGTGAAAAAAAGGATTATCCGGAAAAGGTTGATGAATGGTTGCAGTTACAAGCAAGCAAGTCTTCACGGCAACAAGTTATCATATTCGATAGAATTGAAATGATCTATCAAATTGATGAGCCAGGTGGCACAACACGAGACGGTAGACAATATGGTGGTGCTGCATTTGAGGTGAAACTGAGGACTCGGTGGTGCCAGTGCGAGAGGCCTAGTAAGTATCATTGGCCATGCTCGCATTTGATAACGGCGGCGAAGGCGAGAAACATACATGTTTGTGATGGAAAAACCGTGCGGATGCAAGAGTTCCATCTGGAAGCTACTAGGTTGACATGGGCGCCAAGATTTCGCCCTTTCTTGGACCAATCACAGTGGCCTGAGTACCATGGCCCTCATATTAGGCCAGACCCTCTTCTGAAGGTGGAGACGAAGGGTAGAAGGAGAACTAAGAGGTTCAGGGGTGATATGGATGACCTGGCTGGATACACTGGCATGAAACAATTTGGTAGCGGTCATTTCATGGAGGCTCCTGACACTATCAACTGTGGGGTGTGCGGTGAAGGGGGACACAATGAGCGGACATGCAAGAATAAGAAAACCAAAAAAAGAAAAACAAGTCGTGGAGGCGGCACCGATGGTGAACGAGGTGGAAGAGGTGACGGTGGTGGTGGTCGAGGAAGCACAAGTGTCAGAGGTGGTAGTGGTGGTCGTAGAGGGAGCACAAGTGCTAGAGGTGCTAGTGTTCGTAGAGGGAGTACAAGTGCTAGAGGTGGTGGTCAAGCTAGCACAAGTGCTAGAGGTGGTGGTCGAGCTACCACAAATGCTAGAGGTGGTGGTCGAGTAGGCACAAGTGCTAGAGGTGGTGGTGGTCGGAGAGGAAGCACAAGTGCTAGAGGTGGTGGTCGTCGTAGAGGAATGGTTGATAATGGATCGGCCTTCGGTTTTTTGCTTAATCCAGATGGTTGATCTAATAATAATGGTATATTATTTGTTCATACAATCCCTAGCATTTATTCATTTACTGTATTTACGCATTTACTCTCTTTATGTCTTGTGTTAACAATTGTTCTTTTTGTAGGCATGGCTTCATCCGGTTCCAGGACGAGGCCGGCGTGCGCGGACCAAGAGGACATGCCGAAGACGTGGATGGAGGCCAGTTTGGACAAGGAGAAGGAGAAGGATGTGCACACACCATCATGTTGGTGTGCTGATGTTTGTAAGCTGAAGGTGTCCACTGACCGCAACAAGTCATGGACAGAAGGTAGAAGGTTTTTCGTGTGTCCCAACTATGCACATGATCGTCGAAGGACAACTAACGCATATGACATACCACCGGTATGTTAGGTGTACATTCAAAAAACATCAACAAGTTGTCACTCATATGTCTAACAAAAACATGGTTTATATGTAGTCCCCTCCTCCACTTTGCAAGTACTTCACTTGGATAGATCACGAGGTACCAAAAGATGTCCAAGAGGACCAACGTCGAGATTGGTTACGGAGGCAGCGCCTATTCGAGGAGTCCTATGCACGGGGATTGGAGCGGGAGCGTCGTGAGAAGGAGGCTTGTGAGCGCAAGAAGCGTGAGGAAGAGAGGGCACGCAAAGAGAAGGAGGCTCGTCAAGAAGAGAGGGCAAGAAAACTTGCAAGGGCTCGCGATGCACGAGAGGAGGACGAGGCACGTGACAAGAAGGGAAAGTGGCCCCGTACTACTCAGTAGACAAATGGAAAGGCACCGGCGTCGATGATGAACTGTCGAGACTTTGTTTAATGTATGAACTTGTTATTCGAGACCTTGTGTCCATGAACTGTCGAGACTTTGTTGGTGATGACAAGATCCAAGAAATGCTGGAAGAATGGAAAAGGGTTGTTGACTTGCATTGCTACAGGAAACCGAGTTATATGTGATGTTCATTGTATGTGATGAACTTCTCATTCGAGACTATTTGTGTAATTTGAACTATGTTTGTAATTTGCATGTCATTCGAGACATTGTATCGTAGACCATCGTGGTCATGAACTATGTTTGTCATTTGCTATTATCGTAGACAAACGTGGTAATGAACCTTGTGTGTGTGTTCAACTATAGTGGTATGAAAAGACTATGCAATGCTTATGTATGTTTGTTATTCAAGACTACAAGTGAAAAGACAAAACTGACTTATATCCAGACGCCAAGGACCCTGGCGTCTGGTACCTACCCTGTGCTGGCTCCCCTGCTTTACCCTGTTTCTGGTGTCAATCGATAGCCAGACGCCAAGGACCCTGGCGTTTGGTCCCCCTAACTTATAGCCAGACGCCAAGGATCCTGGCGTTTGGTCCCCTGACTTATAGCCAGACGCCAAGGACCCTGGCGTCTGGTACCTACCCTGTGCATATAAATGAGTAAATGAGTCCTCCTTTTGACAGATTTCATGGCAATCAATGAATTCATAGACATCACAGGAAACAACAATTCACATAAATCACATCATTGAGTAGTACTTTCAAACGAGTTCATGGAAAGAGACTACACCAAGTTCATCGAAACAAACTAGAACAAGCTCATTGAAACAAACTACAACAAGCTCACTTCTTGCATACACAGGTTCACAGAATTCATAATAGTATGACAGGTTCATAGAACACAGAAGATAGCACATAAGACACCAAATGCGCGCCACCGTCATCGCCTCTCCCTCGCTGGAGCGGGCCAAACCGGAACAAGAAGCTCACTTCCTCCTTCCTCTCTTCACCATGGTTGCAAGTGTAGGCTCCTCCTCTTCGCTAGTCTCCTCCTCCTCCTCTTCGTTGTATGCCTCCTCCTCCGCCTCAGTGTTGTCCTTATATCTTTGCATTCCTATTGGGATAAGCTTATGAGGATACTCCGGACTATGGAATTGTGTGTTCCATGTCTTCTTTCTACCTTTCTTGCCTGGTCTCTTAGCTATGGCTTTGCCTTTCCTAGATGGTTGTGGAGCATTGCCTTGTGTTGGTTGTGTAGCCTATGATGGTTGTGGAGCATCAGCATCATACTCATGATCCTCTTCATGTGTTGCATCATACTCATGCTCCTCATGATGTGTTGGCTCCTCTTGATGTGATGGATCCTCTTCATGGAACTCCTCCTCCATGTCCTCATTGTTCTGTAGATAACGCCGTCTATTAGCTGTGGCGGCGCGGCTACCAGGTGCATACACGTCACTGGACTGAGCACCATGGCAAGAAAGCATTGCTGCCATCTTATGAAACCGCTTCTTGAACTTCTGCAAAAATATGCTATGATATGAGATGCACATAAATAATCCGCGAAAAGAAACTTTTATAATATATTGATCACACCTCCATCGTGCTCCTAAGAGTCCTCTCAGATAATGCACCACCAGGTGGATGACTCAGTGCAACATTGGCATCGTTGACGCACAGAAGCAACTCTCTGCCCTGCAATTCATGAACACACCAAACTTATGTATTTGAAAGAAGACAACATGATGCAAGTATGTTAGAATAGGTCAAACAGACTACCATTTCATCATGCATCGGTGCATAGTCAACGTGAGCCCCTCTGGTGTCTCTCACAGCCATGTTGAAGGTTTGATAACCTTGTGCAGTCTCCGGGTCTTCAGACACCAACTCCGACCACTCCTCATGAGTCCAACCAGGCTTCAGCTTTAACCGGTAACGATCCGCATACCACACTTGGTACTTCTGATATGCTGACTGATTGTGAGGTCTATTCTCTGATTGCACTAACGTGTCTCTTTGATTCCAAATTTCTATCCACGCACGGTGTTTGTTTGCCCAATCCGATATATCCTGATTGTTCCTTCGATCGAACCTACAAATGATGCACGGGACAAAGCATTAGCAAACATTGACTTATTCAATGCTCTACTACATACTCAAGGCATGCTTGCTTACCGATGCAGAGATAGCATTTCCTCCTTGCTCTCCTCAATTGGAATACCTTGTCTTCTTCCAAATTGTCTTGCCACACGGTCTACAAAGTGCCACTCGACTGCGAAGAAGCATATCATTGGGCACCTCGCCCGCCAAAGATGGCTATCACGCGTGCACATCTCATTAAGATCAAAGTCACGATCTTCCACATAAGGCAACCAATATACCTGCAAAACAAAGAGATACATTGTTAGCTACATAAGTTTCATTCTTGACTAAATTTTATCTCATCGAACTTCTCAAAACCTGCTCAGCAGTCAAGGTGTCCAGCTCGTTCATATAGCACTTGTATCGCACATGCGAGCTTCCTGTGTAGACTGTCACTTGTTCCCAATAGTAAGCAAGCGTAGGGCGCCGATAGGGATCATCATCATGCAACCCGTCATGATTACCCCGTGGGTTTGCCATGAGGGGGTTCTTGAAATCGGGCCGTCCAATCGGGATCCGCTCCCACATCCACACGGATAGACTCCAAACAAACCCAGACAATGAGGATGTATCTCCCTTCCTCCGACACGCCAAGTCAAGCTGCAATCAAACAAACATGTTAGATATGGAGGCGCATGACAAATGCAAGATAAATGGTTGCAAATATCTCTTACCTGGCGATACAAATATGCTAGTGCGGCCGAACCCCAGCTATACTGGGTATCCCAGTTATTGAGTAGCTCCAAGAACATCCAGAGGGCTGAGTTCCGGGTTGCATCTGAGAAGACTACCTTGGTTAGTACATACCAAAGATAGGCCCGCGCGTACTGCTGCACAACCACATCATTGGCACCCTGAGGGCACGGATTGGTGTTTCCTCTGACCAGTTTTAGCCAGGAATGCCTCACTCTTGCGGTATCGGCCTTGCCTTCCTGAGGGCCGTCGGGCTCAACACCAATTAAAATGTCAGTCCGTTCTCGCCAATTACCAACGCTCACACGACTGGTAACAGCTTGTCCGTTGATAGGAAGGCCGCTTATCATAGCCATGTCCTATAGGGTCATCGTCATCTCCCCACATGGAAGGTGGAACGAGTGAGTCTCCGGCCTCCAACGATCCACAAGTGCGGTCAGCGCCGCGTGGTTCACCGGCGGAGCGCGTCGCTTAAACTGCAACACGAATGGGAGAAGACCCAATCTCCGAATGTAAGGCTCATACCGCGGGTCGTAAGTAAAGTCATCAGCGGAATGACCCCTCATGCGCATAGCAACTACAAGCTGCAAATAAAGTGATGTTTTAATCAATACAAGAACACAAATGAGAAACAACGAAAATTGATAAGTCTTGCTACTTACATCTCCCTTCTCAATGGCACGAGCACGATGCTCCTTATCCCACTCATCAATTAATCCGCCATACCAAGGTCCATCATCATCCGCCATCCTGCAAAACAAATCACAAACATATATGAATACACGAACAATATCAAACAATATTATTTCCTTCTTCAATTTATGCCATATGAACACACCATTCTTCTCACACATAACCACATCGTTTCTTTCTTCTACATATGCACACATAATTCTTCTCAAACATACAAACATCATCTCAATCAAATAAATTTGTCAAATAATATGGTGTCACATATGCATATCATCTAGAGTACCAAATTTCACCATATCTTTTGCAAATAAAGTATGCCAACAATAAGATTATCGACACATAGAGACATCATATTTAAATTCAACTATATTGTTATACCACATACACACATCCTATCAAACCAAATTATCAAACAAGTCTATTTTACATACAAAAATCACCCCTCTTAGTTAAAAAAATTTCCTATGGACAACATATGCACAAAACGGAATGGATTTTGCCTACATGTTCAACTACACATCATCTACTGCCTACCGAATCATCTATCAACTACAAACAATTTCCTAAAACAAAGAAACCATCTACTCATCTAACATCACCTAATGTTGAATAATGCATCAAAAAGAAGAGGACTCAACCCAAATAAATTGGAGGAGACGGGGGATACCTCAAGGATGCTTAGGGGGCCCAGATCCACGAACTAGAGTGGAGGATGGAGTAGATCAGGTGAGGATTTGGTGTGAGGGAGAAGAGGGGCGAAGGAGAGGAAGCCCTCTGTTCGTGCGCCGCCAGGAGGAAAAGAGATGGGTGGGTGGGCTCGGCCCGTGGGGGTTATCCACTTACCAGGGCCAGACGCCAGGATCCCTGGCGTCTGGCCCCTTTGCCACGTTAGCAGGTAACGGGCAGGCGGGCAGTGCGGGCCAGGGGCCAGACGCCAGGGATCCTGGCATCTGCTTCGCAACCCAGACGCCAGGGATGTTGGCGTCTCCTAAAAAGGTCAGAAACGAATTTTTTTTGTAAACGAGGTCAAATCGGGATTTTGTTAGCCAGAGAGGTCATAACAGTAATTTTGTCTGCCCAGTACAAAGCAATATGCAGGCTGGGGGGCCCTTGCGTTCAGGGGCCCGGGGCGACCGCCCCTCTCTCCCCCGGGCCGAGCATCACGGGCAACTTAATGTTACTCAACAAAAAAAGTAGCACTTCTTAATTGTGCTTTTACACGTTATTTGTTACATTTGAAACATTCAATGTGTTTAAATTTGAATAATTTGGTTGTAAACTATATTCGTGATTTGCTTAAACTTTCATATTATGTTTAGGCGGTTGTTGTTCTGTTGCGTTGGTTCTACGGGGCCTGAGCACGACGACTTCCTGACTGTCAACTATAACAAGGTTTGCCCGGCTCCGGCGAGGGAGCGGCGATGACGGCGGCGCGCCTTCGGTTCACTTCAGTGCTTGTAGTCGTTGCTAGGTGGTTTTTGGATCTGAATGTAATTTTTATTCTTTTTAGTGTTCATTGTACTACCATGATTAAAGATGAATAGATCAAAAGTTTATCCCGCAAAAAATGTAGTTCAATGTAAACTAGAATTGCATAAAGTAGAAGAAACAAAATTATGCTTGGTTATATTTAGGGGTTCGGTTAGGCACGGCTAAAAGTTAGTGGAGTAAATATACTCCACTAAGTTTTATAGGGGATTGGCTAGAGTCTAAGGGCATTTCTAACCAATTCCCCCAAAACAGTGGAGTATCCGGTGAGTAAACCCTTAGTGGAGTATTTACTCTACTAAATTTTGGTCGGACCTAGCCGACCCCCTAATACAACGGAGTAAAATCTACTTTTGGTTGATGCATTTCGTCAAACACCTGCCATGCACATACGCACATAGAGTGATTGACTAGCCGTCAATGCTCCGGTACTTCGCAGTTTGCACCCGTACGGAGCAGTCCTTGGAGAGCATGAGCATGAGCACAGCCCCTAGTGACGTCGTCCATGTACACTTGCAGATGGTCGGCGCGGCCAACGTGAGCCGGTGCTCATGCACCTGGCCGACTGTGTGTTAGTGCACCGCGCATTCCAGGCCATCGGCGAGGACCATGATACGTCCATTTTGCATCATGTTTTTATATCAATATTTATTGCATTATGGGCTGTTATTACACGTTATGTCACAATACTTATGGCTATTCTCTCTTATTTTACAAGGTTTATCATGAAGAGGGAGAATGTCGGCAGCTGGGATTTTGGCTGGAAAAGAAGCAAATATTGAAAACCTATTCTACACAGCTCCAAAAGTCCTGAAACTCCACGAAAGTCATTTTTGGAATTAATAAGAAATTTTGAGCAAAGAAAGTACCTGAGGGGGCCCATACCCTAGCCAGGAGGGTGGGGGACGCCCCCCTACTGTGCACACCCCCTGTCTCCTGGGCCCCCTGGTGGCCCTCCGGTGCCCATCTTCTGCTATATGAAGGCTTTTACCCTGGAAAAAATCATAAGCAAGCTTACGGGATGAAACTCCGCCGCCACGAGGCGGAACCTTGGCGGAACCAATCTAGGGCTCTGGCGAAGCTGTTCTGCCGGGGAAACTTCCCTTCGGGAGGGGTAAATCATCACCAACAATCCTCTCATCGGGAGGGGGTCAATCTCCATCAACATCTTCACCAGCACCATCCCCTCTCAAAACCTTAGTTCATCTCTTGTATCCAATCTTGTATCAAAACCACAAATTGATATGTGTGGGTTGCTAGTAGTGTTGATTACTCCTTGTAGTTGATGCTAGTTGGTTTATTCGGTGGAAGATCATATGTTCAGATCCTTAATGCATATTAATACCCCTCTGATTATGAACATGAATATGCTTTGTGAGTAGTTACGTTTGTTCCTGAGGACATGGGTGAAGTCTTGCTATTAGTAGTCATGTGAATTTGGTATTCGTTTGATATTTTGATGAGATGTATGTTATCTCTCCTCTAGTGGTGTTATGTGAACGCCAACTACATGACACTTCACCATTATTTGGGCCTAGAGGAAGGCATTGGGAAGTAATAAGTAGATGATGGGTTGCTAGAGTGACAGAAGCTTAAACCCTAGTTTATGCGTTGCTTCGTAAGGGGCTGATTTGGATCCATATGTTTCATGCTATGGTTAGGTTTACCTTAATACTTCTTTTGTAGTTGCGGATGCTTGCAATAGGGGCTAATCATAAGTGGGATGCTTGTCCAAGTAAGGGCAGTACCTAAGCACCGGTCCACCCACATATTAAATTATCAAAGTACCAAACGCGAATCATATGAGCATGATGAAAACTAGCTTGACGATAATTCTCATGTGTCCTCGGGAGCGCTTTTCTCATTATAAGAAATTGTCCAGGATTGTCCTTTGCTACAAAAAGGATTGGGCCACCTTGTTGCACTTTATTTACTTTCATTGCTTGTTACTCGTTACAAATTATCTTATCACAAAACTATCTATTACCTACAATTTCAGTGCTTGCAGAGAATACCTTACTGAAAACCGCTTGTCATTTCCTTCTTCTCCTCGTTGGGTTCGACACTCTTACTTATCGAAAGGACTACGATAGATCCCCTATACTTGTGGGTCATCAGACCGCTGCCCCGGGCTATGGAGGTATAGCGAGAAGGTGTATCGGGGCCTCCTGGCAGTCACCCACTCCCAGTGGCCCGAGAGCTCGAGCGCCTTGAGCAGGGACGGCAGGTCAGTAGCGCGCAGGAGGTCGTCGTGTCGGGAGGGCGGGCAGCGGCGTGGAGGAGAGCTCGAGCACCAGCGCCTGCGCGTCCAGGGAGAGGAAGGAGCTTGCCGGGTCGGATGGGGTGGTGGTGTTGTTGCGTCCAACATGGAGGGGCGTCGGAGCACGTGGTGGTTGAAACCCACAAGTATAGGGGATCGCAACAGTTTTCGAGAGTAGAGTATTTAAACTAAATTTATTGATTCAACAAAAGGGAAGCCTAAAATATTTGCAAGTATTACCAATTGAGTTGTCAATTCAACCACACCTGGAGACTAAATATCTGCAGCAGAGTGATCCGTAGGATAGTAGTATAATAGTTTGATAACAGTAGTAACAATAGCAACAGTAACGGTTACAATATTAGCAGTAATTGTAACAGTAGCAGCGACAGTAGTAACTTAGCAAAGATCAATATGTGGAAAGCTCATAGGCATTGGATCGATGATGATAATTATGTTGGATGGCATTCATCATGTAACAGTTATAACCTAGGGCGACAGAGAACTAGCTCCAATTCATTTCTATAATGTAGGCATGTATTCCGAATATAGTCATACGTGCTTGCGATAAGAACTTGCATGGCATCTTTTGTCCTATCCTCCCACGGCAGCGGGGTCCATAAAGAAACTAAGAGATATTAAGACCTCCTTTTAATAGAGAACCGGAACAAAGCATTAACATATAGTGAATACATGAACTCCTCAAACTACGGTAATCACCGGAAGGAATCCCAATTATTGTCACCTTGGGGTATGCGGATCATAACATGTAATAGGTGCATACAACTTGCAAGATAGGATCAAGAACACAAATATATGTGAAAACATAAATGGTTCAGATCTGAAATCATGGCACTCGAGCTCTAGTGACAAGCATTAAGCATAACAAAGTCATAGCAACATCAATCTCAGAATATGGTGGATATTAGGGATCAAGTCCTAACAAAACTAACTCGATACATGATAAATCTCAGCTAACCCATGACCGTCCAGCAAGCTTACAAAGGAATTACTCACTTCAGGCGGTGAGCGTCATGAAATTGGTAATGAAGTATGGTTGATGATGATGATGATGACGTTGAATCCCCCTCGGGAGCCCAGAACAGACTCCAGATCAACCCTCCCAATGAAGAACAGGAGGTGGCGGGACTCCGTATCGTAAAGCGCGATGATTCCTTCTCTCCGAGTTTTTCTTGGTGAATAGATACTTACGGAGTTGGAGTTAGGGTTGCGGGACTTGCGAGGGGCCCACAAGCTGGCCAGGCGCGCCCCCTAGCACTACTAGGGAAAATCTTATACACAACATCTTAGCAGTAGCGCCGGACAAAACAAGGCGCTACTGCTACTTAGTAGTAGCGTGTTTAAATAGACCACGCTACTGCTAATACTTTAGCAGTAGCACATTCCTGGAAAGCGCGCTGCTACTATGTTTGTATTGGACGTAGATGGCTAGCCCCACTTAGCAGTAGCGCGTATACGTAACCAGCGCTACTGCTACGTCCCGTAGAAGTAGCGCGTGTATCTGAAATGCGCTACTACTAACTTACCTTATCCTGGAATGGTTGACCCTCTCACTCACTCTCCCTCTCACTCGCTCTCGCCCGCGCCGAACCCGTCGTCCGCCGCCGCCGCGCTCCTCTACCGAGGTACTCCCTCCTCCCCTCCCTCCTCCCCCTCCTCCTCCGGTCGCCCTCCTCCCACCGCCCCTCCCTCCTCTTCCTTCGGCCGCCCCCTCCCTCCTCCTCCTCCGACCGCCCCGTCCCCCTCCACCCCCTCCCCCTCCCTCCTCCTCCGCCGCCCCCTCCCCCTCCTCCCCCCGCCCCCTCCCTCCTCTGATCCCACCGACCTCCTCCCCCTACTCCCTTCCCCTCCTCCCTCCATCTCTTTTTTTCTGCTTTTTACTGTAGTTTTTTACTATTGTATAATGTAGTTTTTTTACTGTTTTTAGTAAGTGTTTAAAATAATTAGTTAGTAAATTAATAAAACTAGTTGAACTAGTTTATTTTTAGTAAGAACTAGTTTAATTAATAGAACTAATGTATTTTTAGTAAGAAAATTAATATAACTAGTTGAACTAGTTTATTTTTAAAAAGAACTAGTTTATTTTTATTTATAGTAAGTTTATTTTAGTAAGAACTAGTTGAATTAATAGAACTAGTTGAACATGTCATATTTGTTGTTATTTTTTTAGTTTAAGCAATTATTCCCGCATCAACGTCGACGATGCCTATCCCGCATCCTCGTCGTCGATACCCGTCGTTCGCTAGGGTTTTAGTTGTATTAGTGATGTTATATGTATGATACTATTTGGGATGTATTAGTGATAACATATAGGGTTTTTGTTTTTGCAGAAATCAAGGAGCCCTTCCATCATCCCCGCCATCGTCCCCGTCACCGCCCCGACCTCGAGGTGAGACCAGCCAAATCTTCATGTTAATATGAGTCATATAAGATATGATGTAGATAAAAACATGCATATCTTGTGTTGCCCAAGTGGCCGGTCATGTTTGGAGGTTACACCTCCGAGTGGCCTATGTTTTGCCGGAGTGTTGATTAATTTCTGTTCCGGCAAATTTCAGGCGCTCGATATGTCCTCTTTTAGCAAAGGTCATGCAAGAATTTTTCATGAATTTCGGCATGACTTGTGCTAGAATATGTAGGAAATATCGAGTGGCCTGGATTTTCTAGAAAGATAATAAAACGATATTTCGGGTTGACTTTAAGTCTGTCGAGGCCGAAGAATCCCGACTGTTGTCGTGGGGTCATTTCTCCTTCTTTTTCTTGTGCTAGACCTTTGTTATGCACTAGGGGAAGGAGGAGTAACAACCATCACCGACGGTCGCAAATGTCAGAGAGGAATCAGTGAGGAAGAGTCTCCACCATATCTGAGAGGACAAAGAATCCCGACTGTTGTCGTGGGGGTAGCTTCTCCTTCTTTCCCGTGTGCTAGACAATTTGGTGTAATGCACTCGGGAACGAAAGGAGGAGCTACCTGAAGGAAATATGCCCTAGAGGCAATAATAAAGTTATTATTTATTTCCTTATTTCATGATAAATGTTTATTATTCATGCTAGAATTGTATTAACCGGAAACATAGTACATGTGTGAATACATAGACAAATAGTGTCACTAGTATGTCTCTACTTGACTAGCTCGTTAATCAAAGATGGTTAAGGTTTCCTAACCATAGACATGAGTTGTCATTTGATAAACGGGATCACATCATTAGGAGAATGATGTGATTGACTTGACCCATTCTGTTAGCTTAGCACTTGATCATTTTAGTTTACTGATATTGCCTTCTTCATGACTTATACATGTTCCTATGACTATGAGATTATGCAACTCCCGATTACCGGAGGAACACTTTTTGTGCTACCAAACTTCACAGCGTAACTGGGTGATTGTAAAGGTGCTCTACAGGTGTTTCCGTTGGTACTTGTTGAGTTGGCATAGATCGAGATTAGGATTTGTCACTCTGATTATCGGAGGGGTATCTCTGGGCCCTCTCGGTAATGCACATCACTATAAGCCTTGCAAGCAATGTGACTAATGCGTTAGTTACTGGATAATGTATTACAGAACGAGTAAAGAGACTTGCCAGTAATAAGATTTAAGCTAGGTATTGAGATACCGACAATCAAATCTTGGGCAAGTAACATATCGATGACAAAGGAAACAACGTATGTTGTTATGCGTTTTGACCGATAAAGATCTTCGTAGAATATGTAGGAGCCAATATGAGCATCGAGGTCCCGCTATTGGTTATTGACTGGAGACGTGTCTCGGTCATGTTTACATCGTTCTCGAACCCGTAGGGTCCGCATGCTTAATGTTCGGTGACGATTTGTATTATAAGTTTATGTGTTTTCATGTACCGAAGGTATTCCAGAGTCCCGGATATGATCACGGACATGACGAGGAGTCTCGAAATGGTCGAGACATAAAGATCGATATATTGGATGACTATGTTTGGACTTTGGAAGTGTTCTGGACAAGTTTGGGCATATACCAGAGTACCCAGGGGTTACCAGAACCCCCCGGGGAGTATAATGGGCCTATTGGGCCCTAGTGGAGAAGAGGAGGGGCGGCCAAGGCAGGGCCGCGCGCCCCCTCCCCCTCTAGTCCGAATTGGACAAGGAGGGGGGCGGCGCCCCCCTTTCCTTTCCCCTTCTCTCCTTCTTCCCCCTTCTCCTACTCCTACTAGGAAAGGAGGAGTCCTACTCCCAGTGGGAGTAGGACTCCCCCCTTGGCGCGCCCTCCTCCTGGCCAGCCGCCTCCCCCTAGCTCCTTTATATACGGGGGCGGGGGGCACCCCAAGACACACAAGTTGATCATTGATCTTTAGCCGTGTGCGGTGCCCCCCTCCACCATAATCTACCTTGGTCATATCGTAGCGGTGCTTAGGTGAAGCCCTGCGTCGGTAGCTTCATCAACACCGTCATCACGCCGTCGTGCTGATGGAACTCTCCCTCGAAGCTCTACTGGATCGTGAGTTCGTGGGACGTCACCGAGCTGAACGTGTGCAGATCGCGGAGGTGTCGTACGTTCGGTACTTGGATTGGTCGATCATGAAGACGTACGACTACATCAACCGCGTTGTCATAACGCTTCTGCTTACGGTCTACGAGGGTACGTGGTCGACACTCTCCCCTCTCGTTGCTATGCATCACCATGATCTTGCGTGTGCGTGGGAATTTTTTTGAAATTACTACGTTCCCCAACAGTGGCATCCGAGCCAGGTTTATGCGTTGATGTTATATGCACGAGTAGAACACAAGTGAGTTGTGGGTGATACAAGTCATACTGCTTACCAGCATGTCATATTTTGGTTCGGCGGTATTGTTGGATGAAGCGGCCCGGACCGACATTACGCGTACGCTTTCACGAGGCTGGTTCTACCAACGTGCTTTACACATAGATGGCTGGCGGGTGTTAGTTTCTCCAACTTTAGTTGAACCGAGTGTGGCTATGCCCGGTCCTTGTTGAAGGTTAAAACAACACTAACTTGACAAAATATCGTTGTGGTTTTGATGCGTAGGTAAGAACGGTTCTTGCTTAGCCCATAGCAGCCACGTAAAACTTGCAACAGCAAAGTAGAGGACGTCTAACTTGTTTTTGCAGGGCATGTTGTGATGTGATATGGTCAAGACATGGTGCTAAATTTTATTGTATGAGATGATCATGTTTTGTAACAGAGTTATCGGCAACTGGCAGGAGCCATATGGTTGTCGTTTTATTGTATGCAATGCAATCGCCCTGTAATTGCTTTACTTTATCACTAAGCGGTAGCGATAGTCGTAGAAGCAATAGTTGGTGAGACGACAACGATGCTACGATGGAGATCAAGGTGTCACGCTGGTGACGATGGTGATCATGACGGTGCTTTGGAGATGGAGATCAAAGGCACAAGTTGATGATGGCCATATCATATCACTTATATTGATTGCATGTGATGTTTATCTTTTATGCATCTTATTCTGCTTTGATTGACGGTAGCATTATGAGATGATCTCTCACTAAATTTCAAGGTATAAGTGTTCTCCCTGAGTATGCACCATTGCGAAAGTTCTTCGTGCCGAGACACCACGTGATGATTGGGTGTGATAAGCTCTACGTTCAAATACAATGGGTGTAAGACAGTTTTACACACGCAGAATACTCAGGTTAAATTTGACGAGCCTAGCATATGCAGATATGGTCTCGGAACACTGAGACCGAAAGGTCGAGCGTGAATCATATAGTAGATATGATCAACATAGTGATGTTCACCATTGAAAACTACTCCATCTCACGTGATCATCGGACATGGTTTAGTTAATTTGGATCACGTGATCACTTAGATGATTAGAGGGATGTCTATCTAAGTGAGAGTTCTTAAGTAATATGATTAATTAAACTTTAATTCATCATGAACTTAGTACCTGGTAGTATTTTTGCTTGTCTATGTTGTTATAGATAGATGTCCCGTGTTGTTGTTCCATTGAATTTTAGTGCGTTCCTTGAGAAAGCTAAGTTAAAAGATGATGGTAGCAATTACACGAACTAGGTCCGTAACTTGAGGATTATCCTCATTGTTGCACCGAAGAATTACGTCCTGGAAGCACCGCTGGGTGTCAGGCCTGCTGCAGATGCAACTTCAGACGTTGTGAACATCTGGCAGAGCAAAGCTGATGACTACTCGATAGTTCAGTGTGCCATGCTTTACGGCTTAGAACCGGGACTTCAACGATGTTTTGAACGTCATGGAGCATATGAGATGTTCCAGGAGTTGAAGTTATTATTTCAAGCAAATGCCTGGAGTGAGAGATATGAAGTCTCCAATAAGTTCTATAGATGCAAGATGGAGGAGAATAGTTCTGTCAGTCAACATATACTCAAAATGTTTGGGGTATAATAATCACTTGATTCAACTAGGAGTTAATCTTCCTGACGATAGTATCATTGACAGAATTCTTCAATCACTGCTACCAAGCTACAAGAGCTTCGTGTTGAACTATAATATGCAAGGGATGAACAAGACTATTCCCGAGCTCTTCGCAATGCTAAAGGCTGCGGAGGTAGAAATCAAGAAGGAGCATCAAGTGTTGATGGTCAACAAGACCACCAGTTTCAAGAAAAAGGGTAAAGGGAAGAAGAAGGGGAACTTCAAGAAGAACGGCAAGCAAGTTGCCGCCCAGGAGAAGAAACCCAAGTCTGGACCTAAGCCTGAGACTGAGTGCTTCTACTGCAAAGGGACTGGCCACTGGAAGCGGAACTGCCCCAAGTATTTGGTAGATAAGAAGGATGGCAAGGTGAACAAAGGTATATGTGATATACATGTTATTGATGTGTACCTTACTAATGCTCACAGTAGCACTTGGGTATTTGATACTGGTTCTGTTGCTAATATTTGCAACTCAAAACAGGGACTATAGATTAAGCAAAGATTGGCTAAGGACGAGGTGACGATGCGCGTGGGAAATGGTTCCAAAGTCGATGTGATCGCGGTCGGCACGCTACCTCTACATCTACCTTCGGGGTTAGTTTTAGACCTGAATAATTGTTATTTGGTGCCAGCATTGAGCATGAACATTATATCTGGATCTTGTTTGATGCGAGACGGTTATTCATTTAAATCAGAGAATAATGGTTGTTCTATTTATATGAGTAATATCTTTTATGGTCATGCACCCTTGAAGAGTGGTCTATTTATATTAAATCTCGATAGTAGTGATACACATATTCATAATATTAAAGCCAAAAGATGCAGAGTTGATAATGATAGTGCAACTTATTTGTGGCACTGCCGTTTAGGTCATAATATTAAAGCCAAAAGAAACTCCATACTGATGGACTTTTGGAATCACTTGATTATGAATCACTTGATATTTGCGAACCATGCCTCATGGGCAAGATGACTAAAATGCCGTTCTATGGAACAATGGAGCAAGCAACATATTTGTTGGAGATCATACATACTGATGTATGTGGTCCGATGAATGTTGAGGCTCGCGGCGGGTATCGTTATTTTCTCACCTTCACAGATGATTTGAGCAGATATGGGTATATCTACTTAATGAAACATAAGTCTGGAACATTTGAAAAGTTCAAAGAATTTCAGAGTGAAGTGGAAAATCATCGTAACAAGAAAATAAAGTTTCTATGATCTGATCATGGAGAAGAATACTCGAGCTACGAGTTTGGTCTTCATTTGAAACAATACGGAATAGTTTCGCAACTCACGCCACCTGGAACACCACAGCGTAATGGTGTGCCCAAACGTCGTAATCGTACTTTACTAGATATGGTGCGATCTATGATGTCTCTTACTGATTTACCGCTATCATTTTGGGGTTATGTTTTAGAGACGGCTGCATTCATGTTAAATAGGGCACCATTGAAATCCGTTGAGACGACGCCTTATGAAATGTGGTTTGGCAAGAAACCAAAGTTGGCGTTTCTTAAAGTTTGGGGCTGCGATGCTTATGTGAAAAAGCTTCAACCTGATAAGCTCGAACCCAAATCGGAGAAATTTGTCTTCATAGGATACCAAAAGGAGACTGCTGGGTACACCTTCTATCACAGATCCGAAGGGAAGACATTTGTTGCTAAATTTGGATCCTTTCTAGAGAAGGAGTTTCTCTCGAAAGAAGTGAGTGGGAGGAAAGTAGAACTTGATGAGGTAACTGTACCTGCTCCCTTATCGGAAAGTAGTTCATCACAGAAACCGGTTCCTGTGATGCCTACACCAATTAGTGAGGAAGCTAATGATATTGATCATGAAACTTCAGATCAAGTTACTATCGAACCTCGTAGGTCAACCAGAGTAAGATCCGCACCGGAGTTGTACGGTAATCCTATTCTGGAGGTCATGTTACTTGACCATGGCAAACCTACAAACTATGAGGAAGCGACGAT
Organism: Triticum aestivum; assembly: GCF_018294505.1. NCBI lineage: Eukaryota > Viridiplantae > Streptophyta > Magnoliopsida > Poales > Poaceae > Triticum > Triticum aestivum. The sequence goes on from NC_057807.1 coordinate 429,389,028, forward strand.
GAGCCCAGATTCCGCAAAATGGCTTGAGGCCATGAAATCTGAGATGGGATCCATGTATGAGAACAAAGTGTGGACTTTGGTTGACTTACCCGATGATCTGCAAGCCATCGAGAATAAATAGATCTTCAAGAAGAAGACTGACGCTGACGGTAATGTTACTGTCTACAAAGCTCGACTTATCGCGAAAGGTTTTTGACAAGTTCAAGGGGTTGACTACGATGAGACTTTCTCACCCGTAGCGATGCTTAAGTCTATCCGAATCGTGTTAGCAATTGCCGCATTTTATGATTATGAAATTTGGCAAATGGATGTCAAAATTGCATTCCTGAATGGATTTCTGGAAGAAGGGTTGTATATGATGCAACCAGAAGGTTTTGTCGATCTGAAAGGTGCTAACAAAGTGTGCAAGCTCCAGCGATCCATTTATGGACTGGTGCAAGCCTCTCGGAGTTGGAATAAACGCTTTGATAGTGTGATCAAAGCATATGATTTTATACAGACTTTTGGAGAAGCATGTATTTACAAGAAAGTGAGTGGGAGCTCTGTAGCATTTCTAATACTATATGTGGATGACATATTGTTGATTGGAAATGATATAGAAATTCTGGATAGCATAAAAGGATACTTGAATAAGAATTTTTCAATGAAAGACCTCGGTGAAGCTGCATACATATTAGGCATCAAGATCTATAGAGATAGATCAAGACGTTTAATTGGACTTTCACAAAGCACATACCTTGACAAAGTTTTGAAAAAGTTCAAATGGATCAAGCAAAGAAAGGGTTCTTGCCCGTGTTACAAGGTGTGAAGTTGAGTCAGACTCAATGCCCGACCACTGCAGAAGATAGAGAGAAAATGAAAATTGTTCCCTATGCTTTAGCCATAGGCTATATCATGTATGCAATGCTGTGTACCGGACCTGATGTGTGCCTTGCTATTAGTTTAGTAGGGAGGTACCAAAGTAATCCAGGAGTGTATCACTGGACAGCGGTCAAGAACATCTTGAAGTACCTGAAAAGGACTAAGGATATGTTTCTCTTTTATGGAGGTGACAAAGAGATCGTCGTAAGTGGTTACGGCGATGCAAGCTTTGACACTGATCCGGACGATTCTAAATCGCAAACCGAATACGTGCTTATATTGAACGGTGGAGCTGTCAGTTGGTGCAGTTCTGAACAAAGCGTCGTGGCAGGATCTACGTGTGAAGCGGAGTACATAGCTGCTTCGGAAGCAACAAATGAAGGAGTCTGGATGAAGGAGTTCATATCCGATCTAGGTGTCATACCTAGTGCATCTGGTCCAATCAAAATCTTTTGTGACAATACTGGTGCAATTGCCTTGGCAAAGGAATCCAGATTTCACAAGAGAACCAAGCACATCAAGAGACACTTCAATTCCATCCATGACCAAGTCCAGGTGGGAGACATAGAGATTAGCAAGATACATACGGATCTGAATGTTGCAGACCCGTTGACTAAGCCTCTCTCACGAGCAAAACATGATTAGCACCAAGACTCCATGGGTGTTAGAAACATTATTGTGTAATCTAGATTATTGACTCTAGTGCAAGTGGGAGACTGAAGGAAATATGCCCTAGAGGCAATAATAAAGTTATTATTTATTTCCTTATTTCATGATAAATGTTTATTATTCATGCTAGAATTGTATTAACCGGAAACATAATACATGTGTGAATACATAGACAAATAGTGTCACTAGTATGCCTCTACTTGACTAGCTCATTAATCAAAGATGGTTAAGGTTTCCTAACCATAGACATGAGTTGTCATTTGATAAACGGGATCACATCATTAGGAGAATGATGTGATTGACTTGACCCATTCTGTTAGCTTAGCACTTGATCATTTTAGTTTACTGATATTCCCTTCTTCATGACTTATACATGTTCCTATGACTATGAGATTATGCAACTCCCGATTACCAAAGGAACACCTTGTGTGCTACCAAAAGTCACAACGTAACTGGGTGATTATTAGGGATGGCAATGGGTCGGGTTTGGGGCGGGTGGAGAGGGTCCAAATCCAACCCATGACCCATCTTCCTACCCTCTGCCCATCCACCAAATTATCCATGGGCACAACTTGTGCCCATGCTCAAACCCGCTGGATACCCACATACCCATGGAGCTCCATGGACATAGAAAAGTCAGAATGAAGCCTTCCAAAGATCAAATTAACTCATCAGCATTCACTAAAAAATGTCAACATAAGCTACATGCATAAGTAAGCAACAAGTAATACGATGAGTCCTTAAGTGTGACATACCAGAGGTTGATTCTACATCATATAGATCATGGCACCAGTTGCATATCGGATGCCATTTCCCATTGATTCCTTCTTTCTATTGTCACTGGCATATGGCCCCACATGTTGTACGGGTATCCATTGGATATCCATGGAGCACAAACTACAACCGTGCCCAACCCGTCTGTTCGTCGATATCCATATCCATGGACCCATGGGCAGAAATGCACTCCATACCCTTGCCCAACCGGGTTGGGTATCCATGGGTATCCAGATCCGTGGATAAAATTGCCATCCCTAGTGATTATAAAGGTGCTCTACAGGTGTTTCCGATGGTACTTGTTGAGTTGGCATAGATCGAGATTAGGATTTGTCACTCCGATTATCGGAGAGGTATCTCTGGGCCCTCTCGGTAATGCACATCACTATAAGCCTTGCAAGCAATGTAGCTAATGAGTTAGTTATGGGATGATGCATTACGTAACGAGTAAAGAGACTTGCCGGTAACGAGATTGAACTAGGTATTGTATACCGACGATCGAATCTCGGGCAAGTAACATATCGATGACAAAGGGAACAACGTATGTTGTTATGCGGTCTGACCGATAAAGATCTTCGTAGAATATGTGGGAGCCAATATGATCATCTAGGTTCCGCTATTGGTTATTGACCGGAGACGTGTCTTGGTCATGTCTACATAGTTCTCGAACCCGTAGGGTCCGCACGCTTAACGTTCGGTGACGATCGGTATTATGAGTTTATGTGTTTTGATGTACCGAAGGTAGTTTCGAGTCCTGGATATGATCACAGACATGACGAGGAGTCTCGAAATGGTCGAGACATAAAGATCAATATATTGGATGACTATGTTTGGACTTCGGAAGTGTTCCGGACAAGTTCAGGCATATACCGAAGTACCGGGTGGTTACCGGAACCCCCCGGGGATTATAATGGGCCTATTGGGCCCTAGTGGAGAAGAGGAGGGGCGGCCAAGGCAGGGCCACGCGCCCCTCCCCCTCTAGTCCGAATTGGACAAGGAGGGGCGGTGCCCCCTTTCCTTTCCCCTTCTCTCCTCCTTCCCCCTTCTCCTACTCCTACTAGGAAAGGAGGGGTCCTACTCCCAGTGAGAGTAGGACTCCCCCCTTGGCGCGTCCTCCTCCTAGCCGGATGCCTCCCCCCTAGCTCCTTTATATACGGGGGTGGGGGAGGGGGGCACCCCAAGACACACAAATTGATCATTGATCTTTAGCCGTGTGTGGTGCCCCCCTCCACCATAATCCACCTCGGTCATATCGTAGCGGTGCTTAGGTGAAGCCCTGTGTCAGTAGATTCATCAACACCGTCATCACGCTGTCGTGCTGACGGAACTCTCCCTCGAAGCTCTATTGGATTGTGAGTTCGTGGGACGTCACCGAGCTGAATGTGTGCTGATCGCGAAGGTGACGTACGTTCGGTACTTGGATCGGTCGATCGTGAAGACGTACGTCTACATCAACCGCGTTGTCATAATGCTTCCGCTTATGGTCTACGAGGGTACGTGGACAACACTCTCCCCTCTCGTTGCTATGCATCACCATGATCTTGCATGTGCGTAGGATTTTTTTTGAAATTACTACGTTCCCCAACACTACCATCACCGACGGTCGAATATATACACCACGTGAGCTGAGAGTTTTCAAGAAAAGACTCGACAGACCAATAATCAACCCGTGATGAATAATAATGATCTAATTTAGTTTTTGTAGTACATACATTTAATTGTACAAGTTTAATCTTTGAATTATGAACATAGGAAATGTCGTCGGACGAAGAAGGTCCCGGGGAGTGCTCCTGGTGCGGCGACAACCGGAGTTTCTGCGACAGGCCTCACCTGGACGAAGGTCGGTGCTTCAGCATTAAGCTTGAGGAGGCCTTAGATTGTGATACGGTAAGCTACGATGCAAAGTGTTTTTTCGTAATTAAGCTCGACCTCTACTACTTCAACGTGTAATTTTCGTCTTTTACAATTCGACTAGTTTATCCCGTGCCATGCAAGACGCTATGTCTTGGAGAGGATGGGTTTTGAAGATCATGAGAGGAATGAAACAAAGAAAATCAACCTAAGGACTCATCATGGTATGGATTTTGAGGTAAATCTATACAATTATGAGAGTGTATCCCATTTTGGTTGCCCGGGTTGGGAAGCACTTTGCAAGATGTATGATTTTCAAGAGGGTACGTTTGTCACCATGGATCTTGGTGATCCTGACATCGACCAAGACAATATGGACATTTGGGTCCTTGTTGATACGCTTCCAATTCTACCGCTATGTGAGTTCCTCAAACATAGTTATTAAGTAATTTATATTGTTTATTTCAAAATAGTTAATAGCTTATTTCCACTGATAGCTTATTTCCATCGATAGCTTATTTTCATTCTTCAAAGAATGTGCGGAATATGGTAGACAGAACCAACTACACCGATGGCTCTGAGTTAACTTATCAGGAGAAAAATCATCTGGTCGCATATTGTACCGAAATTGATAATTACAATGCCTTTTATCGAACTCCTCGAAATTATGGTCAATACGTGCCACTAGTGCACGTGTTGAACCACGATAACTTCCATGGAGATATCCTGGTAAGATTTTTTACTATTACGACATCCGTGCATCTTTTGCATACTTCTAAAACTGAACTACATTGCTAACTACGAAGTTATTACTATATTTTTCAACAGAAAATCCCGATGGATTGTGTGCCTCATTTGATTTATCAGAATGGTCGCCTTGATGTTTTGAACATACAGCCAGGTCGTCCTACGAATCTCACCTGTCCATAATGGATTTCTAAAACCGATGAACACATGATAATCAAAGAATGGAAAAAATGTATGGACAGTCGTAAGGAGGTTCTTGGAAGCAACATTGTGCGAAAGGCAAGAATTGGAGACAGGATAATCTCCATTCTCCATAATGGAGAGTCAGGGGCTATCTTGTTTTATGCTATTTTACCTAAGATAATATAGTAGGTCCTAACAGAATGTAGTAGGTCCTATGAGGTATAATATGTTTATGAGAGTTGATGATGATGAGTAGTTGTGATTATGTCTAGTGACCAACTTGTATGTGATGTCTCATTGAGAAAAACGATGATCATAAGGAGGTGTTATATGACAATGATGTATTATGATTATAAGTTGTTAATGATATGATGATGATGATGATGATGATGATATTTATATCATTGGGTGAAAGAACCGCGGGTTAGTTTCAAGTGGATGTCCATCCACTTGAAACTAGTCCACGGTTCTTTCTCCCAGTGATGTAATAACTTATTATGATGTAAAAACATTCTCTAAATTGCTGCAGTATGAAAACTTGTATAAAGGTGTATGAATACAACATGAAATAAAAAACAAATACGGAATAATAGTAGTAGCGCATGCTAGGAGAAGCGCTACTACTAATTACCAGTAGCGCTCATTGTAGAAAGCGTTACTACTTAGTCGATATAGCAGTAGCGCGGTCCAACCCACGCTACTGCTAACCTTTAGCTATAGCGCCTTACTAGTAGCGCTGTTCCCCGCGCTACTGATAGGCATTAAACACGCGCTACTGCTAGGGTTTTCCCTAGTAGTGTGGGCTTGTGGCGCCCTGGTGCCCCCCTCCCCCTCTAGTATTTCTCTTCACCAATAGTTTTTATATATTCTGAAATAATTCTCCGTAAATTTTCAGCTCCATCCGAGGGCTTTTATTTCTGCACAAAATAACACCATGGAAATTCTGTTGAAAACAGCGCCAGTCCGGGTTAGTTCCATTCAAATCATGCAAATTAGAGCCCAAAACAAAAGCAAAAGTGCTTGGAAAAGTAGATACGTTTGGGATGTACCAATGGTTTAGGGGTGACATGGTTGGTCGCGGGCGGGGGGGGGGGGGGCGAGGAGGGGGGGGGGGAGGACGAGTGGCACAAGCAGGCGTGGGCAGTAGATATTTTAGTACAACCCCTTTCTATTAGGGAAATGGGAGGCACCGGAGTGTAATTTTTACTCCCTTACGGCGGATTGGAGATCGGTTAGGTGCGCGTTAGAGGAGTAAAACCGACTTTTTACTCCTCTAACACCGGATAGGGAATCGGTTAAAAATCCCATAAGTGGGACAATATGAATAACACCCGATGCATATTTTTACTTTCATTCATGCAACTACAAGTAGTTTAAAAGAACTAAATATGAATAACCTCCCGGTTGCGAGCTGGCGTGAGGTGGTGCGGGACGGCGTGGAGGTCTGGTGGCGGAGTGCACAGGCCGGCGGCGGCCTGGTGCTCTTCGCCGCGAGGGAGCCCGTGCCTAGCCAGATCCATGCCGACCAGAGGTGAGGATGGATGGTTGGTGCTTGGCGGGTGGCCTGGTGGCGCGGCGGGCCTGGCGGGGCTTGGCAGCGGTGGGGTGGCGCGTTCCTGGTGGCGGCGGCGCTAGCTGGAGGCGGTGACGACTCCCACGAGCAGGTTGGTGGCGGCGCTTCGATGGCTCAACCAAGATGGAGTCTTGGCGAGCAGCGAGCAGCGTTGCTCTTCTGCTGGTGTCGCCTGGTTTCTTCCGTGGTGAGGCAGGTCCTGTTGATGCATGGTTGTCCCTTGGTGCGCGACAGCCGCTACGGGCATCCCGAACCTGGCCGGAGGTGCTGGTTGGCTGTGGGTCCTTGTGCAGGTTGGGAGTTGGCAGAGTGGCCGTGGTTACCCTGCCGGGCGGTCGGTCGTCGATCCTCGGCTTTGCAGCTACGTCGGCAAGTGTTGCGGTGGCGGCGGTGTGAGGTTTCTTGGACAGTGCCTCCGATTCCATGGAGGTGAGGAGTGGGGCTACGCCTAGATGAAAATCTTGCACGGATTCTGCCGGGCCGACGATGATGGCACCCGCGAATGTCATTCTCCTCCTTGGAGGCATCGTCGAGTGTGTTCGCCTTGCCCCTCGCGCTCTTGGAATTGGTGGATGTCTGCGGGGAAAGCCTTGATTCGGCTCTTGGATCGGCACAATGATGACGTCCTCGACTTGCTCCTCTATTGGGAGCATTGTGTTTGGAGACGCGCTGGCTCCTCGTTGCTCTCCTCCGGTGTTCGCGGTTGTCCTCGTTTGATACTCCGTGGCACTATGTACGTCCGTCGTCAGTTTGTCCTAGACGGTGGCTTCTGGGAGCGGATCGAGTCTTGCCATCTACCTGCCGCTTTCTTCTAGGCGTTCAGGGTGGATGATGCGTCGGCAAGTGATGTTGTGCAGCAGTTGGTGGTCTTGGAGGTTTCCGGCGTCGGTCGAGACACGGTTCTGCGTATCTCTCTAGGATAGGCTCTTTTGCGTTGTAGCTCGCTTGGCGTGGTGTTTGTCCTTGGTCCTGTCGAGTGTGGTGTTCGTGCTACACTCTTTGTTCGCATCGAGTATTATTCTGCCTTCTATAAAGCTATGGTATACTTACACGTACTCTTGAAAAATGTTAAGCCTTTATTTGTGAACATTTCTTGATCTGAATCGGAATTTGCGCCATTTCACAGCAATGGGGTCGTCTGTTAGAGAAGTTCCCCTAGTACGTAAGGTTCATTTAGCGGTCTTCTTGTAGTTGTACCATCGTGCGACCAGCAGGTAGGCGCCGAAGTTGCCGATGCAGAGCATGGCGAGCAGCCAGAAGAAGTATTCAAGGTGGCCCTCGTTGATGTCGTCGGAAATCCACCCGGGCCGTCCGCCCCTCGCGGTGGCACGCACCACCACGCTGACGAGCGCCGAGCTCGCGTAGTTGCCAAGCGCAAACGCCGCGGTGCAGAGCCCCGAGCAGACGCTACGCATGGCGTCCGGCGCCTGGTCGTAGAAGAACTCCATCTGCCCGATGAACGTGAACACCTCCGCCGCCCCCAACACCACGTACTGCGGCACCTGCCAGAAGATCGACATCGGCACGTACTCCGCCCCGTCGGCGCCGATGACGTGCATGCCATGGCGCGCGAAGACGCGGCGCCGCGCGGCCTCGAGCGTGCCGGCGGCGAGCATGGCGACCGTGAGCACGACGAAGCCGATGCCCATGCGCGTCAGCTGCGTGAACCCGCGGTGGTGCCCCGTTAGGCGGCGCGCAAGCGGGACGATGGCGCGGTCGTAGAGCGGCACCCAGAGCATGACGCTGAGGTAGCCGAAGACGGTGAGCACGGCCGCGGGGACGCGGAAGCTGCCCACGCGCGGGTCCAGCGTGTCCCCCTGGAGGATGAAGGTGGTGCTCATCTGCGTGTAGGCGGCCGCGAAGATGATGCCGCACGCCCACACCGGCAGCAGACGGAGCACGCACTTGAGCTCCTCCACCTGCGTCACCGTGCACAGCCGCCACGGGCTCGCCGGCCTCGCTTTGTCGTCCGCCGTCTCCACCGCTGCCTTGTCCAAGAACCTGATCGATCGATAACAACCAACCCGTGCACTGTTATTAATTTACCTATATAGTGACATGGAATGCATGCGTGGAAATTATTCTATGATTCCTAGGACTCTGTACTTTATATTTTGAAATTCCGTAGTGCATTCTTTGCTTAGTCCTAGTCCTGATCGATCATGTTGCTCCTAGTAGCACCATGTAATTTTACACGGCTCCCTGGGCATACTAGATTATTTTAGTACCCTTTGCCACATAATATAAGACGTTTTTCCTATTTTATTTGAGGGAAGACATGCTGGATTATTGTCATTGTCAAGTTCAGTGAAAGATGTCATTTTGCGCGGCAAGCGTGATAAGCAACTTAAATTAACGAGTAAATTACAAGAAACCAACACATTGAATGCTAGGTTAGCAGAAAACACTACTATACATTTTTTGGTAGAAAACACCATGTCTAGCGTAATGTTTTTTGCAAATAATACTGATCGACGCATGCGGCAGAGAGGAGGTGGCACCGGAGGAATGCCGAGGCATGTGCACACAACTTGTTCAACGTAATGCTAAAAAGAGGGGGGAGAGAGAGAGGAGGAGGAAGAGTCAACACGCCTATGTGGCATTTTTTGCCAAGTCAGCTCCTGACGAGTGAGCCCCATCTGTCATAAACATGCTCAAACGACCATAATCCGTCAATCAGTGTTATTTGCAAAAAAAAAAGCTAGACATAGTGTTTTCTGCAACAAAAATGTATAGTAGTGTTTTCTGCTAATATAATCTAGCCTTCAATGTGGTGGTTTCTTGCAATTTACTTCAAATTAACCAACAGTAAAAGATGTCATGACTAATGCACTCAAGCGACCAAAATCCAAACGGCAGTGTCTTGCATGAAATCTTGAGATTTTTTTGGGACAACGTGTGGAAATGGCCTCTACATCCAGTAAAGCAAAAGGAAGGGAAAATTGATAAAGAACTCAAAAGAAAGGAAAATTATTGATAATAAAGAACTCAAAAGAAAGCAAATTTGTTGATAAAAAAGCGAAAGCAAGAAAACTGATGTGAAACATGCTGGGCGTGCATGGGACAAACTTCTTTGATCCCACTACTACTCCTAAAGGCGCGCTGGATTATTGTCATTGTCAAGTTCAGTGAAAGATGTCATCTTGCGCGGCAAGCGTGATAAGCAACTCAAATTAACGAGTAAATTGCAAGAAACCAACACATTAAATGCTAGGTTAACAGAAAACACTACTATATATTTTTTGACAGAAAACACCATGTCTAGCGTAATGTTTTTTGCAAATAACACTGATCGGCGCATGCGGCAGAGAGGAGGTGGCACCGGAGGAATGCCGAGGCGTGTGCACACAACTTGTTCGACGTAATGCTAAAAAGAAGGGAGAGAGAAAGAGAGGAGGAGGAGGAAGGGTCAAGACGCCTATGTGGCATTTTTTTGCCAAGTCAGCTCCTGACGAGCGAGCCCCATCTATCATAAACATGCTCAAACGATCATAATCCGCCAATCAGTATTATTTGCAAAAAAAATATGCTAGACATGGTGTTTTCTGCAAACCTAGCCTTCAATGTGGTGGTTTCTTGCAATTTACTTCAAATTAAACCACAGTAAAAGATGTCATGACTAATGCACTCAGCGACCAAAATCCAAACGGCAGTGTCTTGCATGAAATCTTGAGATTTTTTCAGGACGGCGTGTGGAAATGGCCTCTACATCCAGTAAAGCAAAAGGAGGGGGAAATTGATAAAGAACTCAAAAGGAAGGAAAGTAAGAAGTGTAGCTTTTGTACTCATGACGAGACAATTAAACACCTCTTCTTTCAATGCAAGTTCGCACGTTCTATATGGTCAGTCATCCAAATAGCATCCAATTTGTATCCACCAACAAGTGTTGCCAATGTATATGGTCACTGGCTCGATGGAATACCAAATACTTTTAGTACGCTAATACGGGTGAGAACATCTGCCTTATTATGGTCGCTTTGGCTATGTAGAAACGATTGTGTTTTTAATGGCAAAACCTCTTCTTCTATGCAGGTTATTTACCGTTGTACGCACTGGCTTCGCATGTGGTCTACGCTACAGCGAACGGAGTATCAATCGCTGTTCAAGGCGGTGTGTATGCGCTTGGAGCGGGTGGCCAGGGAGGTTTTTACCCAACATGGGTGGCAACATAATCTCCGGATCGGTCCACCTCCCTCGTCGATATTGGCGTAGTTTTGGACTCATATGGCTTTACTGTTGCCAACTTGTCATTTTTTTTAATACATATTTTGCTAGACTCTTCGTAAAGGCTGTGTGCATCTTAACTATGCAGAGGCCGGGTGTCGCTCATTATGTTTTGTATCCACTTAATGCTGCATTATGAGTTAATAAAAACGCCCTTTATCAAAAAAAGGAAGGAAAGTTGTTGATAATAAAGAACTCAAAAGGAAGCAAATTTGTTGATAAAAAAGCGAAAGCAAGAAAACTGATGTGAAACATGTTGGACGTGCATGGGACAAACTTCTTTGATCCCACTACTACTCCTAAAGGCATTTCTAAGTTCTTTTTCTTAAAAAAAGGCATTTCTAACCCTTCTCTTCTAATCTAACTCGTCGAACTACTCCTCAAAAATTTACTCTCAAATTTGAGGAGTTCAAAAATGTGTGGAGGTAATCCTTTCATTAAAATTAACTCACAATAATCATTGATCTCACCTTTTCCTCTTCTTCTCCAACACACCGGTCGTTGCCGCCATCTTCTCACTCCCCCCCCCCCACCCCACCTTCCCCCCGTCGCCTTGCCCGTTCGTCGGCGCTGGAGCCGCTCCTCCTACTGCTTTCTACTTTCTGCCCCAACTTGTTCTCCCACTTCTCCAATGTCGCCCTTTACCTCTCCCAATTTGCCTAGCATAGGGATCCTCAGGTTGGTGCCGCCATTGAGGAAACCCGGGAGCGGTGTGTCAGAAGAGGGGCCATACATCCATGACGTGTTGTGGGAGCCTGCTTCCTGAAGGTGTGTGGTGGCCACCTAACATGGTCGGTTTCCACCCAGCTCCGTCCGGACAGAGGGTTAACATGGGGGGTAGGGGACGTGGGGAACCCTTCTTGGTAAGCGGTGTACCAAAGGACGGTGGCGACGACATGCATCAGCGAAGATGGACGGGCGTGGGAGAGAGATGCAATAGGAGAATTTCGGCGGCTGCTCAAATTTACTCTGAAGGGAGATGTTTGAGGCTTAGCTCAAAATTGTAGGGTCGTTAGGTAGGGTTTATCTCTTTAAAAGATTTTTTTTGAACAATTATATGTTTTTTATGGAAAAAGTTAGAGATTCCCTAAGAACCGGAATGTAACATTCGTATCGTGCACGACAGCCCTCACGGCACCCCGGAACATGCTGGTCTGATAGACGTACGCATTCCATAGTTCTAATCATGATACATATTTTGTCTTAAAATATACTCTCTCGGTTCCAAAATACTTGTCTCCATCAAATAAAGATGCTTATTTTGGGACGAAGGAAGGAAGTATGACCGTCTTTTTGTAAATTCACAAGCATGATGCTAAGGTTCCATATAGCATGGAACCATCGTTGTCTCGCAAGGTTCGGTGTTATAGAAAGGAAACAAACTCAAGGTAGCGATAAACTACAAGTCCAGAGGATAATGCCCAGGTTTTACTACGGGATAAACTTGTTTTTTCTTCAAACGGAGACATGAGATTTGCCTCATCAATTAATTAACGGGAGAATAGAGTTTACTCTTATAAAACCGCATTAGATGCAACAGTTTTTCTAGATGCAACACTCGTTACATGGTGATTACTCTGGCATGATAATTGCCTTTAACAGGAAAAAAGGTTACACACATACTCTGGATGATTCGACAAAGGGCAGCGCAAACTTTAACGTAAAAAAGTTTGCACACCAACTATGGCTGATGTCACAAAGGTTAGTGCAGATCAGCTAGGTCCGGTCTTTACTTTAATTTCTATTAATGGAAATGAGGGAACCCTTTTTGCTCCAAGAAAAAGATAGCTAGGCCCGGTCCAGGTAGACCAGACTAGACAGCGCGGTAAACCGGTAAACCCCAGTGACTCCGACATGCATGCATGGCTCAACCACGCAACATGCATGCGCGAAAGAATTTTTACGTCGTTTTAAAATTTCCCGGAAAACTTCACTTAGAGCATCTCCAACAGCCGCGCTAAACTAGCGCCGCGCCACAAATTAGTCGGTTTTAGCGCGCACGCAACACGGCGGGTCGCTCCAGCGGGCGCGCAAAAACGGCGCGCGCGCTATAACGAGTTGGGCGCGCTATCGGAAACGCCATCCCGCGCGGTGTATTTGGGGCGCCCGCTACAGCGCGCGGCACACTCGGCCGCTCGCTCTCGCACTTCCTCTCCCACTTCCACCCCTATCCGGCCGCCGCCGCCCGCGCCCCCCGGCGACCGTTCAGGCGCTTCCCCGGCCTATCCCCGCGCTTCCGCCCCATCCCCTCCTAGTCCCGTCGGCGCTCGCGCGCCACCGTCGTCGAGGAACAGCGCTCGCTGCCGCGCCGCGCCCGCAAGGTGTTCGACAAAACGCCTACAAGGTATGTATTGCTCAAACTTCATGAATTTGGTGCATGTTTTGAATTGTAGTTTTATAGTATAGTATTGAACATTGTAGATGAGTTTGTCGTATGATTCTTCCGAAGAAGAATTTGATATGGAAGAGGAAGAGGATCTTGCAACGATCCTAGCTATGCATATCAATAAAAAAACGAAGCACGGTGGTTCGGTTATGGGTCGGGAGAAAATTTGGAGAGATAGGATTGATGCCCATAACAGATTGATGAAGAACTATTTCGTGGAGAATCTCACATACTCGGAGTCGTATTTTCGTCGCCGGTTTAGGATGAGCACCGACTTGTTCAGGCGCATTGCAGAGAAACTAGCGAGCCATGACCGGTTTTTTCAGCAAAGAAGGAATGCCGCCGGAGAGCTCGGGCATAACACCTTTCTGAAGGTGACAACCGCTTTGCGTATGTTGGCATACGGTATCCCGGCTGATCTAGTTGATGATCACTTGGCTATGGGTGAGAGCCAAGCCATCATGTGTGTCAAGCGCTTTGAAGTGGGAATTGTGCAAGTGTTTGGCGAGGAGTATTTGAGATCTCCCACTGCTGAAGATGCCGCAAGGCTATTGGCGATGAACAGCGCTCGCGGCTTTCCTGGCATGCTTGGCTCAATAGATTGCATGCATTGGAGTTGGCAGAATTGTCCAAAGGCATGACATGGGCAATTCCATGGCCAAAAAAGGGTTTCACTATAATCCTTGAAGCGGTGGCCGGTCAGGAGACTTGGATTTGGCATGCATTCTTTGGAATGCCTGGATCTTTGACTGACATAAATGTTGTCAACCGGTTACCATTGATGAATAAGATTGCAAACGGTGAGTTGCCACCTGTGCAGTTTGTAGCAAATGGTCGTACGTATAATTATGGCTATTATCTAGCGGATGGCATATATCCAAAGTGGCAAACCTTCGTGAAGCCGTTGAAAAAGCCGGAAGGTAAGAAATATCTTAATTTTCATAATGCTCAGGCGGCGGCTAGAAAAGATGTGGAGAGAGCATTTGGGATTTTGCAAGCCCAATTTGCTCTTCTTCTGTATGTAAAAAAAAATTTACTGCATCATAATTTTGTTTGTACGTAATTTTTGTAAATGTATACAATAGATTTATAATTTGCAAATTAATTATAATCATTTTAGACTTAATCATATGAATACGAAGAAGGGATATCACGGTTAGTATAGCTTACTTGACATCCCTTCGGAAGGATGTTAGAGGATCCGCTTCCGAATTACGCTAGCGATGGCCGGCCGGAGCACGGACACCTGAGCCACTGACCTGAACTGGTTGGTGTGCGCGAGGCGGCGGCTCCCCTGTATCACCGACATGCCATGTCGCCTTCAAGCTCGTGCAGCAGCGTGGCATCGGCCGGGATCTCCACGTCGCACTTCCTGGCGGCGGCGACCACCACCTGCGCGATCCGGGTGAGCGGGCTGCCCCCGGGCGGCTGGTGGCGGCGGTACGCGCCGGTGCCTGCGAGGAACAGCACGAGGGCGGCCGCGCTGAGCAGTGCCGGGATACCATAGCCGAGTCGCCAGCCGTGAGCGGACTGCACCCACACCAGCACAGTGCCGCCGAGCAGCGAGCCCACGCTGAAGGTCAGGCAGAACCAGTTGAAGAAGGAGCTCTGCCGCCCGCGCTCCTCCTCGTCGGCGTCGGCGTCGAACTGGTCCGCGCCGAACGACGCCACGACCGCCTGCAGGCCGCCGCCCAGCGCCACCAGGTACAGCCCCGCGTAGAACGCCGCGCCCTCCACCGCCGCCCACGCGGTCGCCGCCACCACCCCATAACCCTGCATGCATGCATGCATGCGCCATCAAGAATCCAAGATGATGCATGTCAGTGTATCCATGAACGCGCGTGCGTAGGTGAGGTGAGGTACGCACCGCGACGGAGATGATGAGGAAGAGCGTGATGGTCCAGTATCTGCCGAGGAAGGAGTCGGCGAGGAAGGCCGCGGCGAGCGGCGTGATGGACACGGTGCCCTGCCAGTTGGTGACGTTGTTGGCCGCGGCCTTGCTGCCGGAGTGCAGCTGGACCTTGAGGTAGTTCACCAGGTTCGTCGACACGCCGAAGTAGGCCGTGTACCGGAAGCAGTTGTTCACTGCACACCATTAATTCACGCGTGCATGCATGCATGATCGATCGTTCAATCAAGAAGCATAAGTGCATAATAATTACAAGACGAAAAGGTTGCAGGCGTTACCCAGGAGCAAAATGCAGCCCCAGGAGGAGCTCCGACGATCCTTCTTGGACGGCGGCGTCCGGCGACCGGCCTCGCCGCCGTGCGAGCCTTTCGATTCTGCTTCTACAGCAGCTTCCATTGTCTCAACAGAACAGTCCGGGCCGGCGAGAGATCTACGACATAGGCGCATGCACAGCAAATGAAACCGCATCAGAGACAGCACTACACTACACACATACCTGATCTGTATGTAGTTAACACGGTTAAGAGTCTAGCGGAGACAAAATTGTTGGAGAAAACATTATACCTTGATTAGTTGACTTGACTCTTCCCCTGGCTGATGATCTGTTCGTCGCCGATCTTCCTTTGCAGCTACACCGTACGTTCTCGATGTTTATCTAGTCCCTTCCGCTCTTGGCAACGAGTTTGCATTTGGCTAGCAAGCTGCTCATCAGTGTATGGTTGTTGGCATCACAACAATGATGGGGGCTTTATAACCTCCCTTTCTAGTGAAAAAGAAGAAGAAGAAGCTGTCCAGCATATGGTTTATATAACTTGATAATTGAGAGTGAGAGCGCCGGTGGAATGGTGGAATGGCGACTGAACAATAATGGACAGTGGTGTGGCCTATATAAAGGTGAAAAAGAGTGGCTTCGACAGCACAAATCAGTGCAGTATGTAAGGTAACTCCCCCTTCCACGATGGCACCTTACATGAAACAAACTCTCTAGCGCCGGTAGACACGGTTGCCAAATCCGGCATCCTATACGGACAATGACCGTGCAATCCTCAAATTCCCGCGTCCATAGCCGCTCAAATCTGGTACCTATATCCATTCTAGAGCATTTAACCAGAATAAAAGTATGTAAATCATCAAACAGACATAGAAATGCACATATAATCAACATTTCGAGTACCAAAAGATTTCCACAGTTCACATAATCCATATAACCGACAGACAAGATCTAAACTAGATTAATTATACTTGAAATGAAAGACGGAGAGACGGTGGAACTTCACACCACTTCCTCGGCCCTTTGCCCTTCCGGTCGCCGGCGCTGTTGTAGGCATCCGGGTAGGCATCGGCGCTAGGAGGTGGGTCGTCGGAGCCATCGGAGTCAGATTCGCCGGTGATGTCGGAGGAGTCGATGAAGCCCTTCATCCTCCGGACACACGCGGTCCTACTTCCTCCCTAGCTTAGCCACTCTCGCCGCCTCGTACGCAAGCGTACGTCTCCGTCGTCGTAAGCGACCAGCGGTGGACCCACGCGAGGAGGCGCTCCTCCTCATTGGACACCGTCGGCAGCCCGTGCCAGCGGCGGGAGGACTGTGCGACCGCATCTGAGTCGTCGCCCCCTAGTAATGGAGTCATGTACCTAGGGTAGGGTCACAGACCTGATCTAAATACCCTGCCCAAGGACACCCTTAGAAGAGGTCACCTTCCAGTCGACCAACGAGGGACTCACTCGACTGACTTGAAGGACTCGACCACGAAGACTCACTCGACTACCAGGAGGTCAAAAGGCACTCTGCACTGCAACGGCCTGTAGTTAAGTAGACTTTATGGTAGTTAAGACACTTTATGTGGGACGTTACCAGTAACGCCCCGGACTTAATGTCCCTTAAACCCTTCATTACATGGGCTGGCTGGGGTCCTGGCGCACTCTATATAAGCCACCCCCTCCATGGGCAGAAGGGTTCGGCACCCTGTAACTCATATACACACAATCCACTCGACCGCCTCCGGGCTCCGAGACGTAGGGCTTTTACTTCCTCCGAGAAGGGCCTGAACTCGTACATCCCTTGTGTTTACAACCTCTCCATAGCTAGGACCTTGCCTCTCTATACCTACCCCCCACTCTACTGTCAGACTTAGAACCACGACAGTTGGCGCCCACCGTGGGGCAGGTGTTTTTAGCAATTTTGTGGAGAAGTTGCGATTCTTCCGAGTACTTTCATCATGGTGGCTGCTGGAGTTTTGGTCGAGGGTCGAGAGATCCGTCTCGGCGCTCTCACCTTCATCGCCGACGACTCTGCCTGGCTCCAGGAGGCTCCACTCGACGTTGATGCGCTCCCC
This sequence comes from Triticum aestivum, assembly GCF_018294505.1. Taxonomy (NCBI): domain Eukaryota; kingdom Viridiplantae; phylum Streptophyta; class Magnoliopsida; order Poales; family Poaceae; genus Triticum; species Triticum aestivum. Next base: position 429,406,538 of record NC_057807.1, read on the forward strand.
GTCCGCGGTGCGACGCATTTTCGCGCATGTGTCCGCGGTGTTCTGCTGCGGCAACCGTCGACCCCGTATCGGTCGACATCCCCATCGACCACCCTCCCGGTCTCCCGCCAGCGCAAGCGCTCGGGCCGGTCGAGGATTCAGCGGTGGGTGAGGCACGCGGTGGCTCGCCAGACGGCCACCACCCAAGTTGCGGCAATCGAGCTCGACGAATCTCTCTACGGCCTGTTCGATCTGTCGACTGGCTCCGTAGAGACCGCATCCGAGTGCGATAGCAGTGATCCAGCGGCGGAAATCATGATGGTCGACGGGCCCCGCAGTCCCCCTGGCTTCGCCCGTGATGGTGGAGCAGGCGACGGAGGCGACCCCGCACGAGACCACGAAGAGTACCAGCCCGAGCCACTCGACTCTCTGCAAAGAGAAGAACTTCACCGCAGGAACGTGGATGTCCTGCGTACTCCCATCGCAGGAGAAACCCCCGAGGCTCACGCCTTGGAGGAGGCACGTTTGGCCAACTTGGCCGAACGCACTCGACTGGAGAATCTTCAGCGAGCACTCGACGAGCGCGCGCGGCAACGAGTTCCCGACACCAGTCGACGTCAACTCTTCCCGCCGACTCAGGTATATCGAACCCCAATCCAGAATTTGGCAGCTGCGACCCGTATAGCAGAGTCCATCCAGCCCTCTCAGTCGGAAGCTGGCAGAGGCTTGATGCAGATCAGGGATCTGCTCCGGGCAGCAGGAGATCAGAATTCGGCCGTGTCGCAGTCGCGCAACAGAATTCACAGTCGATCCGTCGCTGCGAATACGGTTCAGTCGGCTCACAGCCCCAGATCGCCTCCGCGGCGTGAAGGGCGCGAGAATCGGCGAGACCAATATGGTGACCGACTCGACCGAGATGATAGGCGTCGAGTGCCCAATTCCCCTCCGAGGGGTGGGTCTTACGCTCCTCGGCAGCAAGATGACAGACGTCAGCTCAGTACGGGGCGAAGAGTTCCAGTCGACCCCAGAGAACCAGGCTTCGACGCGCGATCCATTATCGTGCAAGGGTTGGTCAACCGGAACAGAGCCCATCGAGGCGGACTCGACAGAGATGCGCCCACAAGCAGTCGAGTGCATGTTTCTGGTCCTGAATGTTTCAGCAGAGCTATCAGAGCCGCAGTTATCCCTCCCAATTTCAGGTTGGCAACAGGAGTCAGCAAGTTCACTGGTGAGTCTAAGCCTGAAACTTGGTTTGAGGACTACCGAGTGACGGTTCAGATTGGTGGTGGGAACGACGAGGTGGCCATGAAGCATTTGCCCCTCATGCTGGAAGGTTCTGCCAGGGCATGGTTGACTCAATTACCTCCTAGCAGCATTTACACTTGGGAAGATCTGTCCCGAGTGTTCATCAGAACGTTTGAAGGAACTTGCAAGCGACCGGCTGGACTGACGGAGTTGCAAGTCTGCGTGCAGAAGACCAATGAGACTCTCAGAGAGTATATTCAGAGATGGATCACTTTGCACCATACTGTGGAGAATGTGTCTGATCATCAGGCAGTCTGCGCCTTTAAAGATGGCGTCAAGAACAGAGAATTGAGTTTGAAGTTTGGTCGAACCGGTGACATGACCTTGAGTCGGATGATGGAGATTGCTACCAAGTACGCCAACGGCGAAGAAGAAGACCGACTCCGAAGCGGCAAGCACAAGCCAAGTCAGTCGGAAAAGGGAAACACCAGTCGGAAACAGAAGCGGAAGGCTGAACCGGCAGCTCCTGGAGAGGCTCTGGCCGTGACTCAGGGAAAGTTTAAAGGGAAACCAAAAGGATCCTGGAACCCTAAGAAGGTAAAGGATAAAGAAGGGAACGACGTGATGGATATGCCGTGTCACATCCACACGAAGAAAGACGAAGAGGGGAATATCATCTACCCGAAGCACACCACTCGCCAATGTCGACTCCTGATCCAGCAGTTTCAGGGAAAACAGTCTAATAACAAGGAGAAGGAGTCGGACAAGGCCGAAGACAAGGAGGACAGTGAGGAAGGATATCCGCATATCAACTCTACTCTGATGATCTTTGCAGATGTGGAGAGCAAGAGTCGACTGAAAGTTATTAACCGTGAGGTGAACATGGTTGCCCCAGCAAAAGCAAATTATCTGAAATGGTCCCAAACACCCATCACCTTCGACCAATCTAATCACCCGACTCATATTGCCACCCCTGGGAGGCAAGCTTTGGTGGTCGATCTAGTTGTTGAAGGCACTCGACTGACAAAAGTGCTTATGGACGGTGGTAGTGGGCTGAATTTGCTGTATGCAGACACACTGAAAGGAATGGGCATTCCGATGTCCCGACTGAGCACCAGTAACATGAGCTTTCATGGAGTTATACCAGGAAAGAAAGCCGAGTCACTCGGCCAAATAGCTCTGGACGTGGTGTTTGGCGATTCGAAACATTTTCGCAAAGAGAAGTTGACGTTCGAGGTCGTGGATTTTCAGAGTGCATATCATGCCATTTTGGGGAGACCAGCTTATGCACGGTTCATGGCTCGACCATGTTACGTGTACCTCAAATTGAAGATGCCCGGCCCTAAAGGAGTGATCGCTGTCACCGGTGATCGGAAAAAGGCAGAAGAGTGCTTCCAGAAAGGCTCAAAGATTGCTGATTCCCAGGTGACGGCGGTCGAGTTCGAAGAATACAAGCAAAACGCAGATCCGAGTGACTTGCTGCGATCGAAGAAACCCGCCACAGAGTCTGCATTTCAGTCGTCCGGTGAGACGAAGCCTGTTCACATTCACCCGACCGACCCAGTGCAGCTCCGACCCACATCTCCACAACACTCGACCCGAAATAGGAAGAAGCGCTCATCCAGTTCCTCCGTGAGAACTGGGACATTTTTGCATGGAAGCCCGCTGACATGCCAGGTGTTCCCAGGGGACTGGCTGAGCATCACCTAAGAGTCGACTCATCTGCAAAACCAGTCAAAGAGCATCTTCGGCGGTCCGCCGTCCAGAAGAGAAAAGCCATTGGTGAGGAAGTGGCTCGACTGTTGGCGGCATGATTTATCCGAGAGATATACCACTCCGAGTGGCTCGCTAATATCGTCATGGTTCCTAAGAAGGACAAATCACTCCGAATGTGCATTGATTTCAAGCACATCAACCGGGCCTGCCCGAAAGATCATTTTCCTCTCCCTCGCATAGATCAAATTGTTGACTCGACCGCGGGATGCGAGAGACTGTCTTTTCTAGACGCCTACTCCGGGTACCACCAGATCCGTCTGTACGGACCCGACGAGGTAAAAACAGCTTTCATCACTCCATTCGGGTGCTTCTGCTATATCACCATGCCATTCGGCCTCAAGAATGCCGGAGCCACATTTATGCGAATGATTCAGAAGTGTCTACTCACTCAAATCAGTCGGAATGTGGAAGCGTATATGGATGATATCGTCGTCAAGTCACGAAAAGGTTCCGACCTGCTCGCTGATCTCGCCGAAACATTTGCCAACCTCAGAAGGTATGATATCAAGCTCAATCCATCAAAGTGCACATTTGGAGTTCCTGGTGGCAAGTTACTCGGTTTTCTCGTTTCCGAACGAGGAATCGACGCTAATCCAGAGAAGATCGGCACTATTCTCCGAATGAAACGCCCTGTGCGAGTGCACGATGTCCAGAAGCTTACTGGATGCTTGGCCGCATTAAGTCGATTCATCTCACGACTCGGTGAAAAGGCATTGCCTCTTTACCGACTGATGAAGAAGGCAGACAAGTTCGAGTGGACTCCAGAAGCTGATGCAGTGTTTGCCGAGCTAAAAGCTCTGCTCTCCACCTAGCCGGTGCTTGCTGCTCCAATCAGCAAAGAGCCTCTGTTGCTCTATATCGCAGCCACAGGACAAGTCGTCAGTACTGTGCTTACGGTCGAGCGGGAAGAAGAAGTAAAAGCTCTCAAAGTTCAGCGCCCAGTGTATTATTTGTCTGAAGTCTTGACTCCATCCAAGCAGAGATATCCTCATTATCAGAAGCTTGTGTATGGAATATACATGACCACAAAGAAGGTTGCTCATTATTTCTCTGATCATTCCATCACAGTCGTCAGCGACGCTCCACTATCAGAGATTTTGCACAACAGAGATGCAACTGGTCGAGTGGCTAAATGGGCGATTGAACTTCTTCCCCTTGATATCAAGTTTGAGGCAAAGAAAGCCATTAAGTCCCAGGCAATAGCAGATTTCCTCGCCGAGTGGATTGAACAGCAGCAGCCGACTGAAGTTCACTCGGAGCATTGGACCATGTTCTTTGATGGCTCTAAGATGTTGAATGGTTCCGGTGCTGGGGTTGTCCTGGTTTCCCCCAGAGGAGATAAGCTCAGATATGTGCTCCAGATTCACTTTGATTCCTCCAACAATGAGGCAGAATATGAGGCCCTCTTATATGGGTTGCGCATGGCCATTTCACTCGGCGTCCGTCGCCTGATGGTCTATGGCGACTCGGATTTAGTGGTCAACCAAGTGATGAAGGAGTGGGACGTGAGAAGCCCAGCCATGACTGGATACTGCAGTGCAGTGAGGAAGCTGGAAAAGAAGTTCGAGGGGTTGGAGCTCCATCATATACCCCGACTGAAAAATCAAGCAGCTGATGATCTAGCAAAGATAGGTTCCAAGAGAGAAGCCATTCCGAGTGGTGTGTACTTGGAGCATATACACACTCCGTCAGTCAAAGAAGATCCTTTCACCGAAGAAGCTCCACAGCCCAAGAGTGCCACAGATCTGACTGAGGTTGAAGTCCCAGCAGTAGTCGACTTGGTTATGGAGATCTTGGTGGTCATTCCCGATTGGACAGTTCCATATATCGCATATATCCTGAGAAAAGAGCTCCCGGAGGATGAGGAAGAGGCTCGACAGATCGTCCGTCGATCTAAGGCCTTTACCGTAATCAAAGGACAGTTATACAGAGAAAGCGCGACTGGAGTTGGTCAGAAGTGCATAACGCCAGAAGAAGGTCGAATCATCCTTAATGATATTCACTCGGGGACCTGTGGTCATCATGCGTCCTCTCGGACCATCGTGGCCAAAGCATACCGAGCCGGATTTTACTGGCCAAAGGCGAATGAGATGGCAAAGGAGATAGTGGATAAGTGCGAGGGATGTCAGTTTTACTCGAATATGTCGCACAAGCCTGCATCAGCCCTGAAGACCATTCCACTCGTCTGGCCTTTCGCAGTATGGGGGTTGGACATGGTCGGTCCTTTGAGAACAGGGCGAAGTGGCTTCACGCATGTACTGGTGGCAGTCGACAAGTTCACCAAGTGGATTGAGGCTAAACCAATCAAGAACCTTGACGCCGGTACTGCTGTTAGCTTCATCAGGGAACTAATATTCAGATATGGAGTCCCGCACAGCATCATTACGGATAATGGGTCGAACTTTGACTCGGAGGAATTCAGAGATTTCTGTAACTCTCAAGGCACACGAGTCGACTACGCTTCAGTCGCCCATCCGCAGTCGAATGGACAAGCAGAGCGAGCCAATGGCCTGATTCTCAAGGGATTGAAACCCCGACTGATGCGTGATCTCAAGCATGCAGCTGGAGCTTGGGTCGACGAACTTCCCTCAGTGCTTTGGGGACTGCGGACCACACCTAATCGGTCGACCGGAAGAACTCCATTCTTCTTGGTCTACGGAGCTGAAGCAGTCTTGCCGAGTGATCTTCTCCACAATGCTCCTCGAGTTGAAATCTACAACGAAGCAGAAGCTGAACAAGCGCGGCAGGACGCAGTCGACCTTTTAGAGGAAGAAAGGGAGATGGCTCTGATCCGGTCGACCATCTACCAACAAGATTTGCGTCGTTTCCACGCCAGAAATGTGAGAGGTCGAGCCTTCCAGGAAGGAGATTTGGTTCTCCGAGTGGATCAGCACAAACCACACAAGCTTGCTCCTTCTTGGGAAGGTCCCTTCATCATCACCAAGGTTCTCCACAACGGGGCGTACCGTCTTTACAACGTCGAGCATAATATCGACGAGCCCCGAGCTTGGAACGCGGAACTACTCCGCCCATTTTACACTTAAGTTTTATCACTCGGATGAGTTGCAATAAAGTACTTCTGTAGTTCATGGACCTCAAAATAATAGTGTCATAGTTCCTCCATAATTTTTGTCACTTTTTATTTTGTCCAATAAAATCCCCCCTCAGTGGGTGACTTAGCTGTGAATCCGTTTCGCCTAAGTTTGTAAAAATCCTACCGAGTGGTGAGCCAGACTTCCACTCGGAGGCTTAGCTGCAGTCCAAGTACTCGCCTAAGTTATGAAAATCCTACCGAGTGGTAAGCCAGACTTCCACTCGGGGGCTTAGCTGCAGCCCAGTGCTCGCCTAAGTTATGAAAATCCTACCGAGTGGTAAGCCAGACTTCCACTCGGAGGCTTAGCTGCAGTCCAAGTACTCGCCTAAGTTATCAAAATCCCACCGAGTGAAGAGCAAACCTCTCACTCGGGGGCTTAGCTGCAGTCCAAGTACTCGCCTAAGTTATCAAAATCCCACCGAGTGAAGAGCAAACCTCTCACTCGGGGGCTTAGCTGCAGCCCAGTGCTCGCCTAAGATATAAAAATCCTACCGAGTGAAGAGCAAACCTCCCACTCGGGGGCTTAGCTGCAGTCCAAGTACTCGCCTAAGTTATCGAAATCCTACCGAGTGAAGAGCAAACCTCCCACTCGGGGGCTTAGCTGCAGTCAAAGTACTCGCCTAAGTTACCGAAATCCTACCGAGTGAAGAGCAAACCTCTCACTCGGAGGCTTAGCTGCAGTCCAAGTACTCGCCTAAGTTATGAAAATCCTACCGAGTGGTAAGCCAGACTTCCACTCGGAGGCTTAGCTGCAGTCTAAGTACTCGCCTAAGTTATCAAAATCCCACCGAGTGAAGAGCAAACCTCTCACTCGGGGGCTTAGCTGCAGCCCAGTGCTCGCCTAAGATATAAAAATCCTACCGAGTGAAGAGCAAACCTCTCACTCGGGGGCTTAGCTGCAGCCCTGTGCTCGCCTAAGTTATAAAAATCCTACCGAGTGAAGAGCAAACCTCTCACTCGGGGGCTTAGCTGCAGCCCTGTGCTCGCCTAAGTTATCAAAATCCTACTGAGTGAAGAGCAAACCTCTCACTCGGGGGCTTAGCTGCAGCCCAGTGCTCGCCTAAGTGGACTAAGGAATAAGTCGACTGCAGTAAGCGTCTTGCTTTGGGCCTGCAAAGACATTTTCGAGCCAAAAGCAATCTTATTCAAACACCAAGTTCAAGTTGGGATCGATACCAAAAGGAACCGAAAGTGCTCAGGCACTAGACCTGTTAAAGTTTATCGGTTACAACTCCACTCGGCATACCGAGGCAAATTTAAAGCGTCGATCTTAGAAGAAGTTTTTTACCCCTCCTGTGGAGGGCTGGAAGGTGCAACAAACTCATCAAGATCAATTCCATCCGCGATCCGAGTGGCAGCCGCAAGGAAAGTTTCCATAAAGGACCTGAAGTCGTGTTTCTTGGTGTTGGCCACCCGGAGGGCCGCCAGCTTCTCTTCTCGCGCATCTTTGCAGTGAACTCGGGCCAGACACAGAGCAACATCTGCACCGCACCGAGCCGAGGACTTTTTCCACTCCTGCACTCGACCAGGGATCGTGTTCAAGCGAGCCATCAGCGACTCGAGGCCAGAGCGTCGAGTCGATGCGAGATATGGCGACCTTCAGCCTTGCAAGATAGTCCACGACAGCTGCAACTCGGGACTCCAGTCGGAAAACATTCATGGCAACTTCGTCATTCACCGGAGAATTGACGGGGTCGAGGTTTGGTTCCAGCCGGCTAGTTTCTTCTTCAAAGTTTTGACAAAATTCTGCAAGGACGATCACCGAGTCAAGGCGATGGTCGAATGGAAAAACCACGATTGGAAATGATTGCCGAGCATAGAGGTTTACCTTCAAGCATAAGAAACAGCTTCTTGGCAAGACCACTCAGGAAGGCCTCCAGATCATTTTTCTTCCCAGTCAACTTACTGACTTGGTCGGTCAGGGCAGCTTTATCAGTTTTCAGTCGACTGACCTCCTTGTTGGCGATCCCAAGAGCAGCTTTCAGATTGGTATTGTCTTGTTCAAGCTTGGTGACTGAAGCTAACTTCTCGTCAGCAAGCTTGATCTTCTCAGCTAGTTCAAGGTCTTTTTTCTGTTGGGCCTCCCTTACCTTACCTGCAAGTTACAGCAAGATCAGATTTTGAAACAAACGAAGGGAAAAAGCAGTCGTCAAGGTCTCACCAAACATACCTTCGGTCTCCTCCTTTGCCTTCGTCAGATTCTCCTGAACCAGCTTCAAATTCAGCTCGAGCTGAATGTGCTTGTTTTCCAGCTCAGAGTAGCGAGCCACAAGATCACAGGAGTTCTGCGAAGAACCAATCGACTAAATGTCAAATATAATTCACTTCCGAGTGAAAAAGGAAAAATCACACGTTTCTAAGACTACAGCCGAATACAAGCATTCGACCGTAGTCTCGGGGACTACACCCAGTGGGTGCACTCAGCGTGCCCCCACTAATCCTATCAAAGATAGAGTCGACCAGTCGACCTCAAAAAAAATGATGTATTCTTTAAAAGACTGTAATCGACTGCAAGCAGTCGACCACAGTCTCAGGGGCTACACCCAGTGGGTGCACTCAGCGTGCCCCCACTAATCCTATTGAAGACAGAGTCGACCAGTCGACCGGCTTTCGAAATCCATTCGCCATAGTTGAATGACGGAAAGACTAAAATTATAAAGCCTAAGGACGACTGCCAGCAGTCGACCTTAGCCTCGGGGGCTACACCCAGTGGGTGCACTCAGCGTGCCCCCACTAATCCTATCGAAGATAGAGTCGACCAGTCGACCAGTTTTCGAAATCCATTCGCCATAGTCGAATGACGGAAAGACTGAAATTATAAAGCCTAAGGCCGACTGCCAGCAGTCGACCTTAGCCTTGGGGACTACACCCAGCGGGTGCACTCAACGTGCCCCCGCTAACACGGAGTCTAAATCGACACACCCAGTGGGTGACTACCGTAGATGTTGGAAAGAAAAGTTTTTGATAGCATATCCTAACAGAACAGGCGATGGTCGACTGACCTGAACATTGCTTTGAAGGGCAGAACTGGCGTCGTAAGCTGCCTGGCTCGCATCCCGGATGGTCCTTAACTGCTCCATCATGATCCCTGCCTGGCGTATCGCCTCCTTCGCGACGCCAGCTTGGTCCTCTGGGACGTGGTGCGTCGTGAAGAGGGAGGGCTGCTGAGCACTCGTTAGTGGATCTGCGAAGGACACAGTGTGTCGAGTGGTGTTCTCCTCCTCCGCAACCAGAGTCTCAGGCGCCGTCACATCCTGGGGCACCCTGCTGGCAGACGCTTTCCTACTCCTTCTGTGCTTCAGCGGTTCCTCATCTTCATCATCATCTGGGAGAGTGATAACAACATTGGGTGGAGCTACAGAGAAGAATCAGGATTAGAGATCATGAGTCAGTCGACTAAAAACGGCGTTAAGAGTATAGTACCTGGTTTTGAGGTTGCTGCGTCCTCCATCTCATGGTCATCAGCCCGGGCTGAGGTCTCGGAAGTAGCAGCACTGCAACTCCAAAGAATCAGTCGACTAACTCCAGCGCCAGCCAGAGATAAAGTTCGTACAAAATAAGAAGACTTAAGCAGCACGATTACCCTGATATGGTGGGGATGGACACCTTCATCTTCGGCAGGAGCTTGGTCGGCTTTGACGGAGCCGCCCTGGGCTGCTTCGACGCCTTTTCAGTCGGCGCCGGAGAGGTGGTCCGAGGGCGCTTGGTCGACTGTGCAACGGTCGCAACCCCCTTGCCACGTTCAGTCGCAGGGTCGTGGACAAGCTTCGACCGCCTTTCTGAGCGCGGTGGTACGACCTCCTCCTCCTCTTCTTCCTCGTCTTCAGCATCATCTTCATCACCGTCATCGTCGTCATCGTCATCATCATCCTCAGCAACGTCCGAGTCCCACTCCTCCTCCTGGCTCTCGCCCCCACTCGCCTCACCCTCCTCAGTCGGAGCCTGTGCTCCATTGGGCATCGAGTACAGCTCGGTGAGGGCCTGATAGACATCAAAAGATCAATCGACCGATTGGCAGAATAAACAGAAATGAATATGACAAGAACACAGTGGAGAGCAGAGCAGGCATACCTTGTTTGGATCACTGTGGTGGTCGAGTGGAGGAATCCTTCTGGCTCCGCGTGGGTTATCCTTGTTTCCGGTAACGGCGGCCATCCATCTTTCCAGAGTGACATCGTCGACTGCTTCTGGATGGACCCGAGTCTCGTCCTTCAGTCCCACAGTACAACCACATGCAGTGGCTCCGGAACTGAAGGGGCTGGATACGACGCCTAAGGAAAACCTCCAGGAGATCCATGCCCGTCACTCCCTCCCGAACCAACTGTACTACGCGCTCCATCAACATCTTCACGTCAGCTTTCTCCTCCGGAATCAACTTCAGAGAGGAGGGCTTGTTCACTCGGTCCATGGTAAACTGAGGGAGTCCACTCGACTGCCCCGGCGTCGACTGATCCTGGCAGTAGAACCAGGTCGACTGCCAGCCTCTGACTGACTCGGGAAAAGTCATGGCTGGGAAGGTGCTCTTATTCCTCACCTGGATCCCCAGGCCCCCACACATTTGGACGACTCGGGTTCTTTCGTCGCCTGGGCTCGCCTTCTTCACGGTCTGAGAGCGACACGTGAATATATGCTTGAACAAGCCCCAGTGCGGTCGACAGCCCAGAAAACCCTCACACATGGACACGAACGCGGCAAGATAGGCGATAGAATTTGGGGTAAAGTGGTGGAGCTGCGCTCCAAAGAAGTTCAAGAAACCACGGAAGAAAATACTCGGCGGCAAAGAAAATCCACGATCGACATGGGTAGCCAGAGCACGCACTCACCCTCTTCTGGCTGGGGCTGCCACTCCTTCCCCGGAAGCCTCGCAGCTCCATGAGGGATCAGGCCCTCGTTGGCCATGTCGAGGAGGTCTTTCTCCGTGATGGTCGACTGGATCCAATCTCCTTGGACCCAGCCCTTCGGCAGGCGGGATCTAGACGAAGACCCGCCGCGGCTGGTGGATCTCCCCTTCGCCTTCTCCGTCGCCGACGCCTTCTTCGCGCGTTCCGGCGCCGCCGTCTTCTCCTTGGCCATGGTTGCCGGTGAGACGCGCGAGGAGAAGTTGTGCGGAGGCGAGAGCGAGCGCGTTGGGCGGAGACGAAGGGAGCAGAGAAAGAGAATGCTGAGGCACTGTACAAAAAACCCTCGCCGGGCGCATTTATAAGGTCCCTTCCGAGTGGATGACAGGTGGGCCCGGTCGATCTAATCATATCCAGGAGCAGTTATGCAGGCGGGGTACGTGGCGAAGAAAGCGGCGCGGGGATCGAGGCGTCTATGTCCCGTCCCATCCGAACGCCGCGGTCCGCTCCGCTTCGCGCGCTTCCCCAAATTTCGCATCCCGCGGAATCCGCGAACGGCAGATCGGTCTGTCAGACGCGGGATTTCCTGCGATCCGTCGCTCGGAAATCGTCGAAGCCCGAAAGATCACTCGACGAAAGAAGAGAATGGATCGAGTCGACTGAAGACAAGTTGCTCACTATCAACGAAGAGATTCTTTGGTCCAGAACAACGCACGACCAGTGTGCAAAGGTTAATCGGAAACAACATCAACTCCTTCCTCACTCGAAGCCTCAATCCATTCGGGGGCTAATGATGGGGTCATGTACCTAGGGTAGGGTCACAGACCTGATCTAAGTACCCTGCCCAAGGACACCCTTAGAAGAGGTCACCTTCCAGTCGACCAACGAGGGACTCACTCGACTGACTTGAAGGACTCGACCACGAAGACTCACTCGACTACCAGGAGGTCAAAAGGCACTCTGCACTGCAACGGCCTGTAGTTAAGTAGACTTTATGGTAGTTAAGACACTTTATGTGGGACGTTACCAGTAACGCCCCGGACTTAATGTCCCTTAAACCCTTCATTACGTGGGCTGGCTGGGGTCCTGGCGCACTCTATATAAGCCACCCCCCTCCACAGGCAGAAGGGTTCGGCACCCTGTAACTCATATACACACAATCCACTCGACCGCCTCCGGGCTCCGAGACGTAGGGCTTTTATTTCCTCCGAGAAGGGCCTGAACTCGTACATCTCTTGTGTTTACAACCTCTCCATAGCTAGGACCTTGCCTCTCTATACCTACCCCCCACTCTACTGTCAGACTTAGAACCACGACACCTAGCCCGCTGCCTATTGCGGCAGGTGGTGCACGCTTCAGATTCGAGCGTGCATGTTCGCGGCGCCCGCGAAGGGGGCACTAAAACCCACAATTGCCGTTGAGGAGCAGTGGTCGGATGGGGAGGAGGTTGACAGGTGGACGGCGCGGAGCTGCGCGCGGGGGCGGGAAGAGCCAGCTCCGGTGTCGACGCCGCAGTGGTGGGTGACATGCAACAGAGCAGATTCAGAGTCGTCGCCCATGTCCATCCGCGACCGCTACAATGCGATGCGGAGGGTCAGCCCGTCCTCGTGGCCAGATCTGTCGGAGAGGCTGCTAGTATTGAACATGGTGGACGTAGATCGGGATGTGGCAATTGGAGAAATGGAGGAGAAGAGATGGAGACCGGAGCGATGTGAACTAAGGGTAGTGTTTGCTCCGGATGGGGTTTTATGGGGACGAAGTGCCGTCATTGTCGGCCAGTGGTGGGCCTGGTTGATGTGGCGGACGCTCCGGGCGCGCCCGGATCTCTCCATATCCACCCGACATTTGGGCAGGTTATGAAGGTACCGAGTAAAAAGAAAATGCGTTGAAAAGCACCAGCAAAAAGAAAATCAGTTGAAAAGAAATAGGAAACCGCCTGGTACTAGAATCGCCGTCGCCAGCCCACCCAACAGTTGCAATTTCCTAAGCAAGAAAAATAAAATAGAGCCAACATATGCAATTCTCTCGATGCAGAGCGTCAACAGATGCAATTCTCTAGATGCAGAGCATGTGCAAAGTCGATCACTAAATTACATGCTGTAATGCTGTGTGGAATCACGCCCGAATAACTTAATACACGACGTGCTGGAGCCGTGGAGCGAGCCTGCAAATTAACTCTGCCGTCGGCCTGATCGATTTCCCTACTCGTTCGCTTGGGCTGGCATGGGCTAGTTTATACTCGTTCGCTTGGGCTAGCTTGGCCTAGTTTATCATGTACGAGGCTTGGAGTATTTGTTTATCTATCTTTTTCAGTGGCTGCTGTACATGCCAAAGATCTCGTGCTTGGCTGCCCTTTTTTCTTGCTGTACGTGGGCAGTTTTTGTTATATTTTTTTGTTTCCTTGTCTCCTACTTAGTAGTTGGTTTTTTTACTTGTACTCTCTCCGACCGAAAATATTTGTCATCAAAATAGACAAAAATAAATGTATCTAAAACTAAAATACATCTAGATACATCCTCTTTTATTCTTTTGATGACAAGTATTTCCGAACGGAGGGAGTATTTGGGATACCAGTGTCCATGTCAACGATCCCATCCAATGTGCACGGGAGTGTGTCTCCATGAAATATAATGCATAAAAAACATAGTGTGTTTGTATTACTTTGAGCACATAAAAAAATGAAGTGCACAGGCATGGCCGGAGTACATGCAATTGTGCACGATCGACGTCCGTGAAAATTGAGTAGTGTTATTCATAAAAATTCCAAAAATCACTATTATGAAAAGAAAAGGGAAAAAGACAAATCCAAAAACAAACAAAAAACAAAAGTACAAATAAATGAAAAAGTAAATAATAAACCCACATACAAGCAGCCTAAGCACCCCACCTCCCTCCCCCCCAAACAACACATAGTTCTGGTCGTGTTGAAGACATGCAGTTGCAGTCGAGAGTGGCACTTGCACTTGCGTGCCTATCAATAGACATTCGACTGCCCCATCATCGAGAGAAAACACAACTGAGTTGCGTTGCAATTGAGGGAGACACTTGTAGTTACGTGCCTAGTAGTAGACATGCAACTGGACCACCCAGTTGCGACCAAGTTAGAAGACATGCGGTTGCGTGTTCTAGTGTGGGACATGCAATTGGCCCCTCTCTCTGTACAACAAAAAATGAGAAGTCGAGTGCAAGCAAGTTATAACACATGCGATTGCGACCGTGCTTAAAAACATGCAATTGCGTGCCCCCCGTTGAGGGTCATGCAAACTGGTGCCTCTCCCCATACAAAAAAAAGGAAGTCGAGTTGTGACCAAGTTGTAAGACATGTAGTTACGACCAAGTTAAAACACATGTGGTAGCGTGCATAGTGTGGGGCATGCAACTGGCCCCCCTCTTCTCTCGTCGCCGCCCCCTCGGACAAAACAAAAGGTCTCCCCAGTTGCGACCAAGTTAGAAAACATGTAGTTGCGTGCCTTTTGTGGGACATGCAATTGGACCCATCTCTCTCGATGCCACCCACTCCGTACAAAAACAAAGTTCACCCATCTTTCGCGACGCCGCCCCCTCCAAAACTGGCCCCTCTCTCCGTACAAAAAAAAGAAAAGTTGAGTTGCGAGCAAGTTATAACACATGCAATTGCGACCATGCTGGAAGACATGCAATTACGTGCCTGGTGTGGGACATGCAACTGGGCCCCTCTCCCCGTACAACAAAAAAGAAGTCGAGTTGCAACCAAGTTATAAGACATGCATTTGCGACAAAGCTAGAAGACTTGCATTTGCGTGCCCATTGTGGGAGATGCAAACTGGCGCCTCTCTCCGTACAACAAATATGAAAGTCGGTTTGCAACCAAGTTATAAAAGACATGTAGTTGCGACCAAGTTAGAAGACATGCAGTTGCATGCCTAGTGTGGGACATGCAACTGAGCCCTATCTCTCTCAACGCCGCCCCCTCCGACAAAAACAAAGGTTCCCTAGTTATGACCAAGTTAGAAGACATGCAGTTGCGTGCTATTGTGGGACATGCAAACTGGCGCCTCTCCCCGTGCAACAAAAATGAAAGTCGAGTTGCAACCAAGTTATATTTGCGTGTTTGTGGCGAACATGCAACTGCCCCTCCCCCAACAAAACAACACCAAGTTGTAGTTATGTTGAAGACATGCAATTTTAGTCGGGGCGACGCTCGTAGTTGCGTGTTGGTGTCAGACATGCAACTGTCCCTCCACTGACAAAACAACACCAAGTTTCAGTTCATTGAAGATATGCAGTTGCAGTCGGGGCGACACTTGCAGTTGCGTGTTGGTGATAGACACGCAACTGCCCCTCCCTCGACAAAACAACAACAAGTTGTCGTTACGTTGGACACATGTAATGCAGTCGGATGCGACACTTGCAGTTGTGTGTTGGTGCCAGACATGCAACTGCCCCTCCACTGACAAAACAACAGCAAGTTGCAGTTGCATTGAAGACATGCAATTGCAGTAGGGGGAGACACTTGTAGTTGCTTAGTGGTGGCAGACATGCAACAAACCCTCCCCGGACAAAACAACATCAAGTTGTACTTGCATTGAAGACATGCAATTGTAGTTGGGGGTGACATTTGCAGTTGCGTATTGGTGGCAGACATGCAACCGCCCCTACACCAACAAAACAACACCAAGTTGCAGTTGCGTTAAAGACATGCAATTGCAGTCGGGGCGACACTCACAATTGCGTGTTGGTGGCAGACATGCAATTGCCCCTCTCTTGACAATGCAACAACAAGTTGCGGTTGCATTGAAGACATGCAATTGCAGCCGGGGACGACATTTGCAGTTGCATGTTGGTGGCAGACATGCAATTGCCCCTTCCTTGACAAAACAACACCAAGTTGTGATCGCGTTAAAGACATGCAGTTGCAGTCGGGGATGACACTTGCAGTTGCATGATGGTTGCAAATATGCAAATGTCTCCCCCTCCCTCCCGACAAGACTTCAGTAAGTTCCAATCGTGTTGAAGAGATGTAGTTGTAGTCGGGGACAATTGTGCAGCCAGATAGCAAATATTTTCAAATTCCAAAAATAGAAGTTGTTATTTAACAAATATTGAAAACAAAATGGATATTATTGTTCACAAGAAAAAGTCTAAAAATATTATTAAAAACAAGAAAGGTGATAAGACATATGGGAAAAAATACCAAAAGTAACACTGACAAAAGAAGTTTAATCTGAAAGACCTATATTTTGAAAAATACCATGTCAAACAATATGAACCAAACAAACTAAAAAAAGTGTATGGAGGAAAAAAAGAATTTAAAAAACAAAATAAAAGAGCCCAACCCGAAAGAAATGGAAGAAAAAAACGAGTTAATCACGCGCTTTAACAAGCAGAAACGAGAAGACCCATTCTCCAACGCGATTCTTGTTATACATCGACTCAGACTTCACAAAGTCTCGGCCGATTAAGATTTAGTATCAAAGATAATCTTTTTTAAAAATGTGTGTCAAAATATCTATTCTAATAAAAATTAGATCATCCATTTTTCTAAAAATAAGAAAGTAAAAAACATAAAAAATAGAAATATAAGTGAAAACAGTTTAATAAAACTAAAATAAAAAATAAATACACTATAATACAAAAGGAAAAAAGAAAATATAAAAAGGAAAATAGTACGTGTGTACACCGAGTGAGCTGCTCCAGTAAGCTTCCTACTGTACACACAATCCTAATAAAAAACAAAGAAAATACAAATTGTTCATATGGGAGACATATGAGAAAATAAAAAACAAAAAGGAGAAATTGGAAAGTACCTCAAGCCACAGCCCACGGCCAGATACAATTGCAAAGCCCATAGAAGGCACGCTCTGCCCATCTGCCCGCAGGGACAAAGCCCATTTTGGACGAGAGGAATACATCGACAAATCACAGATCGATCAAATTATATAACATATCTCGTCGACTGAGACATTGCTAATTCTTAGTCGACTGAGAATTAGCACAACCGAATACTACATACAGATTGCTCAACCTTCCCTGTCCGCACCGCGCACTGCTGTCTGCACTGACAGAACTAATCAGTTTGCCATGGAGAGCGTTCCACTGCTGGCGTACAGGCCGGGGAAGAAGCGAGCATTGGCGAGGGAAGCGGCGGAGGAGTCCAAGAAGCTGTGGGGGATCGTCGGCCCTGCCATGTTCATGCGGCTGGTGCTCTACAGCTTTGACATCGTCAGCCAGGCCTTCGCTGGCCGCATCGGCGACCTCGAGCTCGCCGCCTTCTCCATCGCCAGCACCGTCGTCTCCGGACTTACGTTCGGCTTGCTGGTATGTTGCATGTCACAAATTTGGTTGAGATGTTTCTTACTATCAGATTACATCTGACTTGCAATTACTAATTATGATGTTTTGGATGTGGGTCACTACCATTAGATAGCATGCATGCTAAATGCAAGTTTTTAGCAAGTTGTGGGTTCAGAACTTGAGATGGAAGTACATATTGGTTCATATGGCTTACAAGGCTAGAACTTAGTTTTGCGGTAAAAGGAAGAAGAGAAGGTTGTTCCCACGGTTTGATTTTCTACGTTGGAAAGCATAACTCACAAATTATTTTTTGTTACGTGTGATAATCCCCTCTTATAGCTCGTTCGGTTCGTTTAATCCCCTCCCCGCAGAAAACATAATCTTATACCGCCTGGGTACGCTCCCCATTGCGGAACCCTCCCCGATGCTCGCCGGGAGGATAGAGAGAAGTCAGAGGTGGAAGAGAGTGAGGGGCGTCTTGAGATCCAGTTTGCCTTGATGGGTGTCAGCATTGGGAGAGGATCCAGTCAAACCTTTGCTCGCCAAAACTCTTATTCTGTGTGCGTGCGTGCGTGAACGTGCCACGATCATGCTCATGCTCATCTCACCATCATTCTCTTTGCGGACAAATCGACTGACTCGTTCTCGTTCATCAATTCTCGGCAGCTCGGAATGGCGAGTGCTCTGGAAACGCTGGCCGGCCAGGCCTTCGGCGCCAAGCAGTACGCCATGCTCGGCATCTACCTGCAGCGCTCATGGATCGTGCTCCTGCTCTCCGCCGTGCTCCTCGTCCCGATGTACGTCTTCGCGGCGCCGCTGCTGGCCGCGATGGGCCAGCCGGCCGAGGTGGCGCGCCTGGCGGCCCAGCTCGGCGTGTGCATGCTCCCGATGCACTTCGGGTTCGCCCTCCTCCTGCCCATCAACAAGTTCCTGCAGAGCCAGGGCAAGAACTGGGTCATGGCGGCCACGGCGCTGGCGTCCTTCCCCGTGCACGTCGCCGCCACCTGGCTGCTGGTGGTCCGGTTCCGGTTCGGGGTGCTCGGCGCCGCCATGGCTCTCAACGTCTCCTGGGGGCTCAGCTTGGTGGTGCAGCTCGCCTACGTCCTCGGCGGCGGGTGCCCCTTGACGTGGACAGGGTTCTCGCCATTGGCGTTCGCTGACCTCTGCGGGTTTATCAAGCTGTCCCTATCATCTGGTGTCATGGTATGGTATGTACTATGAGAATACTCCTATCCTAGCTAAAAATGCTGGTGCATTGCAAGGCCCCTCATGCATCTCGTCCTATTTGCGGCATCTCGCGTGCAGCTTGGAGAATTCATACTACAAAGTACTGCTTCTGCTCACAGGACACCTGAAGAATTCTCAGCTTGCTGTGGATGCCCTTTCTATCTGGTACTACATCTTCTACCTCTCTCTGTCCTGCCTACTCACCTATGATCTCTACACAGGTTTACAGGCATTTTCTCATGTCACTACCGGTTGCTAATTACTGCTACATCTGTATCCAGCATGAGTTTTCAGGGATGGGAGATGATGATTCCTATGGCCTTCTTAGCAGGCACTGGGTAAATACATAACATTAACTGACTTTCACCTATCTACTCCCTAACTGCACATTATGTATACTCCGCACTTCAGTTGCCAATTTACCATCAGATGGCTGAAAAATTTTCATTGTGGATTCAAAGGGTGAGAGTTTCTAATGAGCTTGGCGCGGGCAACGGAAAAGGAGCGCGGTTCGCGACGATCGTGTCGACGACGAACTCCTTTCTGATCGGCCTCTTCTTTAGCTTGCTTGCACTTGCCTTCCACGACAAGATCGCACTCGTCGTTTCATCAAGCAAAGCTGTGATCGACGCGGTGGACAACCTCTCCGTTCTGCTAGCCATCAGCATCCTCCTAAATGGCGTCCAACCTGTACTTTCAGGTACTCTGTTGGTGATTGTGAACTTGCGATGAATCAGATCGGAATAAGAAATGAAATGCAGAACTGAAGATTAATTAGATGCTCTGTATGTGCGTGCGTGTGATACAATTTGCAGGAGTTGCTGTCGGATCAGGGTGGCAAGCACTAGCGGCTTATATAAACGTTGGAAGCTATTACATCATTGGAGTTCCTGTTGGACTTCTGCTCAGTTGGCTCTTCAATCTGGGAGTTCTTGTACGTTCCATACAAGCCATTCTTGATATTATTTGTTAATTAGTACTTGTGGAGATACATGTGTCCATACTTACTACTAGATCATCTTTCTTTGTAGGGGATTTGGGCAGGGATGATCGGTGGCACTGCAGTTCAGACAATAATTCTTGCGTATATTACCGTGCGATGCGATTGGGACGAGGAGGTCATTTCTTTGCCCGGCCCTCCGTTTTAGAGTCAATCAGTCATCAAAACCTTGACTTGTTGAAATTATGCAGGCTTCTAAAGCAAGTAAACACATCCAAAGATGGGCAGGCTCGAAATGAGTTGGAGTGCCAATGCCCTCATCTCAAGGAGCGATTGATGAAGATTATCCTAGATGGCCATTTTCTGAATGGAAGTTTTAGTTGAATCTTCGACAGGTAGTACCAATATGAATACGTACGTGATCCTTACTACACCATGAGGAAGTCGGGCAGCTCATGGACTATGGGTGCAACTAAGAGGAGATGGCAGCATAGGACAAGTACAACCTATTTGTACGACGGTTCAAATATTAGGCTGTGTGTGTAGGCATATGTTCATATTTTCATGTTATCCGCACTTGTACTTCAATACATGAACTTCGTACTTTAAATTTAATAAAGTTGTGTGCATAACAATGATGTAGAGACTCGGGGTGATCCTCCTTTTCTAAAAAATGTACTACCAAGACGGGCATGGCACAAGTACCTCCTCGCCTCACAAAGTAACATGAAACACAAGATTAGCGAAAAACCTTGAGACAAAAAAGGCCAAAAGAAAGGAATCCTCTTTCTTTCTTGTGTTAAATATGTATTCTAGTTTTTTTTTACTTTTACCTTATTTTTTGCTTTTTTACCATTTCTTCAACTTTTCATCCTCCGTATGAGGCTCATATGTGCCATAATGAAATGTGTGTGTTTTCTCTATGAAATGCAGCAGCACTACTTTTCAGTTTTCATTCATGCATAAGAGGAATTGATAGAGACGGGAAATTACATGGGAAAACAAGGGTGAAAAGAAATAGATCACGCCACATAATACACAAAAGAGAAAAAGATAAGTTGGGTCGGGGCAACAACAAGGCAAGTGCTGAAAAGAAAAAAGAACATGAGTGCCATCATCTTCCATCATCCTCACGAAGTCACGAGAGAGGTTGCACGAGGAAAACTACCATCCTAGACGAAGAGCTCCAATCATCCGAGACCACGATGCCTCAAGGCTATTGCGCAATTAAAGGGCAAGGAGCAACCAAGTCCACACCCTGACAAAGACACACACGAAGCCGAGGCTATATCACAACAGCGGCACCGCCGCGAAGCCGAAGGGCGTCAAGGAGCCAAGTCCACACCTGGATCGCTTCACCATAATAATAACCACCATGATCACAGATTGAAAACTCCGGCATTATCAAACCACACCAGAAGACGGCACCAACAGAGAAGAAGAGCGATCAGACCACCACAATCAATTTGTCTTCATTATTATGTTTAGTTTTCATATGTTTCATATGTGCTAATATGTAGTTACAATGTAAACTAGAATTGTATAAGTTAAAAAAAATATTATACTCTGTTATATTTAGAAAATCGGGTAGGTCCTATCAGAATTTAGTAGAGTAAAAATACTCCATTAAGCTTTACTCGGTCAGATACTTCTTTACTTTTCAGGGGATTGGCTAGAGTTGCTCTAAACAATATCTTGCAACGGACGGTCTCCATCCGCTGGGTTGCCGACGTCCAAAACGAGCGAGAAGCAGAGCTTTACTAGGTCTTTTTAGCTTAGCTTGGCGTGGGTCACTTTAACCCCAACCTTTGTAAGACCTAGACTTTGTATTTGTCTACTCTTTGTATTTGTTTACTCCTTCTTACCATATCGGCAGCAAATTGCCAGTTCCTCAGAAAAGAAGAAATGATGGAAGGCTAAGTTTATAGCAATACACGTACTCCACCACTCCCGCCTTTACATGCGTAGACCAAGTGAATTTTTTTGGGAAGAAAACCCTGATTGGCTCAGTGCGGTTTTGATTTCCGAGACCAACAAATTACTAATCCTCGCCACATCCACATGGCCGTTTAATTATTCTCCAGCGTGCTCCATCACCGTCGCAAACTAACAGATTCCAAGCTAGATCTAGCTTAGCAAAATACTAATACAATACTGCTTGTTTTTCGAGACGAAGAGCATATATGTTTCCTTCCAATCTGCACATCTAGCCAAGTAGCCATACAATGGAGAGGCAGAGCGCGCCACTTCTCTTGGAGAGGCCGAAGGAGAGGGAAGGCCAAGTCCAAAGACTGGCCAGCGAGGTATGGGAAGAGTCCATGAAGCTGTGGGAGGTGGTCGGCCCGGCCGTGTTCATGAGGCTCGTCCTCTACAGCTTGAACATCATCAGCCAGTCCTTCGCCGGCCATCTCGGCGACGCTGAGCTCGCCGCCTTCTCCATCGCCAGCACCGTCATCTCCGGCTTCAACCTAGGCTTCTTGGTACATAATGTTTCTCTTGCAAGCCTCAGCCGCCTATCGATTTCTGTTTTTTATGTGCCAAAAGTACGTTTGCGTATGCACTCCTGTTGCCTGTTGGACATCATTGTCTCCTACGACGAAAAGCATCCATTGACCTCATTATGAGCGACCAATGGCACTCCTAGATAAACATAATCTTGATGAATTGCAGCTTGGCATGGCGAGCGCACTGGAGACGCTGTGCGGCCAGGCGTACGGCGCGAAGCAGTACGCAATGCTGGGCGTGTACATGCAGCGCTCGTGGCTTGTCCTCTTGGCTTTCGCGGCGCTCCTTTCCCCGACCTACATCTTCAGCGGGCAGCTGCTCAGCGCGCTCGGCCAGCCCGCCGATCTGGCCCGCGACGCCGGCGCGGTCAGCGCCTGCCTGCTCCCGCTCCACTTCATGTACGCCATCCTCCTGCCGCTCAACAAGTTCCTCCAGTGCCAGAGGAAGAACGCGGTCACCGCGGTGACCACCGCTGTGGCGTTCCCGGTGCACGCCGCGGTGACCTGGCTCCTGGTCAGCTACTTCGGGCTCGGGGTCATCGGCGCCGCCATCGCGCTCAACTTCTCATGGGCGCTCGTCGTGGCGCTGCAGCTCGCGTACGCCGTCGGCGGCGGCTGCCCGGAGACGTGGGGTGGGTTCTCGTCCTTGGCGTTCGTGGACATCTGGGGGTTCGTCAAGCTGTCCTCGGCGTCCGGAGTCATGTTGTGGTATTTATTTGTTTTATTATTCATCATCACGGTGCTTTCAACTTCTGGTAGGTAACTATAATATCAGGGAGACACACCAACTTTATAGTATATTTTTGTCTTGCTTATATATGGATGCAGCTTGGAGAGTTGGTACTACAGGGTTTTGATCTTCGTCACTGGGTACATGAAGAACGCGGAGCTTGCCGTGGATGCCTTGTCTATCTGGTACAAATATCTTACCTCCATTTTGTATTGGCTAAACACAATTATAGAGATGACTTCTAATTCTGCCAAGTGAAACCTCACTACTTACTTAGTTACTTTTGGCACGAACAGTTTGAGTTTGAATGGATTGGAGATGATGATTCCCTTGGGGTTCCTAGCAGGCACCGGGTAAGCAAAGCACAACAGACATTGACACCCCTGCAGTACTACTCCACCACTCTTTGCCTCTTTGCATTGAATCCCCACACCCTCCCCTGGTTTTGTTTTTGCAAGGGTGCGGGTCGCCAACGAGCTCGGCGCGGGCAACGGGCACCGGGCGAGATTCGCCACGATGGTGTCGACGGCGACCTCCTTTCTGATCAGCATCTTCTTCTGCTTGGTGGCGTTGGGCCTCCACGGCAGGCTCGCCCTCATCTTCTCGTCAAGCAAGGCCGTGATCGACGCCGTGGACGACATGTCCGTCCTGCTGGCCCTCACCATCCTCCTCAACGGAGTCCAACCTGTCCTCTCAGGTACTTCATACTAGCTTATCCCCTATATCATACAACAGTTAGCTCGAGACTTATGCAGAAAATACAAAATGGCATATAAGCTTGCTGCTGCACCTGTGATCTGCAGGAGTTGCAGTTGGGTCAGGTTGGCAGGCGCTGGTTGCGTACGTGAACATTGGGAGCTACTACCTCATCGGTGTCCCGCTCGGCGCTCTGCTCGGATGGACCTTCCGTCTCGGAGTACATGTACGTTCATCGTTTGTTCCCTTTTCTTGCGAGAAATAGTTGTCTCGTATCCTGGAAACAACATCGCACTGTTAATTTGCGCCCGTGCGGTTTGTAATTCTTCACTTGCGCAGGGAATTTGGGCGGGAATGATCGGTGGCACGACGGTTCAGACGCTGATCCTCGCTTACATGACCATACGATGCGACTGGGATCAGGAGGTTTGGCTCTGCCAAATGTTCCTTTTTAGTGGAAGCCAAAATTACTGGAACATCACGGTGTTTTTTCACCACTTCATTTGCATTGGGTGGTCAAATGTGCTAAAACCGTGATGCTTTTGCAGGCCTTGAAAGCAAGTAACCGTATGGGGCTGATGGGAAGCTCCGAGTGATCAGTCCGAAGAAGCCTCTAGTCATGCATCGGACAAGTGAAGATAGTGTAGTTTTTTTTTTTTTTTTTTTTTTTTTTTGCGGGAAGTGAAGATAGTGTAGTTACAAGTGAATGTTTTTTCTTTCGAGCGAACTCTGGTTTTTTTAATTATTTAACGATTTAAAGGTCCCATTTGCATTGAACTGGTCAGACTCGGCCCTGTCCAGCCAACCATGGGCCATTAGGCAGGTCCAGTTCATCAAGTCCAGGCACGCTGGTCCAGCCCAGTCAGCTAGTGGTGAGCCGGAAGATGATGACGGCAGACAGCTCGCACGCGGATGGTGAGCTCATTCTCCGTTTAATAGTCGGAGCGTGCTTGGCCGGTTGATGTTTGCTTAAGCCTTGTTCTCGTGCTGGTCTCTCACATTCCTGAGTCAAGTCAATGGTCGATCGTTTGTACGCACGCACGTACAGTAACATGTTGCGTTGCTTGCGCAGTTCTCGATCGACCAAAGGTTTCCAGCAAAATGAGTAAATTGCACAGAAGCCCCATAATTGGGGCATTGAAAGCAGATTGGTAATTTTTACGTGTCAGTACCAACTTTGGGACGAGGCGTTGCAAAAAAGACTAAAACTGCAGTTTATACGTATTGACAGGGAATCTGACTGATTGGGCCCGCCTGTCGGGTGCTGACGTGGCAAGTTTTTTGCAGAAAACTCCCTTGATTTGTGCGTAATCATGTAAATGCCCAATTATTTCGGGAAAAAAGGCTCCTACGAGAGGCTTTTTTTCCGTTCGTAATTTCCACCACGGATTCGGACTCGTTTGCAAATTTGCGTCGGTTTGAACAAGAACCGAACGAACAAGAAAACAATCCCGTGCAGGATTCGAACCGGGGACCTACGGTAAAGCAGAGCAGCGGCTAGCCACCGCGCCACGGCTGCGCTCGCGACAAGAAGCAGGCTGGACGGTTTTTATACAGACATGGGCAGGCTTGGCTGGCCCACCGAGGCCTGCATTGTTTTTTCCTTTCGCACTTACCTGGCGTGTTGGGGCTCATTCGTTGCCCAGATTTCTTTACGTTTCATTTCTCTTACTTATTATGCTTTATTTTTTATTCTGGTTTTGGTTTATTTTTAGGTTTTTCTTTCTTATTTTTTCATTCGCTAGGTTGGTTTATCTCCTGGATTTTTAACATATTTACTGAACATTTTTTATGATGGGTTTTAGTATATGATGAACAGTGAACATTTATTTCATGTAATGAACTTTTGGTAATATACATTGAACATGTTTTCAATGCCAATTTAATATTTTTGTAATATATGTTGAATTTGTTTCTTAAGATATGATGACATTTTGCATAATGCACGGTGAAATTTTCGTAATTTATGGTGAACATTTTCTTAATACACAATGAGTTTCAAGAATATTATGATTACACAATTTCTTAATTTATAGTAAACATTTTTAATACACGGTGAACTTTTCTTACAAACAGTGAACACTTTTCTAATAATATGAACGTTGAACATATTTTGAATGCAAATGGAATATTTTTGAAATATATGTTGAAATATTTTCTTAAGATATGATGAAAAGTTTACTTAATGCACGGTGATTTTTTTACAATTTATTGTGAGCATTTTCTTAATACATGATGACTTTCAAGAGCATTATGGTGAACATTTTCTTAATACATGGTGAATTATTTGTATTTCAAGAAATGTTCAACATGGGTTAAAAACTTATTGTGTAAATCATTCTTGCATTTCAAGAAACACGTCGATTTTTTTAATAAAATTTGAACAGTTTTAATGCATTTAGGAGATTTATTATGATTACAAATTTATATTTAATACATGTTGTCAACTTCCTAATTAACTGTGCATTTTAAAAAATAAAATATATATGTATTAATATCATGAATAAAAAATATATATGGGGCGTGCCTGTGTTCTAGTCTGGTGCTTGACACTTAATAATACTAATATGTAATC
The DNA here is from genome assembly GCF_018294505.1 of Triticum aestivum. Classification (NCBI taxonomy): domain Eukaryota; kingdom Viridiplantae; phylum Streptophyta; class Magnoliopsida; order Poales; family Poaceae; genus Triticum; species Triticum aestivum. The sequence continues at coordinate 429,432,415 of NC_057807.1, forward strand.
GCAAATATATATGTATTAATATCATGATTAAAAAAACAGTAACCCAGCGCGCAGCCACGCTGGGCCAACCGCCGGCCCAACGTCTTCAGCATAGTATAAAGAAGTTCTCGCCTCTTTTACATCGCGAGGGCAGCCGTGGCGGGGTGGCTAGCCCGCTGCTCTGCTGTACCTCAGGTCGCCAAGTCCGAATCCGTGGTGGAAATGACGAACGGAAAAAAAGCCTCTCGTAGGAGCCTTTTTCCCCGAAATAATTGGGCATTTACATGATTACGCACAAATGAAGGGAGTTTTCTGCAAAAAACTTGCCACGTCAGCACCCGACAGGCGGGCCCAACCAGTCAGATTCCCTGTCAATACATATAAACTGCAGTTTTAGTCTTTTTTGCAACGCCTCGCCCCAAAGTTGGTACTGACACGTAAAAATTACCAATCTTGGTACCAATCTGCTTCCAATGCCTCAATTGTGATACTTCTGTGCAATTTACTCCAGCAAAATCGATCCATCAGAGCTACAGGTAACCCCGTCGAGGCGTGGAGCGAAACACATGTCGTTCTTGCACTGGTAGAAAAAGAGGCTTCCGTCCAGCCCCATTAGTCGCGAAACTGTAGGAACCGCGACTAATGAAGTCTTTAGTCGCGGTTCGGCAGACGAACCGCGACCAAAGGCCTGGGCCCAGGGCGCTCGGTGGCCAGCTGGTGCACGTGAGGGGCTTTAGTCGCGGTTGGCCAGGCCAACCGCGACTAAAGGTGCGCAAAGGCCTTTAGTCGCGGTTGGCCAGGCCAACCGCGACTAAAGCTCCTCCCCTATATATACCAGTTCAGCACGCTCACTTAGCCATTTGGTGCCACTTCTCTTCACAAGCTTCACAAGGGGGTGTAGGTTTGCTTTTGGTTCCTCTTATGCACACAAGGTGTTTGATGAAATGCCCTAAGAGGGTGAAACAAACATGATATGAAGTGTTGGAGCCACACTTGAGGTTCCTCATTTATTTTTTCCTCCTCGATCGCGGTTAGCAACTTGAACCTTTCATGCATGTGTGTCATTGATAAAATATGCATGTGTGCAGTTCATTGTTTAATTTATATTGTTTGTAGCTAGTTAGTTTAACAAATGCATGATGGTTAATTATATATTTTATATTATAATAATGCAGATGAATCGGCAATGGATGTACGGTAACCGACTCTCCGGCGAGTTCACTACGGGTTTGAAAGATTTCCTCGTAGTGGCTAATGCGAACAAGCAGGGGGGTTTTGTTATCTGTCCATGTGTTATCTGTAAGAATCAGAAGGGTTACTCTTCCTCAAGAGATGTTCACATGCATCTGCTTCGGCACGGTTTCATGCCAAGCTATAATTGTTGGACCAAGCATGGAGGAAGAGGGGTTATAATGGAAGAAGATGAAGAAGGGGATGATTTCATCGATGAAAGCTATCTTGCTCATTTCGGTGATACTTTCATGGAGGATGCTGAAGGTGAAGGGGAAGGTGAAGAAGAGGCACGTGATGATCCCGTTGATGATCTTGGTCGGACCATTGCTGATGCACGGAGACGCTGCGAAACTGAAAAGGAGAGGGAGAATTTGGATCGCATGTTAGAGGATCACAGAAAGGCGCTGTACCCCGGATGCGATGATGGTCTGAAAAAGCTGGGCTGCACACTGGATTTGCTGAAATGGAAGGCAGAGGCAGGTGTAGCTGACTCGGCATTTGAAAACTTGCTGAAAATGTTGAAGAATATGTTTCCAAAGGATAACGAGTTGCCCGCCAGTACGTACGAAGCAAAGAAGGTTGTCTGCCCTCTAGGTTTAGAGGTTCTGAAGATACATGCATGCATCAACGACTGCATCCTCTACCGCGGTGAATACGAGAATTTGAATGAATGCCCGGTATGCACTACATTGCGTTATAAGATCAGAGGCGATGACCCTGGTGACGATGTTGAGGGCCAGAAACCCAGGAAGAGGGTTCCCGCCAAGGTGATGTGGTATGCTCCTATAATACCACGGTTGAAACGTCTGTTCAGGAACAAAGAGCATGCCAAGTTGTTGCGATGGCACAAAGAGGACCGTAAGTCGGACGGGGAGTTGAGACACACCGCAGATGGAACGCAATGGAGAAAGATCGACAGATGGTTCAAAGATTTTGCAGCTGACGCAAGGAACATAAGATTTGCTCTAAGTACGGATGGCATGAATCCTTTTGGCGAGCAGAGCTCCAGCCATAGCACCTGGCCCGTGACTCTATGCATCTACAACCTTCCTCCTTGGTTGTGCATGAAGCGGAAGTTCATTATGATGCCAGTGCTCATCCAAGGTCCGAAGCAACCCGGCAACGACATCGATGTGTACCTAAGGCCATTAGTTGATGAACTTTTACAGCTGTGGGGTGGTGTCCGTGTGTGGGATGAGCACAAACAAGAGGAATTTGACCTACGAGCGTTGCTTTTCGTAACCATCAACGATTGGCCTGCTCTTAGTAACCTTTCGGGACTGTCAAATAAGGGATACAATGCATGCACGCACTGCTTACATGAGACTGAAAGTGTACATTTGCCAAATTGTAAGAAGAACGTGTACCTTGGGCATCGTCGATTTCTTCCGAAAATTCATCCAGTAAGAAAGAAAGGCAAGCATTACAACGGCAAGGCAGATCACCGGCCGAAGCCTGCGGAACGCACTGGTGCTGAGGTATTTGATATGGTCAAGGATTTGAAAGTCATCTTTGGAAAGGGTCCTGGCGGACAATCAGTTCCGAAGGGAGCTGACGGGCACGCAGCCATGTGGAAGAAGAAATCTATATTCTGGGAGCTAGAATATTGGAAAGTCCTAGATGTCCGCTCTGCAATCGACGTGATGCACGTTACGAAGAATATTTGCGTGAACCTCCTAAGCTTCTTGGGCGTGTATGGGAAGACAAATGATACAAAGGAAGCACGGCAGGACCAGCAACGTTTGAAAGACCCTGATGACCGGCATCCGGAATGGTTTCAAGGTCGTGCCAGCTACGCTCTGACCAAAGAAGAGAAGGTCATCTTTTTTGAATGCCTGAGCAGTATGAAGGTCCCGTCTGGATTCTCGTCCAATATAAAGGGAATAATAAACATGACGGAGAAAAAGTTCCAAAACCTGAAGTCTCACGACTGCCACGTGATTATGACGCAATTGCTTCCGATTGCTTTGAGGGGGCTCCTGCCGGAAAATGTTCGAGTAGCCATTGTGAAGCTATGTGCATTCCTCAATGCAATCTCTCAGAAGGTAATCAATCCAGAAGTTCTACCACGGTTACAGAACGATGTGATCCAATGCCTTGTCAGTTTCGAGTTGGTGTTCCCGCCATCCTTCTTCAATATTATGACGCACCTCCTGGTTCACCTAGTCGAAGAGATTTTCGTTCTCGGTCCTGTATTTCTACACAATATGTTCCCCTTCGAGAGGTTCATGGGAGTATTAAAGAAATATGTTCGTAACCGTGCTAGGCCAGAAGGAAGCATCGCCAAGGGCTATGGAAATGAGGAGGTAATTGAGTTTTGTGTTGACTTTGTTCCTGACCTTAAGCCGATTGGTCTTCCTCGATCGCGGCACGAGGGGAGACTAAGTGGAAAAGGCACGATCGGAAGGAAATCAACGATATGTATGGACGGCCATTCTCTGACTGAAGCACACCACACTGTACTGACCAATTCCAGCTTGGTGGCTCCGTACTTTGAGAAACACAAGAATATTTTACGCTCGGACAACCCGGGGAAGCCTGAATCCTGGATTAGGGAGGCCCACATGGAGACTTTCGGCAGTTGGTTGAGAAAACATTTAATGAATGACAATGATGTTGTAGATCAGCTGTACATGTTGGCCAAGACACCATCTTCGACTATAACGACTTTTCAAGGGTACGAGATAAATGGGAATACATTTTACACGATCGTCCAAGATAAAAAGAGCACCAACCAAAATAGTGGTGTCCGCTTTGATGCAGCAACCGAGAATGGGCAAAAGGTCACATATTATGGTTACATAGAGGAGATATGGGAACTTGACTATGGACCCTCCTTTAAGGTCCCTTTGTTCCGGTGCAAATGGTTCAAGCTAACAGGAGGTGGGGTAAAGGTGGACGAGCAATACGGAATGACAATGGTGGATTTCAACAATCTTGGTTACCTTGACGAACCATTCGTCCTTGCCAAAGATGTCGCTCAGGTTTTTTATTTAAAGGACATGAGTAGCAAACCGAGGAAACGGAAAGATAAGAAAACGATCAGTACATCATGCGATGATCCAAAGCGCCACATTGTTCTTTCAGGGAAAAGAAACATCGTGGGAGTGGAGGACAAGACAGACATGTCAGAAGATTATAATATGTTTGGTGAAATTCCGCCCTTCAAAGTGAACATTGACCCAAGCATTAAGTTAAATGATGAGGATGCTCCATGGATACGGCACAATCGTAAGCAAGCAGGGACACAAGGGAAGAATTGATGTGTAATAATTTATTGTACCAAACTTTGTATTTGGTCGATGAACTGAATGATGTATCAAACCTTTTGTCAAACCTTCAAGGGGTTTTAAAATGAATTAGTTTTATTTTTCTGATTTTAAAAGGAAAAAGGAAGAAGAAGAAAGAAGGAAAAAGGAAGAAAAAAACAGAAGAAAAAAACAGAAGAAAAAAGGAAAAACAGAAGAAAAAAACAAACAGAAGAAAAACACAAGAAAAAAACAGAAGAAAAAAGGAAAAAGGAAAAAAGGAAGAAAAAAAGAAAATATGCCACCTACTGGGCCACCACGGCCTGAATACGACTAGAAACCCATTAAAGGGCCAGGATTCAGGCCCGCAGAAGGCCGAGTAGGCCCACAGGCACATAGTGACAGAATAGGCCCGTAAGCCTGCATTTGAGAGGAGCTCGAAGTGGTGAGCGCAGCCGCGCTTATAAACCACTGTCGAAGCCTCTCGGCTAGCGAGGTGGGACTAAACATCCCACCGCACCGCGCCAGTTCTAGCACAGACCTTTAGTCCCGGTTGGGGAGGCGGACCGCGACTAAAGGGTACCCTTTAGTCACGGTTGTTGTCCCCAACTGCGACTAAAGGGTCTTTTTGCGCGGGAACGGAAGCGGCGCCAAAACCCTTTAGTCCCGGTTGGGGAGGCGGACCGCGACTAAAGGGTACCTTTAGTCGCGGTCCGCCTCTCCAACCGCGACTAAAGGTGCGTCTATAAATACTGCACTTAGCAGTTTTGCCACTTCCCATTCTCCTCTCTCTCGACGCCGAAGCGCTGCCCCGACGCCGACGCCGAAGCCCTGCCCCGACGCCGACGCCGACGCCGAAGCCCTGCGCGCCGCCGCCCCCGTCCCCAGTGAGCGCCGCCTCCGCCCGTGCCCTGCCCTTGCCCGCCGCCCGTGCCTTGCGCCCTTGCCCGCCGCCCGCCGCCCGCCGCCCTGCCGCCCGCCGCCCGCTGGCCCTGCCTGCCGTCCTCCGCGCGCCGGCAGAAGAAGAAGAAGGAAGAAGAAAAAGGAAGAAGAAGAAGAAAGAAAAAGGAAAAAGGAAGAAGAAGAAAGAAGGAAGAAGAAAACAAAAGAAAAACAGAAGAAAAACAAGAAAAAGGAAGAAAAAAGGAAAAAAGGAAGAAAAAAAGAAAAAGGAAGAAAACAACAGAAGAAAAAAAGAAAGAAGAAAAAAAAGGAAAAGAAAAAAAGAAAGAAGAAAGAAAGAAGAAAGAATATGTTTTGGAATTCATTAATATTTTTTTGTTTTGATGAATTTTTTTGTGTCTAATAAAATCAATTTTTTGAAATACACGAATAATTTTTAAATTCACGAATATGTCATGAATCAGTGAAAAAATTAAATACGTGAACTATTCTGAAATCCCTAAACATTTTTTGAATACACAATATGTTTTTATTCCTGTTTTTTCCACAAAATCATCAACATTTTTTGAAAACCTTTTTTTTTGCAAAATCACAATGTTTTTGTATCCATGAACATTTTATGATTCATTTTTTTGAATTCACATACATTTTATGATTTCTCAAATATCTTTTTTCATTGCTATATTTTGATATACTGAATTGTTTTAAAGATGAAAAGGATAAAAACAGGAAAAGAAAAAATGAAATGAAATGAAAAAGTCAAAAGCACAAGCACCGAATGGGGAAGTCTTTATCTAGTATGGGTGACGGCATAATCTCCGGATTGGTCCTTCACCTCGTTCGATATAGGCTTAGCGTTGGTCCTATATGATCCTACTGTTGTGTTGCTGATATGTCGTCACTTTTATCTTCTTTCATTTTGCTATTGCTTGTTGTGTGTATTTTTATTATATATACAGAGGTCCGGTGTTGTTGATCATGCTTTGTATCTGTTTGATGCTATAATTTAAGTTAACTAGTAGGATGCCCGTGCGTTGCTACGGGCTACAATGCATATAAATAAATCAAACAAATGCCTAAGGTCATCTCCAAGGTCGAACCTCATTTCTTCCTCGTACGTCCAAGCATGTTCGGACATCAAAGGTGCACCCACTATGGTCCACAAAATTCAACCATTTGGACAGTCCAAACTCCCCCAAATAGGGACCATATGTGGGGGAGAAATATGGTTATCCAGATTATCCGTCATGTTATCAGTCATGTTATGCCTTGGGTGATGCGAGCACCCCGGCATCGCCGGCGCCGCTATGCTTCTCGGCCCCAGGAGCCCCTCCGCGGCACGACCTCCTTCTTGGCAGGCTCGGGCGTGCCGACTGTCAGGACCCCGACTCGATGTCACATCGATCTAGCCGGTAACACCTCATATCACTTTGCGGCCTCACGCACGGTATCCCCACGGGTGTCGCCTTACCTTTGCCCGGGACCGTTTGCGCCTTTTGGCTCACGTATATGATAGTGTCGCTAGCATCCATATGATAAGGAGCCCGGGCTGACATGACTAGTCGTAAACCCAAAGTGGCACAGACTTACAGGGACAGGCATCCATGACCCAGCTTCGAACGTGTCGGTCATCAGCAAGTGGGTCCGGGTTGTAGCACTGGGCTAGCAGGACTCCGGTAAACCGGGCTGTAGCGGGCTAACAGGACTCCGGTACTCAAAGCGTGACATTTCCCCGAAGGGACAGACACAGGAACGAAGAAGGACACATGCCGGCCAGCCTAAGTGTTCCGGAGCAGTAGCAAGCTACCATGGCTCAGTGGAAACACTAGGAGACATTTCCCGGTAAGAGAGGCTACTAAAGATAAACAACTAGATGGTCAGATACCACACATACCAAGCATTTCAATAACATACACACAATATGCTCGATATGTGCAAATACAACATGGCATCACAACATGTCTCTACGACTCAAGTAATTATTCATTAGGCTTCGAGGAGCGAGACATTACAAACATGGGTCTCACGACCCAACAATCAGAGCATACAAGTCAAAGCACAAGCGGAAGCTATCATGTCTGAGTACAGACATCTATAAATGAAAAAGGCTGAGAAGCCTGACTATCTATCAGATCCTGCCGAGGGCACAAGATCGTAGCTGAGGTATCAAGCTAAACGTCGAAGTCCAAGCGGAACTACTAGTGAGACTGAAGTCTCTCTGCAAAAACATAAAATAGGCAAACGTGAGTACAAATGTACCCAGCAAGACTTACATCAGATCTATCTACATATGCATCATTATAAACAAAGGGGATGGTAGGGTTTGACTGCAGCAAGCCAGCTTTGACTCGGTGGCTATCCTGAACTACGACTGCAAGCGACTCTTTTGAGGTGGCGCACACGAGTCCACATATTCACCATATCAATACACCACTATGGATCCGCTCCCGTCTCCCTACGAGAATGCCATCCATAGCACTCACGCTTGTCTTGCGTATTTTAGAGTATCCACTTTCACTTGTCTATGAACTGTACAAGGGGTCCACGTTTCCATATCCGAGGAATCCGGCTATTCGAATAGATGATGTTAACCCTGCAGGGGTGTACTTCTTCACACACGCTCCCGCCACTTACCGCCCTGTACACGTCATGTACCTCGGCAACCTTCAAGCGGAAGCCGGGCGAGGGAGTCGGCCACGACCTGACTAACCGAACAAGTCTCTAGTCCAGGTTTATCGCCTATTCGGGTTCCATCCGCAAGGAGATCCGGCCGGGGTGTCGCTCACAGCCCCAAACGATGTGTGCAGGGTTCCCAAGCCCACCAACCGGGTGCCACTTGGTACACCGTGCCACGGTGCCTAGTCTGTCCCAAGCCCACCTGTACCGGGTGCCACTTGGTAGACTACTAACACTACCTACAAACACCAGAAACTAGTTGCAACTCCTGGACAGAGATCATGTTGATTAATAAGTCGAGAGGGGCACTTAAGCATTCCAATGTGTGGTAGTAGCTGGTCATGGATCACAAACACAGAACTCAGTTCCTAAGGACGGCTGCAATGAGACAACCCACCATGTACTCCTACATGGCCTCTCACCGCTACCTTTACCAAAACGTGTTCACACACTTAGCTCACACACATGGGGACATGTTCACACGCCTCTGATTCATCCCCGATGAATCAGACCTGACTCAACTCTAAGCAGTAGCAGGCATGACAAACAAGCATGTATGAGTAGGCACATCAGGGCTCAAACAACTCCTACTCATGCTAGTGGGTTTCATCTATTTACTGTGGAATGACAGGTCATGCAAAGGATAAAGGGGTTCAGCTACCGCAGCAAGTATCAAATATGTCGTTGTTGTCCTAATGCAGTAAAAGAGAGCAGGAGCGAGAGAGTGGGATTTTATCGGAATGAACAAGGGGGTTTTGCTTGCCTGGCACTTCTGAAGATAACATTGAGTCTTCATCAGTGTCAACGATCACATCCTCGGTATCACGTCTATCGAGAGGGGACAAATACCGGCAACACAGAAGGAAACACAATCAATGCAATGCACAATATGATGCATGATCATGACATAGCAAAATGAATGTGTTTTGGGCTAATGCATCTAGCAACAAGTTAAATGAAGTTGGTTTGAATACAAAATTCAAATTCAAACTCCATATGTGATTATTTAAATGCCCTTTAAATGATTTGTGCTAAACAGCAGCTATAAGTTGTTCTAACATGCATGAAAATGGTACAGATGGATTCCTTGAATTTTTCTGATAATTTTTCATATATAAATTATTTAATTTGGAGTTACGGTTGAATTTCTATGATTTATTGAAGTTTTAGCTATTTTCTGGAATTTTCTGATTATCTTTAAATCCAGAAAATACTTATTGCGTCAGCCCCACGTCACAGTGACGTCAGCAGGTCAACAGGGCTGGCTCGGGTCAAACCTGACGTGTGGGGTCCACACGTCAGTGACACAGGGGCTAATCCCGCGTTGACCCGGGCTTTGACCCACTACGGGGCCCACTGTCAGTGGCTGTGGGGGGGGGGTGTTTAGGCGTCATTAGTGCTAATTAGGCGTGCCACGTCGGCAGTCGCCGGAGTTCGGCCGGCAACGACCAAAACTGCGGCGGGAGCTCGCCGGAGTGGCGCTGCGAGGGGTTTTGGGCCAAGCCAAGGGCACCAGAGGGTAGCCCGTGCCCGTGCGCATCTAGGGGGGCCAACGGGAGGTGCGGGGGTGGCCGGGGTTCGCCGGAATGGAGCCCGAGGCGGCGGCCGGAGCTCGGGTGGGTGCGGGGTTAGCGCTGCGGCTTGCAAACGAGCTAGCTGCCACGCTAGCGTTGCTCCACGGGTCGTTGCGAGTGCAACGGACGCACGCGCGGGGCCATTTGGTCACCGGGGCTTCGCCGACGACGAGTCCGTGTGGCGGAGCGTCTCGGCTCCGGTAGAGGGGGCGGCTAGAGCTCGAAATCGGGCTTGGGGTTAGGGGGAAACGAAGCAGGGACTCACGGGGATCGTGCAGGGAGGGTCAGCGAGCTCGGGGAAGCGACGATGGTGGCGAATTGACGGTGAAGATCCTCGGCGGCCGGCGATGGAAACGGCGATGCCGGCGGCGTTGTGGCGCGTCCGTAGGGCCGTGGTTCGGTGGGGAGGAAGGAGGGGTCGAGGGGGAGCTCCTGGGCGCATCGGCGAGGCTAGGGGTGGCCGGTGGCCACGGGGAAGCTCGTCGGCGGCGGCGGGTGTGTTCGGTGGCTGCGCGCGAGAGAGCCAGAGGAGGAGAGGAGCTCGGGGAGAGAGTGAGAGGCCTGGGGGGGTGCGTGGCGTCGCGGACGGGGTCCAGGGCGACGAGAGGAAGCAGGAGGTGGCCAGGGGGAAGCAGGAGGTGGCCGAGGCAGCGTCGGCGCGCGCCACGCCTCGCCTCTGTTCGTCCTCCTGGCAGAGGAGGAAGAGGACAAGGGGGAGGGGGTGGGCTGGGCCGGCTGGGGGAGCTGGGCCAGATGGGGCGCTAGGTGGGGCTGCAGGTAAGGCCAGGTGGGCTTGCTCTTTTTTATTTTTTTTTGTTCTCTGTTCTGTTTTAACTCTGTTTTCTATTTTGCAGGTTTGTTTTGAATTTGGTTTTGAAACCAATTCAATTTATTTTGCTTCTGACAATATTTTTAGGAGCTAAAGGAATTAAAACAATGCTCCACAAAAATATTTCAGAATTATTGGACCTATATTTATTTAACAGTAGATATAAGTCCAATTCAAATAGCTATGATTTAAATTCAAAGTCCCAAAAATAAATCCTTAAAAATGTTCAATATTTTGGTTGGGACCAGAACCCTTACCAAAAATTATCAAACATTTAAGAAGAGCCATTTGGAGCAATGAATAAGATTTCTAGGGTTTTTGCCCCTCTTTTATTTAGGGTTTTGAGGCTTCCAATATTCCTCAATTCAAGTTTCAAAAATATGGACATGATGCACACATGAAGCTAACCTAGAGCAAAGCCTGAAGCTAGGGATGTGACAACTCACCCCCACTAAACAAGAATCTCGTCTCGAGATTCAAGCGTAGGGTAAGGTGAAAGGGGAACGCAAACTAGCACAATCTTCACGATCCAGGTTGCACTTCAAATGAACGTTGATTTGAACACCATCTTTGTCTTGTCGTCTTGCTCTGAGAACTTCAGCTAATCATGACAAGAAGAGGAAAGGAAAACTCTAAAAGGATCGGTCTTCTCGAAGGTCGAACAACTCAGGACTAACTCACGGAATGAGACTTAGAACCATCTCTCGGGTGAGACACGAGATACACATCAAGAGGGGTGGAAAGAAACGGATGACGAAGGTTCACCAGGTAGACAATAATTCCACACTTAAGAAGGTGGTAATCGATTGTTAACGTAGCGAGGAGTTGAATTGTCTTAATACCATAACGATACACCTTAGGGAAGGTGACTCGTAGAGATATTTCCTTAAGTGGCAAAAAGAATTACTTTTGATTCGGAGATCATTGAAACTCTTCATACCAGCATAAGGCAATTCACAACGATCGTTTGGAGGGGGTCGGTAGAATGGCATACTCGGACTTGGATGATGTGGATTACCTTGTTGAAGACAACGTAATGGATGAATTTCCTCATCACCGGAGATGGAAGAGACCCATGGTAGAATGGCACATTGGTGGTGCAAGCTGGGAACAAAATGCAAATGCTGGAATGATTCTGGTAACTGGGGAAGAACCCAACAAAAGAGAGTGGATTCTATGTTTGAAAGATCATAGCATTGCCGAGGAAACTGAGAGCAACCTCGGTTAGTGCCGATGATAACACGTAGCGCTTGTGCGTGCTCTCAAGAACTTGAGCATTTCCATATTCATCAAAGTTTTACCAACATCCGTGTCAAGGATCCTGGCAACACAACTTGCTACCATGATGAATGGTGATGGAGGATGCAGATGCGAAGGAGGATAACACTTTCTCAGATTTCACCTTAGCGAGGCCAAGCAAATAAAATCTGGATGAACGACCGAGAGACATTTAGCACTCCGCTTCTAATGTTCTCCTTAATGTGCTAGCGTAATACACCCATAGATATGGTTTGATATCTAGAACATCAAGTAAAAGGTCGGACTTCGGGAGCAATAGAATCCATAAGGAACAGTTACGGAGGTAAATCCTACGAAATCCTTATGGGGAGGTGGCCAACTTCCTCAACCAGGATACTACAATAATAGGTCTTCCGGCTGGGTGTGTTGGCCACGACATCCACTTTACCGGTTATCGAGGGACCAATATTATAGTTCTTGGGAAATGTTCCTACCATCATATCTGCCTGAGACTCAGATTTGGTTGGTGTCAGGATATTCCAGACTCATCGAGTCTAGGAGGAAAAATGAAAGTTTGCAACACAAATCGACGAGATGACGTTGCGAGATTCTCAGGAAATGAACTACGATAGCAAGCTCCAAAACATGAGCTGGTTCTGCTACAAACATGTGAACACGTTGTTCCAGACAAGCATGCCCACATGGTAGTCTTACAATAAAACACTACCGAGTTCTGGTTGGGAGCCATCATCGAGGATATCGAAGTTCTTTCATAAGTCCGGATTAGCTCTTATGAAGATACTCCTTCTCCTTGAACAAATCAGTCGGTGGCTTGATGTGCTAGGATACACATATGGAATGAAGATGATCAGTCTATCAAACCACAGAATACTTCGCACGTGCATAACTGACTTGGGATGGTTCCAGAGGAGGCAAAAACAAACCTTCTCGAGTTCACGACGGCAACTTACATCAAAATGCACGTGAATCAAGGAAGTCACTCCTTTCATCAAACAAGTACTTCATGAACTAGCATGAAGAAGATGCTTTCAAAAGTTTCCAACACTAACTTAATGTTCAACAACATCATGGAGGAGATAAGAATGTTGTCAATGGGCTCAACAACAACTCATCGGAATTTCCATATCACTGGACTTCCACCATCGTGTGAACACGGTGATAGCATTGGTCAGCCCCAAAAGATATAATGGTGTATGCTCGAGGGATCAACCACGAGTAAGACAACATTACGAACATCGTTGGTTCTGACTTGATTTGACGATAGCCCACACTCAAATCAAAGGATTGATAAGACAATAGGTCCAGCAACTGATCACAGGGACCAATCGATGAAGATATCATCTTTCTTCAACACACACTACACAAGAATATCCCTTTGGAACGAACTAAGTCAGGCAAGCTTTTATCTTCCAACCCTCCAAGTCGTTGTCTAACTTAACCAACTAGCTCAGGGATATCCAACACAGATTCTTGGAGAAGGATGGTTCACAAGAAACCAACTTGATCACGAGCTCAACATAGCGGTCAGGTGACAACCTGGTAATACTTCTGAGAAGATATTCAGAAAATCACGAGCCACCGGTATGTTACTAAGCTCGAGAACAATCTTGCTTTTCAGGGCAAGACGATATGATCAATAGAGCAAGAATTTGAAATAATCCTAACTCATCGATCGAGGAGTGAACCAGGAGAATGGACTAGGTAGCACGATCAATCTTAGAATGATGATTCAATAACCAACACACTAAGAATAAAATTATTGTCTTTTAACTACCCAGCAACGAGGTTGCTAGGCGTATTGATTTCACGCATCACAATTCATTTGTCGGTATTCCGGTTGCATCAACACGAAGACCGAGGAATGACTAATGACGACAAGAAGTATCACTGTACCAGGAGTTCATAGGATGGTGTGCAATTCCTATAACAATCCCGATTTAAAGATGGTAATACTCCAAGGTAGAACAGGAACAAAGCTGGATTAGCAATTTGATCTGCGGAGCACAACTTCTTTGACCCAATCCTGGATATGGAAGAGGTACTGGAGTTTGTTTCTCCTAGTCATCCCGGAATGGAATGGCTTGACAGACCACAAGAGTCATAGGCATCGATGAACGAACGCACGCATACTCTTGACTATCAATTGATAGACGAGGGTCAGAATGCAACTAAAGAGAACAGCTCAAAGGAACATATAACTTTCTGAGTTGTGGATGCATAGATTAGTATGTCGAACCAAGTTCAACATATTTCTTCCGGATAACCCATGCAGAAAGGTAGAACTGGCAGAGTCACGATTTATGAGTGGAGATCTCCTCAAGAGTACTCTAATTGTGATCTTTTTTTGATCCAATAAACATCTGCCATAAGTAGTTCATGGTATTTGGAAGAAGAAGATACCACGGACTTCAAGGACTATCGCAAAGGTTACTAATATCCTAAAGGCACTAGCAATTGCTATCAACATGAAGTAGGTAGAGTGAATCTCGGGTTCAAAACCCAGGGATAGAATACCTACTACTAAGTAGCATCACGGGATGCTTTCGAGAATGATGGCCAGAATCATCACACTGGGAACACAAATCATGGCTAAATTACTAGATGATCCCCTAAGACACCTAGGGTCATAATAATAACTCCAACATAATGTCAAGGCAATAGAATACCTCAACTCACTGATTAGTGTGATTGAGCTGGCATAAGGAGCATCGAAACCAGGAGGGAAAGGATTTGCAAATGCATCAGACTATTTAGAAACCTGGAATGACTCGGACAGCATAACGGCTGTAAATGCTCAGAAAAGATTTGAGACATTCACAAAAATGGTGGCATAACCACTCAGAAGCACAATATCAAGGTTTGGAGATCAACAATTAACATACAGAAGATAGTAGGAGCTGAACTGAGGCTTGAATCAACAATCTTATAAGTCTACGGATTAGTAACACGTGATCCTAATGGAAAGAAGAGATAGCCTAGTTCTTAATCCCCGTAGAAGAGAAGATGATGACTCAGATCAGAAGGCCATGAGGTATAAGGAGTAAAAAGAGCCTTACGTTCCATCCCACAATCAATTCCCTTATATAACTAAAGCATTTCTAGACTCAACTTCGACCAGTTTGGCTTGGTAATCCTACAGGCAGTCAAGCTCTGATACCAACGCTGTCAGGACCCCGACTCGATGTCACATCGATCTAGCCGGTAACACCTCATATCACTTTGCGGCCTCACGCACGGTATCCCCACGGGTGTCGCCTTACCTTTGCCCGGGACCGTTTGCGCCTTTTGGCTCACGTATATGATAGTGTCGCTAGCATCCATATGATAAGGAGCCCGGGCTGACATGACTAGTCGTAAACCCAAAGTGGCACAGACTTACAGGGACAGGCATCCATGACCCAGCTTCGAACGTGTCGGTCATCAGCAAGTGGGTCCGGGCTGTAGCACTGGGCTAGCAGGACTCCGGTAAACCGGGCTGTAGCGGGCTAACAGGACTCCGGTACTCAAAGCGTGACATTTCCCCGAAGGGACAGACACAGGAACGAAGAAGGACACATGCCGGCCAGCCTAAGTGTTCCGGAGCAGTAGCAAGCTACCATGGCTCAGTGGAAACACTAGGAGACATTTCCCGGTAAGAGAGGCTACTAAAGATAAACAACTAGATGGTCAGATCCCACACATACCAAGCATTTCAATAACATACACACAATATGCTCAATATGTGCAAATACAACATGGCATCACAACATGTCTCTACGACTCAAGTAATTATTCATTAGGCTCCGAGGAGCGAGACATTACAAACATGGGTCTCACGACCCAACAATCAGAGCATACAAGTCAAAGCACAAGCGGAAGCTATCATGTCTGAGTACAGACATCTATAAATGAAAAAGGCTGAGAAGCCTGACTATCTATCAGATCCTGCCGAGGGCACAAGATCGTAGCTGAGGTATCAAGCTAAACGTCGAAGTCCAAGCGGAACTACTAGTGAGACTGAAGTCTCTCTGCAAAAACATAAAATAGGCAAACGTGAGTACAAATGTACCCAGCAAGACTTACATCAGATCTATCTACATATGCATCATTATCAACAAAGGGGATGGTAGGGTTTGACTGCAGCAAGCCAGCTTTGACTCGGTGGCTATCCTGAACTACGACTGCAAGCGACTCTTTTGAGGTGGCGCACACGAGTCCACATATTCACCAACCAATACACCACTATGGATCCGCTCCCGTCTCCCTACGAGAACGCCATCCATAGCACTCACGCTTATCTTGCGTATTTTAGAGTATCCACTTTCACTTGTCTATGAACTGATATAAGGGGTCCACGTTTCCATATCCGAGGAATCCGGCTATTCGAATAGATGATGTTAACCCTGCAGGGGTGTACTTCTTCACACACGCTCCCGCCACTTACCGCCCTGTACACGTCATGTACCTCGGCAACCTTCAAGCGGAAGCCGGGCGAGGGAGTCGGCCACGACCTGACTAACCGAACAAGTCTCTAGTCCAGGTTTATCGCCTATTCGGGTTCCATCCGCAAGGAGATCCGGCCGGGGTGTCGCTCACGGCCCCAAACGATGTGTGCAGGGTTCCCAAGCCCACCAACCGGGTGCCACTTGGTACACCGTGCCACGGTGCCTAGTCTGTCCCAAGCCCACCTGTACCGGGTGCCACTTGGTAGACTACTAACACTACCTACAAACACCAGAAACTAGTTGCAACTCCTGGACAGAGATCATGTTGATTAATAAGTCGAGAGGGGCACTTAAGCATTCCAATGTGTGGTAGTAGCTGGTCATGGATCACAAACACAGAACTCAGTTCCTAAGGACGGCTGCAATGAGACAACCCACCATGTACTCCTACATGGCCTCTCACCGCTACCTTTACCAAAACGTGTTCACACACTTAGCTCACACACATGGGGACATGTTCACACGCCTCTGATTCATCCCCGATGAATCAGACCTGACTCAACTCTAAGCAGTAGCAGGCATGACAAACAAGCATGTATGAGTAGGCACATCAGGGCTCAAACAACTCCTACTCATGCTAGTGGGTTTCATCTATTTACTGTGGAATGACAGGTCATGCAAAGGATAAAGGGGTTCAGCTACCGCAGCAAGTAACAGATGAATCGATGTTGTCCTAATGCAGTAAAAGAGAGCAGGAGCGAGAGAGTAGGATTGTATCGGAATGAACAAGGGGGTTTTGCTTGCCTGGCACTTCTGAAGATAACATTGAGTCTTCATCAGTGTCAACGATCACGTCATCGGTATCACGTCTATCGAGAGGGGACAAATACCGGCAACACAGAAAGGAACACAATCAATGCAATGCACAATATGATGCATGATCATGACATGGCAAAATGAATGTGTTTTGGGCTAATGCAACTAGCAACAGATTAAATGAAGTTGGTTTGAATACAAGATTCAAATTCAAACTCCATATGTGATTATTTAAATGCCCTTTATATGATTTGTGCTAAACAGCACCTATAAGTTGTTCTAACATGCATGAAAATGGTACAGATGGATTCCTTGAATTTTTCTGATAATTTTTCATATATAAATTATTTAATTTGGAGTTACGGTTGAATTTCTATGATTTATTGAAGTTTTAGCTATTTTCTGGAATTTCCTGATTATTTTTAAATCCAGAAAATACTTATTGCGTCAGCCCCACGTCACAGTGACGTCAGCAGGTCAACAGGGCTGGCTCGGGTCAAACCTGACGTGTGGGGTCCACACGTCAGTGACACAGGGGCTAATCCCGCGTTGACCCGGGCTTTGACCCACTACGGGGCCCACTGTCAGTGGCTGTGGGGGGGGTGTTTAGGCGTCATTAGTGCTAATTAGGCGTGCCACGTCGGCAGTCGCCGGAGTTCGGCCGGCGACGACCAAAACTGCGGCGGGAGCTCGCCGGAGTGGCGCTGCGAGGGGTTTTGGGCCAAGCCAAGGGCACCAGAGGGTAGCCCGTGCCCGTGCGCATCTAGGGGGGCCAACGGGAGGTGCGGGGGTGGCCGGGGTTCGCCGGAATGGAGCCCGAGGCGGCGGCCGGAGCTCGGGTGGGTGCGGGGTTAGCGCTGCGGCTTGCAAACGAGCTAGCTGCCACGCTAGCGTTGCTCCACGGGTCGTTGCGAGTGCAACGGACGCACGCGCGGGGCCATTTGGTCACCGGGGCTTCGCCGGCGACGAGTCCGTGCGGCGGAGCGTCTCGGCTCCGGTAGAGGGGGCGGCTAGAGCTCGAAATCGGGCTTGGGGTTAGGGGGAAACGAAGCAGGGACTCACGGGGATCGTGCAGGGAGGGTCAGCGAGCTCGGGGAAGCGACGATGGTGGCGAATTGACGGTGAAGATCCTCGGCGGCCGGCGATGGAAACGGCGATGCCGGCGGCGTTGTGGCGCGTCCGTAGGGCCGTGGTTCGGTGGGGAGGAAGGAGGGGTCGAGGGGGAGCTCCTGGGCGCATCGGCGAGGCTAGGGGTGGCCGGTGGCCACGGGGAAGCTCGTCGGCGGCGGCGGGTGTGTTCGGTGGCTGCGCGCGAGAGAGCCAGAGGAGGAGAGGAGCTCGGGGAGAGAGTGAGAGGCCTGGGGGGGGGGTGCGTGGCGTCGCGGACGGGGTCCAGGGCGACGAGAGGAAGCAGGAGGTGGCCAGGGGGAAGCAGGAGGTGGCCGAGGCAGCGTCGGCGCGCGCCACGCCTCGCCTCTGTTCGTCCTCCTGGCAGAGGAGGAAGAGGACAAGGGGGAGGAGGTGGGCTGGGCCGGCTGGGGGAGCTGGGCCAGATGGGGCGCTAGGTGGGGCTGCAGGTAAGGCCAGGTGGGCTTGCTCTTTTTTATTTTTTTTTTGTTCTCTGTTCTGTTTTAACTCTGTTTTCTATTTTGCAGGTTTGTTTTGAATTTGGTTTTGAAACCAATTCAATTTATTTTGCTTCTGACAATATTTTTAGGAGCTAAAGGAATTAAAACAATGCTCCACAAAAATATTTCAGAATTATTGGACCTATATTTATTTAACAGTAGATATAAGTCCAATTCAAATAGCTATGATTTAAATTCAAAGTCCCAAAAATAAATCCTTAAAAATGTTCAATATTTTGGTTGGGACCAGAACCCTTATCAAAAATTATCAAACATTTAAGAAGAGCCATTTGGAGCAATGAATAAGATTTCTAGGGTTTTTGCCCCTCTTTTATTTAGGGTTTTGAGGCTTCCAATATTCCTCAATTCAAGTTTCAAAAATATGGACATGATGCACACATGAAGCTAACCTAGAGCAAAGCCTGAAGCTAGGGATGTGACACCGACAACGAGCGGGTGGTGCCTCGGGATGTGCGTGGTGCCGATCACAACGGGGACGGGGGGACCCCGGGTCGAGGCGGCGACTCCGCTTCTGGAGGTTGGTGTCGTCGCGAAGGAGCGGCCGTGCGGGAGGACCGGAGGAGGTGGGGACTGGGGAGCGGAGTGTAGAGAGGCCGGCGGCGGAGACGTCTGGACGCAACGTGCTGCCCCTCATCTCTTCCCTCGTGCGGCGGCTAGGGTTTGCGGAGGAAGGGTGTGCGTTGCCTCGCTCCGTCGCTCGTGGGTTTTTTCTCGTTGGTTTTCTTTCGTAGGTTTTTTTCGACTTGCAGGCCTCGCTCGCTACCTGAGGCATCGCTACCTCCACGGAGGGGGGGGGCATCACTCGACGGTCCAGGAGAAAATCGTTGGGAGGTGGGAGGTGGGAGGAGGTACCAAAATAGGATCCAAAAAAAACCGGGCGAGGTGGGACGAAAATAAAACCCGGAATGCGACCTACCAACTGAGACATTAGGAGTAGAGATTGTTTCCATTCGGTTCCTTCGACGTGGAGATCATGAATCACGAATAGAATTACATTCTGATCACCACAATTGCGTGTGCGCAGTAGGACACAACTGGGGTATAATAATATCGTACCTTGTGGAGGAGTGAAACAGATCAATGAGTAGCAAATGGGCTTCAAAGATGGACAAAACATATGTTGGAATCGACCACTGGTTGGTCGAAAAAGACATGTTGATTGTCATCAGTATAAGACCCACAGCTACTGTCAAAGATTTGCCAAATCAACCTGAACACCAAATACAGACACTTGACTTGATCAGCAGCAGAGTTATGAATGCAAGTTATCTTAGCACTTGCTTACTGAAGCTAAACTCTATTGCCTGGAGGGAAGAAGAGTTCGTATAGTCATACATGTACAGGGATTATCTTCCAAATCTGCTTGTTTGCATAGACCCAATTAGATTTCCCGGAAGCTCGCACCCAGATTTTGTTATCCACATCGGTTGATCCTTGCATACTACCCCTCACGGTTGATGCGATGAATCTGAGACCTAGTATGCAATTACAATGGGTGGAATCATTTAAATTACTTGTTTCACATATGACGCAAAGTGCTAAATATCAAAACATACCGGCATCATGCTTATATAAAACGACAAGTAAATCACACGAGTACGTAGGACTGTAGGAGGTACCTAAAACAACTAGTAAATCACACAAGTATCCTTTAATGACACAGGAGGTGGTACCATAACTACGACGTGAGAGTTATGGTCATCTTAATTCACATCGGAAAAATGACCAAATATCTCTACTTCAGTGAAGATGCAATCCTACGTATAATCTAGAGTTATGGTCACTGTCGTACAATGGTGCAATTATGTACTCCACTAACTACCACTTCATTAATAGAGTTACAGTTTTTATTCAGTAAAATATTGGTTGTACTAAAAAGGAGTAATCAATAAAAATAAAGATTAATCCCACTCCTAGCAGAGCTAAAAGAGAGTAAATTCAGAAATATCAACTTATAATGCACAATTTATCACGGATCCATCCTAAATGGCCATCTAATAAGCAACATATGTTTGCCCAAACTTTATGTTGCAACGTCCCAAATTGCCATTATATAGTACCAATAATGAGGGATGAGAAAATAAAGAATGAAGTCATGGAAATACCTCAAGTAAATAATCCAAAATATTATTCTGTATTCCTTCTCGAGAAACTGGCTTCTTCTTCAATTAAAAATAATAATCATATTTCTTATTCAGTTGGAGCTTTCGCGATAGTAGAACTTTCTTCAGGATTATTTTTAGAGATGTACGGACTTTCTTTATCTACAGATTAATAGGCTGAAACACCAACACCATGATTTTCAGACCCTACCAACTCTATAATTCTATAAGATCCAATACCTGCTAGATTGTTCCACAACACCAATGTCCAAGTCAATACCATATATTATCCACTGAAATGTCTGATTTAATATCATATGCAAAATCATTAGAGCAATGTGCTCTCCTTTACCCATATTGTGTACCACAGAACATTATGAACATTAGGGGAGGATTAGCCTGTAGCTATTTTAGATCGTGCACCAAATACTTAGAACAAGGTTGAAATCCGCAAGAGTCGTATAGAAATTTCTGCAATCAATATCATACCTGATCCATGTACGGCAGCCTCTAAATAAGCAACATAAGTCCACAGTCCATAAGTATGTAGGCTACGCTCCAATTTGATGTATCATGCAATTTTGCAATACTCGGATAGTTTTGTAAAGCATACAGATACTGCATTGGAGGGCTATAAGCTTCATTAATCAGAAAATATGTAGACCGCAGCTGAGATCGTAACTAAGTGACACAACACATGGTACGATAGCTAAAGGAGAGGCTATCAATTGTCATTTTTTTGCACTGATGTGCCAGTAGGAAAAACACCATTGATTTGATTTGATGTGTGAAGTCACCTGTCGACTCGGCTTGCCATTGATTCTGCGCCTATTCCCTGGCTTCTTGAAATAAAATTTCCCAGCGTTGGATCAGTTCAAAGAAAAGGTAGATAGAAAAACCAACAGAGAGAAGAGCCCATCTGAATGTGATCACTTGCCTTGCCGAGAGCATTGAGCTTCCCTAGCACCAGCACGGGAGAGGCCGACATGGAGGGCCTCCTCTTGGGGGAGGCAGTTGTGCTGCCGACGCCGGCCGTCGGAGACCAGCAAGGAGGGCTCCTTCTCCCTGGGCCTCCTGCTCATGGTACGTGAGCCGTGCAGCTCATCGAGCTCTTCTCCTGCACATATAGTTTAAGCTTCAATTCAAATCAGCTTCAGAAGCTGCAAGACAGAACATGTTCAGTTCAGGTGTGCAGAGTACATACAGGTGGAACCGGCCCTTTGGGATCATGTTCTGTGGAGGAGGAGGTGGGTTGCCCTGTCGGCGACGAAGCTCCAGCCGTGTGTCACCAGCCTGGGCATGATGGTGGTGCTCTTCTTGACCAACGCCGAGCTCCGCGCTGGCGAGGGCCGCTCCTTGACGGGCGTCTTCTCCTCGAAGTTGAGCGCGATGGGCCTGACAACCTTGGGTGATGCGAGCACCCCGGCATTGCCGGCGCCGCTATGCTTCTCGACCCCAGGAGCCCCTCCGCGGCACGGCCTCCTTCTTGGCAGGCTCGGGCGTGCCGACAACGAGCGGGTGGTGCTTCGGGATGTGCGTGGTGCCGACCACGACGGGGACGGGGGGACCCCGGGTCGAGGCGGCGACTCTGCTTCTGGACGGTTGGTGTCGTCGCGGAGGAGCGGCCGTGCGGGAGGACCGGAGGAGGTGGGGACTGAGGAGCGGAGTGTAGAGAGGCCGGCGGTGGAGACGTCTGGACGCAACGTGCTTCCCCTCATCTCTTCCCTCGTGCGGCGGCTAGGGTTTGCGGAGGGAGGGTGTGCGTTGCCTCGCTCCGTCGCTCGTGGGTTTTTTCTCGTTGGTTTTCTTTCGTAGGTTTTCTTTCGTAGGTTTTTTTCCGACTTGCAGGCCTCACTCGCTACCTGAGGCATCACTACCTCCACGGGGGGGGGGGGGGGCATCACTCGACGGTCCAGGAGAAAATCGTTGGGAGGTGGGAGGTGGGAGGAGGTACCAAAATAGGTACCAAAAAAAATCGGGCGAGGTGGGACGAAAATAAAACCCGGAACGCGACCTACCAACTGAGACATTAGGAGTAGAGATAAAGATGACATTTATCAAAAAATATCCAGTGTTTATCTTTTTTACAAACATGGCTCTACCTGCATTACATTTTTTCACTGAGGCCCGTCGGTACCTTCAGCCGTGTAGGGAATTTCAAATAGTAGCGTATGCATATGTACCGCTCACTGCCGACAAATAGGTCATATTAATAATGTAATCAAAAAATTACTATAATCAATATTATTTTTAAGAAAAAACTTTTTTGCGGGCATCATGACAAGGGTTTCTATAGTCGTCCAGTCCCTCTGGCTAGCCAATGGGAGGATAGTGGGAGGACTCGTTGTAGACATTGTCCTCTCCTTGTCATCATCTTCTTCATACGGCGGCTCCAGGCAGGCGCTCGAGCATATCAACCACCCTCTGCCTCCGCGGGGTGTTGCTGAAGCGATGATTGTGCATTGAGGAGGATGAACTACATGATGCCAAACCTGGTGAGGGCCATTCTGACAGATGTGCAAGCAAGATATGCCCGGAGGAGTTCATGGAGGGGGAGAGTCTCACGCTCCTCGCCTGTGATCACTACTAACTCCCCGGTGCATCCAGAGGTGGCTAGTAGCGGAGCTTTGATACTTTTTTTTATAATTGCTTACCACCTATGCTATGTGGTTGGCGTAGAAGAGCTTAGCAAAAGTCTAGCCACTGGATGTGGCTGCTGAAGAGGAATTCATGCCCTATTTGCAAAGAGGCGGCATAGATGGATATACATATACAAATAAATACGGATTTTTTTTGTGCCTCTTCGTTCATTAGTACCACTCAGATTTGCCCTGAGTCTTAAATTTCCCCACTTTCCCTCATCCCTGAGCCACGGCCTCACAAATGACCACACCAGAAAGAATTACTATAACTGACGACTTTCTGTCAATTTATGTCCCTTATGTGGATAATCAAGTTCCCTGACTGCGACGGGCCGAACATGACATTCCCGCCTCGCGTTAAACATCTATAACTAGTTCTCCGCGGGATAACAAAGAACATCTATTGTACTAGTTTTTGCTACTATGAAATTCCGAACAGATGGTGTGTTTTGCGGTATCTCTTTTAGGTACGAGTACGAACCACGCTTTTGCGCGGGCATTTGCCTGGAAATGGAGCGAGCAGATGGATAATAATCTATACGTGATGGCGCCGACTTTAGTTTGCAAACAAAGAAAGCATTACGAAACGCAATCCACTAATAGAGTGCCACGCACATGAATGAAGAAGTCAAAAGCACATGCCCTCAACGTGGCTTGATGCGCACGTACACCCAACGCAAACCCAACTGACCTCATTCTCTATACTACATGCACATCCTGCAAAGTCAAAAGACACAAATTGTTTATGAAGGGTGCGCGCTATCAGATTGTGAGTTCGTGCTTGATATGATGGGTAAATATACGATTCTTAATTTTGTACCACATCCGACGAACGCGTGTAATTTGCATGATTGCATCTTGTGGAGAACAATGGCGGCAAAATGTCATTTTCCAGCGCAGGAGCGGAAGGGGCTTGTCAAGCACTCAATGCTCTGACCGATCTTTCGCCTTCACCGATCATCACGGCTCTCATCTTTGATCGTGAAACCAGCAAGCAGCACATAATTTAATCAAGAACGAACAAGTTGCTCTACTTCGAATTGATCTTCGATCAAACGGTCAAAAAAGCAGCCTGGATCATTCTGCTCAGCTTCTTCAACAAACAAATGTTCACATTTCCACGACAAACAAATGTTTGAAACTTGCAAACAGTGGAGCAAGCATAGGCATCGCCGCCGATGTCTTATCGCCACGAAGAAACTGTGCCGGACCACCGCGAGGAGCCGAACCGGACGGCGGCGCCGTCGCTAGCGCGGGCCGGCAGCATGACGACGCGCGCGGACGCGCTCCACGCGGGGTCCCTCCGCAGCAGCCGCCTGTCCTGCTCCGTCCTCCGCAGCAGCACCTCCTCGGCGCGCTCGCGCAGCCGGCGCGCGTCGGCCACGACGGCCTCGTCCAGCCCCGCCCACTTCCACTCCGGCGGGGACGCCGCGCTCTCCTCCACCCGCTTCAGCACGCAGACGAGCTCCATCGCGTCGGCCAGGCCGAGCGTGTCGATGCGCTCGCCCATCTCCCGGACCCTCGCGGCGATGTTGCGCTCCGCCGTGACGCGGTCCTCCTCGGCGAGCCGGACGGCCTCCCAGATGAGGGCGTGGGCCTGCGGCGCGCAGGACGGGGGCGGCGCCTGGCGGACGGCGGCGGCGACGGAGGCGAAGGCGGCGAGCTCGGAGACGAGGTGCGGGTTGGGGAGCGCGGTGAGGTGCTCGGGGTCGCAGGAGGCGTCCGGCAGGAGGAGGAGCACCTCGAGGAGGCGCGCGGAGAAGCGGACCCAGGAGGCCGCCGCGAAGGAGCGGCCGAGCGGGAAGTCGGCGAGCGCGAGCGGGTTGCGGCCGGAGGCCGGGTGGCGGAGGAGGGCGACGAGGAGCTGGTCGCGGAGGATGAAGGCGCCGCGGGCGAGCAGGACCCTGAGCGCGACGAGGCACTTGAGGGCCACGGCGGCGTCGCCGCCGCCAGAGGACGCGGCGCGCAGGCGGTCCGTGAAGGCGGACGCGAGCGCCGCGGCGGAGAGGCGCGAGCCGCGGCCGAAGGCGAGGAGCGCGTCCAGGTGGTGCGCGGACGGCGGGGCCGTGGACGGGTGGTGCGCCGTCGCCCGCAGGACCGCGCCCTGCGCGTCGGCGCCGGAGGCCGGGGAGGCGGGCCCCGGGGAGAGGAGCGTGGCCGCGAGCCGCAGGAGCTTGAGGCCCATGGCGATTGGCGCCGCGCGAGGAGGTTGGGATGGAGCTGCGAAGAGGTTGGGGATCGGGGGACGGGAATTGGCAGGAAGCGGTCAGTTTATAATCCTTGCTGGTGGCGGGGTCGCCGTCGGATGCGACGGACGGGGGTATCGTCGCCGTCGGATTGGTTTGACCCGATCAATTTGCTTCTTTGGATGGCCCAGACCAGCGGTACGGAACAGTGCAGTGCATCGTGTGGGAGAAGAAAGAGACGAGTCAACTTGTCCTCCTCTTCTTCCTCGGAGGAGGTCAACACTTCACCGCAGAAATGTACACCGAATGGCACGAGAAAGCTCTTCTGTTGCTGTACTTTTGGTCCAACGGTATTACTCGTTTTTCTACCGGGGTGGCACCTCTTCATCAAGCAAGCGTAAAAATGCAACTAATTGTTAGTACCTTCTTTACTTCTAGAGTTTACAAGAAAACCTCACATCGTACTAATCAACTTTCGGTATTAAAAAGTTGGTTAATTGAATGATCATGTCGGCATTCGCAGCCTCGCACGAGATCACTCGACGAAAGTAGCTGGAGGTCCATTTTATCATTGTTAATGCGCTGTATCCCCATTGCCACCACATCTGCCCCGTGACAGATTGACAGAAGATGGCATGCCTGTCTCCGGGAACCTGTGGATATAGTGGAACGAGATCCTCTGACTTAGTTCGTTCTACTGCCGAGGGACGTCGTTCCCGCTGCACCGTCCATCAGGCATCCAACGATACCTCAGGCGTCCATCAGTAACTACAGTAGCAAGAAGAAAGCGAGGGAAGCCAGGGAAAAAGGCGCGAGAGGCCACAGAAAAAGGCGCCAGCAGTACAGAAACGGCGCCAAAGTTGATCGGAAGGAGATCCCTGGCGCCCGACCGGCTGCTCTGCTTCTCGATCTCACGTAAGTCTCCATAGTTCTTTCGGATGGAAGAAGTAGCCTGCTAAACTTGGATCGGGCATCCCTTTTTCTGAAATTGATTGAACTTCGACCATCAGATTACTTTAGAGCTTGATCAAATTTTCCTTTTTGTGATGGAAGAAGTATCCTGCTAAACAGTTGAGTGCAGTTGCCAGCAGTTTGATAGAATTGGGATATTATGTGGCCATGCCCTGAAAATTCTTGATTTGATGAATATCAAGTCACTACCGGCACATTATGTGTTAAAACGATGGTCACGAGAAGCACGAAGCGGAACTGTACAAGACAACATGGGAAGAAATATAATCGCAAATCCAAATATGGATGCCATTCTTGGCTACCGATATATGTCCCTCAAATTTCAAAATTTGGCACATCGAGCAGCCAACTTTCAAGAATGCATCGTATTAGTAGATAGCACACTTGACATGCTTGGTAAGCAGTTTGAAGAAAAAATTAGTGCATGTACAAGCACATCTGGGTACCCATGTACTATTCCCACAAATGCTAGCCCACCAAATGACTTGTTGGCTAATGCACGCCTAAAGAAAAAGGATATCGAAACAAAAAGTGCTAAACGAAAAAGAAATTGGCTTGAGATGAAGCACAAGGCTAGGAAAAAGAGAGAGAACAAAACTGCATCACAGTTCGAGGAAGAGGTATGTTTCTAAATAACTATTGTCTTTTCAATGTTAATATTCTGCCCATTAATTCTCATAACCCTCAAATTTTCTTTCATTAGAAGAAACAAGAGGTTGGACAAGTTGGCAGATGTTATAGTTTACAAGGACAATATGAAGGAGTCTCAAGATTACAAGGACAATCTTAGCTTTACTCAACTTTTGATGGTAATCTTACCCATATAATTAGTCTAGAAATTTAGGGGATGGCAATTATTCTTATAAATACTTACTTATTTAATTCAATTTCCAGGGACCAATTACAGATGATCTATTTACTGGGTCGTGGTGAAGTACTACTGTTTTTGGGCAACCATGTGCTCTTTACTTGAATGAGAGCACAAACAAGCATGGTTTTGTGAAATTTGGCCATTCAGTTCAGTTTAGGTTCTAGTTGATCAATCAGTTTTTTCATGCATTTCAGAGATATACTCCAGTGGTTGGCATCTACTTTGTTCAATGCACCTGCAATTTCTGTATGCATGCTCATTTACATTCAGCAGCCAAAGCAGGCATTATGACTTGCAAATCATTTTATTCTTGGAAGGACATGCTCACAAATTGTCAATAGCAGGTGCTATCCTCTTTAATTAACAACACCTGTTATATGCTTTCAAATTGACAACCTTATATCACAACAGTTCAATTCAGTGCATTTCTATCAGTTCTGTCCGATTTTGCACACACACTCTGTTTACTGGAACAATTCTTCAGCCAAAACAAACATTCAAGAAAGTAGGAACATTTTCCATACAAATCTGTTCAACTCTGCACATGTACAAGTACCACTCAAGTCGGACTAATTCTACAAATGTAGAAGTACAAACTAGAACAGTAATTCAATCATAACATTCATTCAAAATGCTGCCGTAGCTTCTCTCTTTTTACTCTAAAAACATTCGTACGTCAAGACACAATACAAGCAGCAGAGCGGATGACCCACAAAAGCCTTGACGAGGCTGGCTTCGTGGCCTCGGCAGCTCGGCGGCGTCTACGGCGCCGGCTCCGCAGCTCCACGGCCTCGACGGCGCCGGCTCCGCAGCTCCACGGCCTCGATAGCTCCGACGCATCGCGCCCTGGACGAGGCAGCTGCTGGCTCCGCAGCCTCCACTGCTAGGCGCCCTGACACCTGGACGAAGCGGGGGCTGTCTGCCGCCTCCACGGCTAGGCGGCGTCCCGTCCTCCCGGAGCTGCTCCTCCCCGCCGGCGAACCCTAAGGCGAGGCGAGAGTTCCTTTTTTTTAACGAGACGAGAGCTCGGGCAACGAATCGATGGGTGTCGTCCTGTTGGGCCGGATGGGCTGCTTGTGTTCGTGTGGACACGAACAAAAGAGAAGGAAAGAGCGCACCTCACACGAGTCGTCAGATCGTCAACGGACGGCGCAACGCGTACTACTTCCCTCGGCAGTAGATGGATCTAAGTCAGAGGATCTCGTTCCGGATATAGTAGTTTTCATTGATCAAGGTGCGGTAGCCCATATGTGTTTCTATAGGGCGCGATTTGATCGTCCTAGTCTGAACATTGACGGCAAACTTCCTGTACAACTTTATTCACACGCTGCCCGCAAATAAAATTACTCACACGCACAATATCACAATCAGCCCAACAAAAAATAAGAAATGACACACATATGACATATGGTGCTGTTAAAGAAGAGAGAATTCAAGAAGAGACGGTCGTCCATGCCGGGGAAGAAGCCATCCTCGGGGAAGTTGCCATGCGCAATCACGACGAAGGAGCGTGACTGCTATCCAAAAGCCCGATTGCCTCTTCTGTATGGATTTGCAAGAGACGGTGTTTCAATGGTCTGCTCTCTCACTTAACGGTGAACACCGAGAAGCAAGATGGGAAAGCGATAGACGACACACAACTTGAGAACCAGAAGACAGACAAATAGGAGAGGAAATGGCTCGGTCTATGAAAGAGGAGCGACCTCTAATAGACAAAAGTGAAACGGCTCCACTAGGGAGACGAGGAGAACCGAAACGGATCCACGACAATGGAGAGGAACAACCCATGTCGATTCGGATTCATCCATCACTTGTGACATAAAGTTTCAACTTGTTTCTTGCATGACGAAAATAAGGCAGCGTATACATATGGCATAAGTCCTAACCCCGCTCATTCACTAAACACAATACACATGCTAGGTGAGGTGGGCGGGGAAGAAGCGCGTATGTATGTGAGCTTTTCTCATGCTCTTAGAGCAACTCTTAGTAGAGTGGTCATATGACCCCCCATCGCCATAGTGACTGTCAATATGATGATTTGGGGCAAAAAAGAAACTCTAGAACAGTCACCTTATGGATGTCGATAAGCATAATTTATGGAGCTAGCTCCATACCCAACCGTCAACATGGGAGGGAACTTTCAGCGTATTCCTCCCCGTGCCATGGTCGGGTTTAAAGCAGCGCCTTCACCCATACACAAATATGTGTGTTTCAATTAATCAACATCAAATGGGGCGACGTGACCGGTAACTACCTGCCCCATGATTCTCAAGGCGTCCGTTCGAATAGCCACGAGGCTTCATCTCTGGCTATAAATTTTTGGCAGTGAGGTGCTCCCAACACCAAAGCCCTAGCCACTGAAGGAAATATGCCCTAGAGGCAATAATAAAGTTATTATTTATTTCCTTATATCATGATAAATATTTATTATTCATGCTAGAATTGTATTAACCGGAAACATAATACTTGTGTGAATACATAGACAAACAGAGTGTCACTAGTATGCCTCTACTTGACTAGCTCGTTGATCAAAGATGGTTATGTTTCCTAGCCATAGACATGTGTTATCATTTGATTAACGGGATCACATCATTAGAAGAATGATGTGATTGACTTCACCCATTCCGTTAGCTTAGCACTCGATCGTTTAGTATGTTGCTATTGCTTTCTTCATGACTTATGCATATTCCTATGACTATGAGATTATGCAACTCCCATTTACCGGAGGAACACTTTGTGTGCTACCAAACGTCACAACGTAACTGGGTGATTATAAAGGTGCTCTACAGGTGTCTCCGAAGGTACTTGTTGGGTTGGCATATTTCGAGATTAGGATTTGTCACTCCGATTGTCGGAGAGGTATCTCTGGGCCCACTCGGTAATGCACATCACTTAAAGCCTTGCAAGCATTGCAACTAATGAGTTATTTGCGGGATGATGTATTATGGAACAAGTAAAGAGACTTGCCGGTAACGAGATTGAACTAGGTATTGAGATACCGACGATCGAATCTCGGGCAAGTAACATACCGATGACAAAGGGAACAACGTATGTTGTTATGCGGTTTGACCGATAAAGATCTTCGTAGAATATGTGGGAGCCAATATGGGCATCCAGGTCCCGCTATTGGTTATTGACCGGAGACGTGTCTCGGTCATGTCTACATAGTTCTCGAACCCGTAGGGTCCGCACGCTTAACGTTTCGTTGACGATATAGTATTATATGAGTTATGTATGTTGGTAACCGAATGTTGTTCGGAGTCCCGGATGAGATCATGGACATGACGAGGAACTCCGGAATGGTCCGGAGATAAAGTTTGATATATGGGATAATAGTGTTTGATCCCCGGAAGGGTTCCGGAATTCACCGGAAGGGGTTCCGGATGTTTCCCGAAATGTTTGGGTACGAGAACACGTTATTTGGGCCAAAGGGGAAAGCCCACAAGGTTTTTGGAAAGCGCAAAAGGAAGTTTTGCGGAGTCCAGGGGCCAGACGCCAGGGTCCCTGGCGTTGGGTCCAGACGCCGGGAACCCTGGTGTCTGGCCCTGGAGTCCGAGAAGGACTCTTGCCTTTCGGGTGAAACCGACTTTGTGGAGGCTTTTACTCCAAGTTTCGACCCCAAGGCTCAATATATAAATAGAGGGGTAGGGCTAGCACCAAAGACACATCAAGAAACACCAAGCCGTGTGCCGGCAACCCCGTCCCCTCTAGTTTATCCTCCGTCATAGTTTTCGTAGTGCTTAGGCGAAGCCCTGCGGAGATTGTTCTTCACCAACACCGTCACCACACCATCATGCTGCCGGAACTCATATACTACTTCGCCCGTCTTGCTGGATCGAGAAGGCGAGGACGTCATCGAGCTGAACGTGTGCAGAACTCGGAGGTGCCGTGCGTTCGGTACTTGGATCGGTCGGATCTTGAAGACGTACGACTACATCAACCGCGTTGATAAACGCTTCCACTTAGCGATCTTCAAGGGTATGAAGATACACTCCCCCTCTCGTTGCTATGCCATCATCATGATCTTGCATGTGCGTAGGATTTTTTTTTTGAAATTACTACGTTACCCAACAGTGGCATCCGAGCCTAGGTTTTATGCGTTGATGTTATATGCACGAGTAGAACACAAGTAAGTTGTGGGCGATACGAGTCATACTGCTTACCAGCATGTCATACTTTGGTTCAACGGTATTGTTGGATGAAGCGGCCCGGACCGACATTACGCGTACGCTTACGCGAGACTGGTTCTACCGACGTGCTTTGCACACAGGTGGCTGGCGGGTGTCAGTTTCTCCAACTTTAGTTGAACCGAGTGTGGCTACGCCCGGTCCTTGCGAAGGTTAAAACAACACTAACTTGACGAACTATCGTTGTGGTTTTGATGCGTAGGTAAGAACGGTTCTTGCTAAGCCCGTAGCAGCCACGTAAAACTTGCAACAACAAAGTAGAGGACGTCTAACTTGTTTTTGCAGGGCATGTTGTGATGTGATATGGTCAAGGCATAATGCTATATTTTATTGTATGAGATGATCATGTTTTGTAACCAAGTTATCGGCAACTGGCAGGAGCCATATGGTTGTCGCTTTATTGTATGCAATGAAATCGCCCTGTAATTGCTTTACTTTATCACTAAGCGGTAGCGATAGTCGTAGAAGCAATAGTTGGCGAGACAACAACGATGCTACGATGGAGATCAAGGTGTCGTGCCGGTGACGATGGTGATCATGACGGTGCTTCGGAGATGGAGATCACAAGCACAAGATGATGATGACCATATCATATCACTTATATTGATTGCATGTGATGTTTATCTTTTATGCATCTTATCTTGCTTTGATTGACGGTAGCATTATAAGATGATCTCTCACTAAAATTTCAAGATAAAAGTGTTCTCCCTGAGTATGCACCGTTGCCAAAGTTCATCGTGCCCAGACACCACGTGATGATCGGGTGTGATAAGCTCTACGTCCATCTACAACGGGTGCGAGCCAGTTTTGCACACGCAGAATACTCAGGTTAAACTTGACGAGCCTAGCATATGCAGATATGGCCTCGGAACACTGAGACCGAAAGGTCGAGCGTGAATCATATAGTAGATATGATCAACATAGTGATGTTCACCATTGAAAGCTACTCCATTTCACGTGATGATCGGTTATGGTTTAGTTGATTTGGATCACGTGATCACTTAGAGGATTGGAGGGATATTTTTTCTAAGTGGGAGTTCTTAAGTAATAGGATTAATTGAACTTAAATTTATCATGAACTTAGTACCTGATAGTATCTTGCTTGTCTATGTTGATTGTAGATAGATGGCCCGTGCTGTTGTTCCGTTAAATTCTAATGCGTTCCTTGAGAAAGCAAAGTTGAAAGATGATGGTAGCAATTACACGGACTGGGTCCGTAACTTGAGGATTATCCTCATTGCTGCACAGAAGAATTACGTCCTGGAAGCACCGCTAGGTGCCAAACCTGCTGTAGGAGCAACACCAGATGTTATGAACGTCTGGCAGAGCAAAGCTGATGACTACTCGATAGTTCAGTGTGCCATGCTTTACGGCTTAGAACTGGGACTTCAACGACGTTTTGAACGTCATGGAGCATATGAGATGTTCCAGGAGTTGAAGTTAATATTTCAAGCAAATGCCCGGATTGAGAGATATGAAGTCTCCAATAAGTTCTATAGCTGCAAGATGGAGGAGAATAGTTCTGTCAGTGAACATATACTCAAGATGTCTGGGTATAATAATCACTTGATTCAGCTGGGAGTTAATCTTTCGGATGATAGCGTCATTGACAGGATTCTCCAATCACCGCCACCAAGCTACAAGAGCTTCGTGATGAACTATAACATGCAAGGGATGGATAAGACGATTCCCGAGCTCTTCGCAATGCTAAAGGCTGCGGAGGTAGAAATCAAGAAGGAGCATCAAGTGTTGATGGTCAACAAGACCACTAGTTTCAAGAAAAAGGGTAAAGGGAAGAAGAAGGGAAACTTCAAGAAGAACAACAAGCAAGTTGCTGCTCAGGAGAAGAAACCCAAGTCTGGACCTAAGCCTGAAACTGAGTGCTTCTACTGCAAGCAGACTGGTCACTGGAAGCGGAACTGCCCCAAGTATTTGGCAGATAAGAAGGATGGCAAAGTGAACAAAGGTATATGTGATATACATGTTATTGATGTGTACCTTACTAGAGCTCGCAGTAGCACCTGGGTATTTGATACTGGTTCTGTTGCTAATATTTGCAACTCGAAACAGGGACTACAGATTAAGCGAACACTAGCAAAGGACGAGGTGACGATGCGCGTGGGAAATGGTTCCAAAGTCGATGTGATCGCGGTCGGCACGCTACCTCTACATCTACCTTCGGGATTAGTATTAGACCTAAATAATTGTTATTTGGTGCCAGCGTTGAGCATGAACATTATATCTGGATCTTGTTTGATGCGAGACGGTTATTCATTTAAATCAGAGAATAATGGTTGTTCTATTTATATGAGTAATATCTTTTATGGTCATGCACCCTTGAAGAGTGGTCTATTTTTGATGAATCTCGATAGTAGTGATACACATATTCATAATGTTGAAGCCAAAAGATGCAGAGTTGATAATGATAGTGCAACTTATTTGTGGCACTGCCGTTTAGGTCATATCGGTGTAAAGCGCATGAAGAAGCTCCATACTGATGGACTTTTGGAACCACTTGATTATGAATCACTTGGTACTTGCGAACCGTGCCTCATGGGCAAGATGACTAAAACGCCGTTCTCCGGTACTATGGAGAGAGCAACAAATTTGTTGGAAATCATACATACAGATGTATGTGGTCCGATGAATATTGAGGCTCGTGGCGGATATCGTTATTTTCTCACATTCACAGATGATTTAAGCAGATATGGGTATATCTACTTGATAAAACATAAGTCTGAAACATTTGAAAAGTTCAAAGAATTTCAGAGTGAAGTTGAAAATCATCGTAACAAGAAAATAAAGTTTCTACGATCTGATCGTGGAGGAGAATATTTGAGTTACGAGTTTGGTCTACATTTGAAACAATGCGGAATAGTTTCGCAACTCACGCCACCCGGAACACCACAGCGTAATGGTGTGTCTGAACGTCGTAATCGTACCTTACTAGATATGGTACGATCTATGATGTCTCGTACTGATTTACCGCTGTTATTTTGGGGTTATGCTTTAGAGACAGCTGCATTCACGTTAAATAGGGCACCATCAAAATCCGTTGAGACGACACCTTATGAACTGTGGTTTGGCAAGAAACCAAAGTTATCGTTTCTAAAAGTTTGGGGCTGCGATGCTTATGTGAAAAAGCTTCAACCTGGTAAGCTCGAACCCAAATCGGAGAAATGTGTCTTCATAGGATACCCAAAGGAGACTGTTGGGTACACCTTCTATCACAGATCCGAAGGCAAGACATTCGTTGCTAAGAATGGATCCTTTCTAGAGAAGGAGTTTCTCTCGAAAGAAGTGAGTGGGAGGAAAGTAGAACTTGATGAGGTAACTATACCTGCTCCCTTATTGGAAAGTGGTTCATCACAGAAACCGGTTCCTGCGATGTCTACACCAATTAGTGAGGAAGTTAATGATGATGATCATGAAACTTCAGATCAAGTTGCTACTGAACCTCGTAGGTCAAACAGAGTAAGATCCGCACGAGAGTGGTACGGTAATCCTGTTCTGGAAGTTATGTTACTAGACCATGACGAACCTACGAACTATGAAGAAGCGATGGTGAGCCCAGATTCCGCAAAATGGCTTGAGGCCATGAAATCTGAGATGGGATCCATGTATGAGAACAAAGTGTGGACTTTGGTTGACTTGCCCGATGATCGGCAAGCCATTGAGAATAAATGGATCTTCAAGAAGAAGACTGACGCTGATGGTAATGTTACTGTCTATAAAGCTCGACTTGTTGCGAAAGGTTTTCGACAAGTTCAAGGGGTTGACTATGATGAGACTTTCTCACCCGTAGCGATGCTTAAGTCTGTCCGAATCATGTTAGCAATTGCCGCATTTTATGATTATGAAATTTGGCAAATGGATGTCAAAACTGCATTCCTGAATGGATTTCTGGAAGAAGAATTGTATATGATGCAACCAGAAGGTTTTGTCGATCCAAAGGGAGCTAACAAAGTGTGCAAGCTCCAGCGATCCATTTATGGACTGGTGCAAGCCTCTCGGAGTTGGAATAAACGTTTTGATAGTGTGATCAAAGCATTTGGTTTTATACAGACTTTTGGAGAAGCCTGTATTTACAAGAAAGTGAGTGGGAGCTCTGTAGCATTTCTAATATTATATGTGGATGACATATTGTTGATTGGAAATGATATAGAATTTCTGGATAGCATAAAGGGATACTTGAATAAGAGTTTTTCAATGAAGGACCTCGGTGAAGCTGCTTATATATTGGGCATCAAGATCTATAGAGATAGATCAAGACGCTTAATTGGACTTTCACAAAGCACATACCTTGACAAAGTTTTGAAGAAGTTCAAAATGGATCAAGCAAAGAAAGGGTTCTTGCCTGTGTTACAAGGTGTGAAGTTGAGTAAGACTCAATGCCCGACCACTGCAGAAGATAGAGAGAAAATGAAAGATGTTCCCTATGCTTCAGCCATAGGCTCTATCATGTATGCAATGCTGTGTACCAGACCTGATGTGTGCCTTGCTATAAGTCTAGCAGGGAGGTACCAAAGTAATCCAGGAGTGGATCACTGGACAGCGGTCAAGAACATCCTGAAATACCTGAAAAGGATGAAGGATATGTTTCTCGTTTATGGAGGTGACAAAGAGCTCATTGTAAATGGTTACGTTGATGCAAGCTTTGACACTGATCCGGACGATTCTAAATCGCAAACCGGATACGTGTTTACATTGAACGGTGGAGCTGTCAGTTGGTGCAGTTCTAAACAAAGCGTCGTGGCGGGATCTACGTGTGAAGCGGAGTACATAGCTGCTTCGGAAGCAGCAAATGAAGGAGTCTGGATGAAGGAGTTCATATCCGATCTAGGTGTCATACCTAGTGCATCGGGTCCAATGAAAATCTTTTTTGACAATACTGGAGCAATAGCCTTGGCGAAGGAATCCAGATTTCACAAGAGAACCAAACACATCAAGAGACGCTTCAATTCCATCCGGGATCTAGTCCAGGTGGGAGACATAGAAATTTGCAAGATACATACGGATCTGAATGTTGCAGACCCGTTGACTAAGCCTCTTCCACGAGCAAAACATGATCAGCACCAAGACTCCATGGGTGTTAGAATCATTACTGTGTAATCTAGATTATTGACTCTAGTGCAAGTGCGAGACTGAAGGAAATATGCCCTAGAGGCAATAATAAAGTTATTATTTATTTCCTTATGTCATGATAAATGTTTATTATTCATGCTAGAATTGTATTAATCGGAAACATAATACTTGTGTGAATACATAGACAAACAGAGTGTCACTAGTATGCCTCTACTTTACTAGCTCGTTGATCAAAGATGGTTATGTTTCCTAGCCATAGACATGTGTTGTCATTTGATTAACGGGATCACATCATTAGAAGAATGATGTGATTGACTTGAGCCATTCCGTTAGCTTAGCACTCGATCGTTTAGTATGTTGCTATTGCTTTCTTCATGACTTATACATGTTCCTATGACTATGAGATTATGCAACTCCCGTTTACCGGAGGAACACTTTGTGTGCTACCAAACGTCACAACGTAACTGGGTGATTATAAAGGTGCTCTACAGGTGTCTCCGAAGGTACTTGTTGGGTTGGCGTATTTCGAGATTAGGATTTGTCACTCCGATTGTCGGAGAGGTATCTCTGGGCCCACTCGGTAATGCACATCACTTAAAGCCTTGCAAGCATTGCAACTAATGAGTTAGTTGCGGGATGATGTATTATGGAACGAGTAAAGAGACTTGCCGGTAACGAGATTGAACTAGGTATTGAGATACCGACGATCGAATCTCGGGCAAGTAACATACCGATGACAAAGGGAACAACGTATGTTGTTATGCGGTTTGACCGATAAAGATCTTCGTAGAATATGTGGGAGCCAATATGGGCATCCAGGTCCCGCTATTGGTTATTGACCGGAAACGTGTCTCGGTCATGTCTACATAGTTCTCGAACCCGTAGGGTCCGCACGCTTAACGTTTCGTTGACGATATAGTATTATATGAGTTATGTATGTTGGTAACCGAATGTTGTTCGGAGTCCCGGATGAGATCATGGACATGACGAGGAACTCCGGAATGGTCCGGAGATAAAGTTTGATATATGGGATAATAGTGTTTGATCCCCGGAAGGGTTCCGGAATTCACCGGAAGGGGTTCCGGATGTTTCCCGAAATGTTTGGGTACGAGAACACGTTATTTGGGCCAAAGGGGAAAGCCCACAAGGTTTTTGGAAAGCGCAAAAGGAAGTTTTGCGGAGTCCAGGGGCCAGACGCCAGGGTCCCTGGCGTCTGGGTCCAGACGCCGGGAACCCTGGCGTCTGGCCCTGGAGTCCGAGAAGGACTCTTGCCTTTCGGGTGAAACCGACTTTGTGGAGGCTTTTACTCCAAGTTTCGACCCCAAGGCTCAACATATAAATAGAGGGGTAGGGCTAGCACCAAAGACACATCAAGAAACACCAAGCCGTGTGCCAGCAACCCCGTCCCCTCTAGTTTATCCTCCGTCATAGTTTCCGTAGTGCTTAGGCGAAGCCCTGCGGAGATTGTTCTTCACCAACACCGTCACCACGCCGTCGTGCTGCCGGAACTCATCTACTACTTCGCCCGTCTTGCTGGATCGAGAAGGCGAGGACGTCATCGAGCTGAACGTGTGCAGAACTCGGAGGTGCCGTGCGTTCGGTACTTGGATCGGTCAGATCGTGAAGACGTACGACTACATCAACCGCGTTGATAAAACGCTTCCGCTTAGCGATCTTCAAGGGTATGAAGATACACTCCCCCTCTTGTTGCTATGCCATCACCATGATCTTGCATGTGCGTAGGATTTTTTTTTGAAATTACTACGTTACCCAACAGCCACTTCCAATCTCTCCCCGCCGCCTCCTCTCCTCTATTATACGATGATACGAGACAATGTCGCCGCGCAAGAACACAACCTATCGGCTCGACTTGGTGGTGGAGCGGAACCTCCTGTCTAAGACACCCATATTGACGCGAACTCTTCCTGCGACGTACTAGTCGTGATAGTCACCAAATCATCCTTCCATGATGGCGTATCCCTTGGCGTTGGCGCAACCGCGGTCCTTATCCAGGTGAAGAGGAGAAGGACGCCATCCCCGCCGCCCCCTCGTCCTAGTAAACAAGGATGTCTCAAGGCCTAGCCAAAGCCAGTGCCAGAGCCTGAGGACCTAATCGACGACCGGTTGTGTCTCTCCACACTCGTAGCTCAGAATGAGGAGCGCATCCTACGAGAGTACGCCCCCGCACTCACCAACAAAGAGCACAACAGCTTGCAACTGTCGCTCGTGAGTACGCTCCCTATGCCTACTTTGGCGGTTTCTCCATAGGAGGAGGAGGATGAGGATGACAATGATAGGGATGAGGATGACAATGATAAGGAGGGCAACGACTAGACGATGGCACCAACTAGTGTAGGTAGTACTAGGTAGCAGTGTCACTCGAATAGCGACCTTGCTTATGTTGAAAATGTCTATGAATGACATTTCGACTGGATAATTATATGTAAAATGAAGCATTTTGGTCACAGAATATAGTTGTTGTTAAGTTATTATGTTGATACACGCATTTGCTAGATAACTTTGAGCTTAACTTGCCCCTACAATATAGAAGAAAATGAGAAAAGACAATTTATTGAGGCCGCATTATGATGACACTGCATTTGCACAGTAGGCGTTGCCTCCAGATCCATATGGAGACAGATCCATATGGAGCACGCTCCAGGTAAACCCGGGCAAAAGTCGGGCCAGGCCGGGTTTTGGGCCGGGCTAAGCCCGAACTTTATTTCTCAAGCTCGAGCCCGGCCCGAAGCCCGAAAAACTCCTTGTTTTCAAGCCCGAGCCCGGCCCGAAATCAAGCCCGAAGCCCGAAAGCCCGGCCTGAACGCTATTTTTCATTGTACGCACATGCAAGCCTGGCCCGAAGCTCGAAAGCCCGGACCAAAATACATGAAAAGTGAAGTCCGAGCCCGGCCTGAACTATCTTCCGGGCTGCAAAACAAGGCCCGAGCACGACCCGAACGTCAAGCCCGGCCCGGGTTTTTCGGGCCCACTGGTGGAAAAAGGGCCTTTGGTCGCGGTTCGCAACTGCCATTAGTCGCGGTTGCGCAACCGCGACCGCACGGGCGCGACTAAAGGCCCCCCCCTTTAGTCGCGGTTGCTTAAGAACCGCGACTAAAGGCCCGTCCACGTGGGCGCCAGGTGGCCGTCGGGGCGGAGGACCTTTAGTCGCGGTTCTTCTGGCCAACCGCGACTAAAGGCCGCCGCAGGTTTAGGGTTTTAGCCCCCCCCCCTTAAACCTGTTTTCTGTTTAATTTGTATTGTTTTATTTCTTTTGTGCTTTATTTTAATTTTGAAGGAGTTTCATATATTCTACGGTACTACATACATGCATATGAATGTACAATTTCAAATAAATTTGAAATTAGAACCAAAAAGAATTCAAGAGGAATATACAATATATATTCAATATCATCGGATGACCATATACAATTTTGAACAAGTTTCCATACATGATTTAATGCATATAAAGTTCTACGTCCTCGTAATAGTGTTCTCCTTTAGGATGGAGGACTTCCCTGCTGAACCATCCAGCTAGTTCCTCTTGAAGTGGTCGGAAGCGAGCTTCTGGACTAAGCATCCACCGGAGGTTATTCCTCTGAGCATTGGTATCACTCGGAACCCGCTCAGAGGTGTATCTCCGGATCATCTCACAGACATAGTATCCACATAGATTGGTCTCCGGTGGCTGAATATCCCCAGCATTCTTAGCCTTTAACATTTTGAATTCTAGCTCTTTTTTGAATTCACCGACCTTTGTATCTACGAACCGTCTCCAAACCCTACGAGGCAAAGAAAATTAAATGAACAAGAGAGTTATTAATTAGTTACTTGATATTAGGAAATGAACGAAATAGGCCGATCGATATAGAGCGCAAATGAATGAAAATAATTACTTCTGCAGCATTCTTCTCATGCCGCCCCAAAGCTTTGGATCCATATTCACAGAGTCGTGGACGAGACATTCTGAGGTGTTAACTTTAATTACTAGCAGAATCCAGTGGAACCTGCGGACACGATACATGCACAGTACGTCATGCATAACTCATCGATTAGCCGGCCACATACCATGCATGGAGTAAACAAAAGAGAATGTGCTCAAGACAGAAACACTCACTCAAAATGGTA
This sequence comes from Triticum aestivum, assembly GCF_018294505.1. Taxonomy (NCBI): domain Eukaryota; kingdom Viridiplantae; phylum Streptophyta; class Magnoliopsida; order Poales; family Poaceae; genus Triticum; species Triticum aestivum. The sequence continues at coordinate 429,473,176 of NC_057807.1, forward strand.
AGGAAATAGAATATCACTTTTGAGTTCCTGCTTTGTAAGAAACTGCCACAGGTCTGCCTCCACGTCGGCGGGGTAACGCTCCAACACATGTCCATTAACGATGTGTGGGTCAATGAACCCAACATCATGGATGTTCCTTACTCTGCATTCCTTAATCTTCATTCTGCATGTATAATAGCGGACACAACAATATAGTTAGGACATATATATAGTGCAGGCAATATGAACGAGATGGGGTAGAAATTAATAAATCACTTACAGAACGTAGCAACTGATGATAGATTTATCGAGCTCGCGCAGATTGAAAAGCTGGAACAATTCACTCAGTTCAATTTGTACATAGTAATGTTTGAAGTGATGCTCATGTCTAACTTCCGCATAAATATATTCTTTGGCGTTTTTATTTTTTATGTAACCCTTGTACCATTTCAGCAGACCTTTCATTTGTGGAGGTAGATCCTTTTCCTGCGCAGGCTCGACGAGAGGCCCATTCTTGACATATGTAATTACTACCTCCTTCACTGGCGCCTCATCAAGGCCTAACAGTTCACGAAGAGTAATACCTAAGTTGGCCGCTTGTTCTCTGGCACTCGTTACAGTCAATCCCTGTGCTGCCGCAGCTTGTATGATCTCGGGGGCATCCGGACAGAAGGCTTCCACTATAAGCGGGGCAATCGATTGTTTACTTTGTTCCCCGAGCTGGGCAACTTGTTTCCCGCTTTTTTTACTTTCGGCCTTCTCCCGCTCTTTGTTCTCCTTGAACATGAGTGCCTGCCTGCGAAGTTCACGTGCATAGTCGTTAGGCAGATTCTTCGCGGCTTGGGACGGTGTGCTCAAAAATGACTTAGCCCACTTCTTTTGCTCATCAGAAAATACTGGCTTGGGCTCGGGCTCTCTTTTCTTCTTGCAGTCCGCCTTCCATTTCTCCAAATCAGCAGCCGCGGCCGCGTCGACTTCCTCGGCACTACGTTCCCAAGGCCTTGTGGGGAGAGGCTTCAGTGATGGCTCCGGTACCTTTGTGGTCTTAGGTACATAAGGGTCCGGGTTAATAATCCAGGACTGCTTCTGCTTCTTTGCCGGAGGTGGATTGGGGGGCGGCGTCTGATCACCCGCCGGACGAGGACTGGGGGGCGGCGGCTGATCACCCGCCGGACGTTGTGGACTGGGGGGCGGCGTCGGCTGACGTGACGGAGGTGTAGGTGAACCGCCACCACCACCACCACCACCACCACCGCCACCGCCACCACCACCACCGTAGGGGGGTGGACTTGTTGTCCTTGGCGCCTCGCCTGGAAACTTGATAAACTTCTTTTGCCATAGAATGAAATGGCGCTTGACATCTCCAAGTCTTTTCTCCCCTTCAGGTGTAGCAATGTCAATCTCCAGGTCCTCAAACCCTTGGACTATGTCCTCCACCGTGACACGAGCATAGCCATCTTGAATGGGGTTGTTGTGGTGGAGTGCTCCAGGTAAACATGGTAAAGCACTGCCGATGGCTACCTTCATGGACATGTTCCCGATAGGATAATACAGATGACATTCTTTCATCTCCTTTATATCGTCCACGGGGTAGCGAGGAGGCTCCGGTGAAGTAATTTCGACCACCAGAGGCTCCGGTGCAGTAATTTGGACCACCAGAGGCTCCGGTGCAGTAATTTCGATCGTCGGTGCATCTGCACCAGCCGGTGGGGCCTCCGTGGAAGCCACGCTGCTTCTCCGCTGCTGGCTTCCGAGATCCGCTGGATGATCTTCATGCTGCACCCGAGCTGCATCTCTTTCGGCTACTAGTACACTCATGGTTTTCTTCATCACATCCATTTCCGATGCCAACCGCGCCACAACATCTGCTTCCCGATCCATCTTTCTCTTACGGCTTCTGTAACCGTACGGGTCATCGTTCTGGGGGAACCCTATTTTCCACGGAATGTGCCCCATGCCTCGTACACGTCCTCCGTGTTCAGGATTCCCGAGGGCTTTTGTCAGCGCGTCGTTCTCTCTGTTGAACTTGATCTTCCCCTGTTGAGCATCCCTCATTGCGTTAATAAGGGCTTGGGTGGGTTTAATTAATTTGCCCCGGTAAACACACTCCCCTGTCTCCGGGTTCAGCGTTCCCCCATGCCCGTACCACCAGCTTTTGGCCCTTGGGTCCCATCCCTCCGTACCTGGACGGATTCCTCGCGCCCTCAGCTCGTTCTCCATCTTCTCCCACCTAGGCTCCCAAAGGCGATACCCTCCTGGCCCCATAATATGATTGTACTCCTTCTTAGCCGCATTTTCCTTATTTTTTTCGATATTTGAATGAACTGCTCCGATTTCTTTTGCTTCACAAATTCTGGCCAATCATGTTTCAGTTTCTCATATTGTCCTTTGAAATCCGGAGTCTTGTTCTGCTTGACAAAGTCATGGGCTAGATTTTGCTTGAATTTCCGGAATGCGTCGGCCATCTTATGAAGAGCGAACTGTTTGACTAGCCTCCTCCTCTCCTTGTTTTCCTCAATCTTGTTACCCTCCTCATCGAATTTGTTGTATTCCGGAGGTAGAACGAAATGTTCCATAAGCTTCTTGAAGCAATCTTTTTTTGTTCTCTTATCGACAAAAGTGAAACCATCAATTCGTGCCTTCTTTGGCTCATTCCACTCCTGGACGGTGATCGAGACGTTGTCTCTAACAATGGCTCCGCATTGGCTGACAAACTTGGTGGCGTTCTTGCGGGGCTCCAGCGGCCTGCCGGTTGCACTGTCGACAACCTCGATGGTGCATGTTTCTCCTTGTTTCATCGTCTTGGTTGCGCCACGCTTTGACGACGTACTCGATTGTTTCGACGATCCGGCCGAGGGCTAAAATAAGAAAGAGTCGCGCGCGTTAGTACACACATATTTATTCAAATCAGTTAGTTTGTATCACCAGAGGCTCAATGTATATATATACCTCGGCGCCGGAGGTGGTTGCTACTTCCATTTGAAGATCGTCGTTTATCGACGTTTGTTCGGCATCATCTTGCTGACGGCGCCCTTCATCTTCATCGTCAAGGTTCAGATAAGAAGAGATATCATCTTCTTCTTCTCCGGTCGGCACATATAGAATATCGCCGTTTATGATGCCGAACATATGTGCTTCACCGTCCGGATCATAGTTGTCCATAATCGGGTCAGCTCTATCGTCCGCCATTATGTCAGTCCTGAAAACATGTAGTAAAAACAAATTAATTAAGTGAAGAAGGGGGGCGGTGGCGGTGGCGGTGGCGAAAGGGCGGTGGCGAAAGGAGGGGGCGAGGAAGGGGTGGGAGAGGGTGTCGCGGTAGAGCGCGAGACGGGGCGGCAGACGACGGCGTCACGGAGAGGGGAGGCGAGGACAACACATTTATAACCCTCGCCGTCCCCTCTCGATCCCTAAAAAAACACCGCGCGCATCGCCGCCCCCCTCGCCGCCCCTCTCCGTATAAAAACATATAGTGGCTAGGGTTTGGCCAGGGATGCGGATGGAGACGAATATATGTGGGGTCGGGATGGCCCATGTGCAGGGCGGGGGGTGCTGGCCACACTCTTTTTTCTTTTCTTTTTCATTTCATTTCATTTTTTCTTTTCCTGTTTTTATCCTTTTCATCTTTAAAACAATTCAGTATATCAAAATATAGCAATGAAAAAAGATATTTGAGAAATCATAAAATGTATGTGAATTCAAAAAAATGAATCATAAAATGTTCATGGATACAAAAACATTGTGATTTTGCAAAAAAAAAGGTTTTCAAAAAATGTTGATGATTTTGTGGAAAAAACAGGAATAAAAACATATTGTGTATTCAAAAAATGTTTAGGGATTTCAGAATAGTTCACGTATTTAATTTTTTCACTGATTCATGACATATTCGTGAATTTAAAAATTATTCGTGTATTTCAAAAAATTGATTTTATTAGACACAAAAAAATTCATCAAAACAAAAAAATATTAATGAATTCCAAAACATATTCTTTCTTCTTTCTTTCTTCTTTCTTTTTTTCTTCTTCCTTTTTTTTCTTCTTTCTTTTTTTCTTCTGTTGTTTTCTTCCTTTTTCTTTTTTTCTTCCTTTTTCCTTTTTTCTTCCTTTTTCTTGTTTTTCTTCTGTTTTTCTTTTGTTTTCTTCTTCCTTCTTTCTTCTTCTTCCTTTTTCCTTTTTCTTTCTTCTTCTTCTTCCTTTTTCTTCTTCCTTCTTCTTCTTCTGCCGGCGCGCGGAGGACGGCAGGCAGGGCCAGCGGGCGGCGGGCGGCAGGGCGGCGGGCGGCGGGCGGCGGGCGGCGGGCAAGGGCGCAAGGCACGGGCGGCGGGCAAGGGCAGGGCACGGGCGGAGGCGGCGCTCACTGGGGACGGGGGCGGCGGCGCGCAGGGCTTCGGCGTCGGCGTCGGCGTCGGGGCAGGGCTTCGGCGTCGGCGTCGGGGCAGGGCTTCGGCGTCGGCGTCGGGGCAGCGCTTCGGCGTCGAGAGAGAGGAGAATGGGAAGTGGCAAAACTGCTAAGTGCAGTATTTATAGACGCACCTTTAGTCGCGGTTGGAGAGGCGGACCGCGACTAAAGGTACCCTTTAGTCGCGGTTGGAGAGGCGGACCGCGACTAAAGGTACCCTTTAGTCGCGGTCCGCCTCCCCAACCGCGACTAAAGGGTTTTGGCGCCGCTTCCGTTCCCGCGCAGAAAGACCCTTTAGTCGCGGTTGGAGAGGCGGACCGCGACTAAAGGTACCCTTTAGTCGCGGTCCGCCTCTCCAACCGGGACTAAAGGTCTGTGCTAGAACTGGCGCGGTTCGGTGGGATGTTTAGTCCCACCTCGCTAGCCGAGAGGCTTCGACAGTGGTTTATAAGCGCGGCTGCGCTCACCACTTCGAGCTCCTCTCAAATGCAGGCTTACGGGCCTATTCTGTCACTATGTGCCTGTGGGCCTACTCGGCCTTCTGCGGGCCTGAATCCTGGCCCTTTAATGGGTTTCTAGTCGTATTCAGGCCGTGGTGGCCCAGTAGGTGGCATATTTTCTTTTTTTCTTCCTTTTTTCCTTTTTCCATTTTTCTTCTGTTTTTTCTTCTGTTTTTTTCTTATGTTTTTTTTCTGTTTGTTTTTTTCTTCTGTTTTTCCTTTTTTCTTCTGTTTTTTCTTCTGTTTTTTCTTCCTTTTTCCTTCTTTCTTCTTCTTCCTTTTTCCTTTTAAAATCAGAAAAATAAAACTAATTCATTTTAAAACCCCTTGAAGGTTTGACAAAAGGTTTGATACATCATTCAGTTCATCGACCAAATACAAAGTTTGGTACAATAAATTATTACACATCAATTCTTCCCTTGTGTCCCTGCTTGCTTACGATTGTGCCGTATCCATGGAGCATCCTCATCATTTAACTTAATGCTTGGGTCAATGTTCACTTTGAAGGGCGGAATTTCACCAAACATATTATAATCTTCTGACATGTCTGTCTTGTCCTCCACTCCCACGATGTTTCTTTTCCCTGAAAGAACAATGTGGCGCTTTGGATCATCGCATGATGTACTGATCGTTTTCTTATCTTTCCGTTTCCTCGGTTTGCTACTCATGTCCTTCAAATAAAAAACCTGAGCGACATCTTTGGCAAGGACGAATGGTTCGTCAAGGTAACCAAGATTGTTGAAATCCACCATTGTCATTCCGTATTGCTCGTCCACCTTTACCCCACCTCCTGTTAGCTTGAACCATTTGCACCGGAACAAAGGGACCTTAAAGGAGGGTCCATAGTCAAGTTCCCATATCTCCTCTATGTAACCATAATATGTGACCTTTTGCCCATTCTCGGTTGCTGCATCAAAGCGGACACCACTGTTTTGGTTGGTGCTCTTTTTATCTTGGACGATCGTGTAAAATGTATTCCCATTTATCTCGTACCCTTGGAAAGTCGTTATAGTCGAAGATGGTGTCTTGGCCAACATGTACAGCTGATCTACAACATCATTGTCATTCATTAAATGTTTTCTCAACCAACTGCCGAAAGTCTCCATGTGGGCCTTCCTAATCCAGGATTCAGGCTTCCCCGGGTTGTCCGAGCGTAAAATATTCTTGTGTTTCTCAAAGTACGGAGCCACCAAGCTGGAATTGGTCAGTACAGTGTGGTGTGCTTCAGTCAGAGAATGGCCGTCCATACATATCGTTGATTTCCTTCCGATCGTGCCTTTTCCACTTAGTCTCCCCTCGTGCCGCGATCGAGGAAGACCAATCGGCTTAAGGTCAGGAACAAAGTCAACACAAAACTCAATTACCTCCTCATTTCCATAGCCCTTGGCGATGCTTCCTTCTGGCCTAGCACGGTTACGAACATATTTCTTTAATACTCCCATGAACCTCTCGAAGGGGAACATATTGTGTAGAAATACAGGACCGAGAACGAAAATCTCTTCGACTAGGTGAACCAGGAGGTGCGTCATAATATTGAAGAAGGATGGCGGGAACACCAACTCGAAACTGACAAGGCATTGGATCACATCGTTCTGTAACCGTGGTAGAACTTCTGGATTGATTACCTTCTGAGAGATTGCATTGAGGAATGCACATAGCTTCACAATGGCTACTCGAACATTTTCCGGCAGGAGCCCCCTCAAAGCAATCGGAAGCAATTGCGTCATAATCACGTGGCAGTCGTGAGACTTCAGGTTTTGGAACTTTTTCTCCGCCATGTTTATTATTCCCTTTATATTGGACGAGAATCCAGACGGGACCTTCATACTGCTCAGGCATTCAAAAAAGATGACCTTCTCTTCTTTGGTCAGAGCGTAGCTGGCACGACCTTGAAACCATTCCGGATGCCGGTCATCAGGGTCTTTCAAACGTTGCTGGTCCTGCCGTGCTTCCTTTGTATCATTTGTCTTCCCATACACGCCCAAGAAGCTTAGGAGGTTCACGCAAATATTCTTCGTAACGTGCATCACGTCGATTGCAGAGCGGACATCTAGGACTTTCCAATATTCTAGCTCCCAGAATATAGATTTCTTCTTCCACATGGCTGCGTGCCCGTCAGCTCCCTTCGGAACTGATTGTCCGCCAGGACCCTTTCCAAAGATGACTTTCAAATCCTTGACCATATCAAATACCTCAGCACCAGTGCGTTCCGCAGGCTTCGGCCGGTGATCTGCCTTGCCGTTGTAATGCTTGCCTTTCTTTCTTACTGGATGAATTTTCGGAAGAAATCGACGATGCCCAAGGTACACGTTCTTCTTACAATTTGGCAAATGTACACTTTCAGTCTCATGTAAGCAGTGCGTGCATGCATTGTATCCCTTATTTGACAGTCCCGAAAGGTTACTAAGAGCAGGCCAATCGTTGATGGTTACGAAAAGCAACGCTCGTAGGTCAAATTCCTCTTGTTTGTGCTCATCCCACACACGGACACCACCCCACAGCTGTAAAAGTTCATCAACTAATGGCCTTAGGTACACATCGATGTCGTTGCCGGGTTGCTTCGGACCTTGGATGAGCACTGGCATCATAATGAACTTCCGCTTCATGCACAACCAAGGAGGAAGGTTGTAGATGCATAGAGTCACGGGCCAGGTGCTATGGCTGGAGCTCTGCTCGCCAAAAGGATTCATGCCATCCGTACTTAGAGCAAATCTTATGTTCCTTGCGTCAGCTGCAAAATCTTTGAACCATCTGTCGATCTTTCTCCATTGCGTTCCATCTGCGGTGTGTCTCAACTCCCCGTCCGACTTACGGTCCTCTTTGTGCCATCGCAACAACTTGGCATGCTCTTTGTTCCTGAACAGACGTTTCAACCGTGGTATTATAGGAGCATACCACATCACCTTGGCGGGAACCCTCTTCCTGGGTTTCTGGCCCTCAACATCGTCACCAGGGTCATCGCCTCTGATCTTATAACGCAATGCAGTGCATACCGGGCATTCATTCAAATTCTCGTATTCACCGCGGTAGAGGATGCAGTCGTTGATGCATGCATGTATCTTCAGAACCTCTAAACCTAGAGGGCAGACAACCTTCTTTGCTTCGTACGTACTGGCGGGCAACTCGTTATCCTTTGGAAACATATTCTTCAACATTATCAGCAAGTTTTCAAATGCCGAGTCAGCTACACCTGCCTCTGCCTTCCATTTCAGCAAATCCAGTGTGCAGCCCAGCTTTTTCAGACCATCATCGCATCCGGGGTACAGCTCCTTTCTGTGATCCTCTAACATGCGATCCAAATTCTCCCTCTCCTTTTCAGTTTCGCAGCGTCTCCGTGCATCAGCAATGGTCCGACCAAGATCATCAACGGGATCATCACGTGCCTCTTCTTCACCTTCCCCTTCACCTTCAGCATCCTCCATGAAAGTATCACCGAAATGAGCAAGATAGCTTTCATCGATGAAATCATCCCCTTCTTCATCTTCTTCCATTATAACCCCTCTTTCTCCATGCTTGGTCCAACAATTATAGCTTGGCATGAAACCGTGCCGAAGCAGATGCATGTGAACATCTCTTGAGGAAGAGTAACCCTTCTGATTCTTACAGATAACACATGGACAGATAACAAAACCCCCCTCCTTGTTCGCATTAGCCACTACGAGGAAATCTTTCAAACCCGTAGTGAACTCGCCGGAGAGTCGGTTACCGTACATCCATTGCCGATTCATCTGCATTATTATAATATAAAATATATAATTAACCATCATGCATTTGTTAAACTAACTAGCTACAAACAATATAAATTAAACAATGAACTGCACACATGCATATTTTATCAATGACACACATGCATGAAAGGTTCAAGTTGCTAACCGCGATCGAGGAGGAAAAAATAAATGAGGAACCTCAAGTGTGGCTCCAACACTTCATATCATGTTTGTTTCACCCTCTTAGGGCATTTCATCAAACACCTTGTGTGCATAAGAGGAACCAAAAGCAAACCTAGCTACACCCCCTTGTGAAGCTTGTGAAGAGAAGTGGCACCAAATGGCTAAGTGAGCGTGCTGAACTGGTATATATAGGGGAGGAGCTTTAGTCGCGGTTGGCCTGGCCAACCGCGACTAAAGGCCTTTGCGCACCTTTAGTCGCGGTTGGCCTGGCCAACCGCGACTAAAGCCCCTCACGTGCACCAGCTGGCCACCGAGCGCCCTGGGCCCAGGCCTTTGGTCGCGGTTCGTCTGCCGAACCGCGACTAAAGACTTCATTAGTCGCGGTTCCTACAGTTTCGCGACTAATGGGGCTGGACGGAAGCCTCTTTTTCTACCAGTGGCCGGGCTCGGGCCGGGTCGTCGGGCCGGGCTATCCATGCCCGGGTTTAGCTCCAGGGGTGGACCTAGAAACTCTTTTGTGTGGGGCCATATTTTGGCACATTTTGTATAAATTTAGAGATTTTTAGTATTTACTCCCTTTGTTCCTAAATATTTGTCTATTTAGATATTTCAAATGAACTACCACATACGGATGTATATATATATATATAGTTTAGAGTGTAGATTCACCCATTTTGCTCCGTATGTAGTCACTTGCTGAAATCTCTAAAAAGACAAATATTTAGGAACGGAGGGAGTATTTTCTAAAAGTTACCCCAAATTCTATAAGATGTTCAAAACTTGAGTGGGGGCACTCACATCAACATGGGTCCGCCCCTGGCACGCTCCATATCCCATATGGCAGATGGAGATATAGTGACTACTAAAATTGCTCTTGGTGGTGCATGAAGAAACTAACCTATACGTTTTTTATGCTAACCAACCTGTATGTTGGTTTAGTACATTCACCACAAGAAGGATAGGACTAAACTTTTCACATTTGTTTGTCATTGTTAATTGGCTATACGAGACTCTGTGATTTCTAAGAATTAATGATAATAATACTAGTAAACATGCCAGTGCGTTACAACGGGAGAATAAAACGCATGCTCCTAGCAAATAAGCACGACTCAAAACCCCTTCATAGGCCCACGTTATCTATTTTAACATACCGCCTCATCCATGTTATTGCTTATCCTCATTCCCACCTTCATCAACCATGATAGTGGTGTCCATATGATCACATTGCGTCCAAACGTAGCCAATCCCAGGGTGACAATCTCGACCACTACCTAAACCCTTAATCCACTCACACTTGCCACTAAACCACACCATCACAAGTGAATTTCTAATAGTTTTAAAACTAATCTCGGCAAGCTAGACGTGATGTCTGCCCTTCCCGCTAGAATCCACACCTAGTCTACACACTATCCCTTTAAATTATACTAGCAATGTGCCCATGCGTTGCAACGAATCTAAAATAGAATAGTACTTATTCATAAACTTAAAAGAAAACATTCTTGTTTTGATATACACATACCACTAAAAATATATTATGTTTCACTCAAAATATATTTCCGAAGTTGTTTTGATGAGGTGAGGGAGAGATGTGGTTGCTTTCAAGATAATAAGAGGTTTTCTGTAAATTAGAGCAGAGAAGTGGGCTATTGTTGCAAAAATGCCATAACTTACCACACAACCGTTAAATACAAATCTAATGGTCAGAAATGACGGGTGGCAAACACAACACAACATCATCGCCAACTGAGTCTTGGAGATATTAGTTTTTCAGAATGCATCAGTATTCTTTTAAAAATATGTAAACACTTTTTAAATCACATGGACTTCTTAAAAGAGAATGGATATATTTTAATTACAAATATTTTTAAGCATGTGAACGATTTTTAGAATTACATGAACTTTTCCTTTTAGAAAAGGGTCAATAATTTTCAAATTATATGAATATTAGATTAACACGTGATTTTTTTCTTAAAACTTCACAAAAAAAATTAAAATGCATAAAGGATTTCTAAAAATTACACAACACTTTCAAAAGGCAAAACATTTTAAATAACACAAAAAACTAAAACGTATGAAAATTTTAATTCTAATCGTACTATTTCCTTCCCGTCCTAGCAAGAACGGAGGTTATTCTTTCTCTCAATTTCATGAATCCTATCTTATACACACAATCATTAGGCGGTTTGGTGGACCATAAGGTTTGAAATTTGATGTTGGTCGGGAGTTTTATTAGTAGGTATGTAGATATAGATATAGATTTCAGACCTGCACAGTGTTCTTACTCCTTAAGTACTTCCTCGTTCAAAATTACTCGTCGAAGAAATAAATGTATCTAGATGTATTTTAATTATAAATACATCCATTTTTGTGACAAGTAATTTTAAACGGAGAGAGTAAATATTTATGTAGAAAAGGACCTATTAGTGGCATAATTTTCAGTGGCGACCTAGTTCCTGCCTGCCAGACAGTAAATCTGTTTAGTACAAGTACTCCCTCCAATCTTTTTAGTTTGCATATAAATTTTATTCAAAGTCAAAATATCTTTATTTTGACCTAGGAAAAATATCAACATTAATAATGCAAAGCAACATTGTTAGATTCAGTACGAAATGTAGTTCCATAGTATATTATAAATATAGTATAAATATTTGATATTGTGGTTGTTGATATTTTTTAATATAAATCTAATCAAAGTTTGTCAAGTTTGACTTGACATAAATTTAATATACCGAGTAAAAGGACTGAAGGGAGTACGACGAATCATTCCAGCTGGTTAAAGAAAACGAAAAGAGTGCTTTATTATCGGAAAAGAGCGCTTTAATGACCCTGTCCGCCCGAACCAGAAGCAAAAAAGGGCCAAATTTTGTGTATGCAAAATCTGCACTGCACTCAAAACCCGACCGGTTTATTTCTCATTTATTCATCGCCAAATCTGTTGGCGATCACACAAGTAGAGACACGACTGGGAAAAGAAACGCAATACAAAGATGTCTCACCAGACTCGGCAAGAACAAGACACAACCGTACCATACTTTAGGTTGCAGAGGTTGCAGAGCTCGCAAACACATCAACTAAACTGGCTCCAATGCTCAGCCGGTGATCTCGATGGCCTTCACCTCAGGCTTCTTCACCTCGGCCTTGGGCACCGTGACAGTGAGCACACCGTTCTCCAGACCGGCCTTCACCTCCTCCACCTTGGCGTCCTCGGGCAGGCGGAAGCGCCTCACGAACTTGCCGCTGCTACGCTCCACACGGTGCCACTTGTCGTTCTTGTCCTCCTCCTCCTTCGTGCGCTCGCCGCTGACGACGAGCACGTTGCCGTCCTCCACCTCCACCTTGACCTCCTCCTTCTTCACGCCGGGGAGGTCGGCCTTGAAGACGTGCGCCTCAGGGGTCTCCTTCCAGTCCACGCGAGCGTTGGCGAACGCAGCTGTCTCGTCGTTGTTGTTGTTGCCTGAGATCATCGCCGGGACGATGGAGCGGAAGGTGTCGAAGGGGTCCGCCCAGAGGTCCGCGAAGGGATCGAAGACGTTGCTCCGCCTCACCATCGACATTGTCGGTGCTGATTGCTTCGGCTTGTGCGCTCGGAAGAAAAATTCTGTATCGGATCGTAGGTAGGAACAGGATGCTGTTTGCTTGCTTTTGCTTGACACTGGCTTGAGTTGGAATGGAGGGCGATGGGAGGCGACGTACTTATAGCGTCGCCGGGTGGTGCTCTTGAAGCGTCTCGAGGTCTCTCCAGTGAACGAGCGTCTGGTGCTACTTCGTCGCTTTCCAACTCGGCTGTGAGCTTCCTTTTCCTTTTATTTTTAGCCCATCAAGGTCCTACCGTGTTCTAGAATCCAGAGTCCTGCTTTGCTGTTGGTCGGGCTTGTCCATTATTTTTTCTTTCTACAGCACCAGCACCCCGTATTCCAGAATCCAGAATCGAGGCGGCGACTACTCTGGAATGTGACGGGGCCTTTTCTAGAAAGGCATGGAGAACTAGAGATGCCTCCGGAGAAGCCCCACGCCCTGCCAATTCGTGGGCAAGCCAAAATTTTGACGCAGCTTTCAGTTGCCCACGCCCCTGCCAATTTTGGCGAGAAAATGAACTGGAGAAGCCCCCAATGTCCTGGGCGAGCCAATTATTTGGTGGCCATCCAAAGGAGGGCCAACACTTGGTCAACTACCAAAATTTTGGCTTGGCAGCTGCAGGCTCCAATCCAAACAGCCCCTCAATCACAGACCTTTTCGTTTCCTGCAGTTGCTGTGCGCTTCCGTCATTTATTTGAAGTTGCATGTACTATTATGTACTCCCTCCGTTTCTAAATATAAGTTTTTTAGAGATTTTAAATGAACCACCACATACGGATGTATATAGTTATATTTTAGAGTATAGATTCACTCATTTTGCTTCGTATGTAGTCATTTGTTGAAATCTCTAGAAAGACCTATATTTAAGAACGGAGGGAGTAGTAATATACTTACAATTACTAAGCTCTCAAGGAATAGAGGCCTAGCCGAGCTCTGAACTTTTCCATTTCTTACAATGGACCCTCCATGTAATGGTCACATCAGGCCACGGACCCCGCATAACAGTGTTGGAACCAATATTCTACTTAAACATTTAATTAAAACATTCAAGAATCTTATATTTTGTGAATTTCAAAAAATGTTCACAATTTTTTTTAAAAAAAAATCACGAATTAAAACGAGGCCTAGCTGAGCTATGAACTTTTGTTTCTTACAATGGACCCTGCATCACATCAGGCCATGGATCCCGCATGACAGTGTCAGAACCAACATTCTATTTAAACATTTTAATATAAACATTCAAGAGTCTTATTTTTTGTGGATTTCAAAAAATGTTCACAATTTTTTTTAAAAATTCACAAATTAAAACGAGGCCTAGCTGAGCTCTGATTTTTTTTCTTATAATGGACCCTGCATGTAATGGTCACATCAGGCCACGGTCCCGCATAACAGTGTTGGAACCAACATTATATTTAAACATTTTAATTAAAACATTCAAGAATCTTATTTTTTTGGATTTCAGAAAATGTTCACAATTACTTTAAAAAACAATCATGAATTAAAACGAGGCATAACTGAGCTCTGAACTTTTTTTTCTTACAATGGACACTGCATGTAATGGTCACATTAGGCCATGGGTCCCGCATAACAGTGTCGGAACCAACATTCAATTTAAACATTTTCATAAAAACATTCAAGAATCTTATTTTTTTGGATTTCAAAAAATGTTTAATTTTTTTTAAAAAATCACGAATGAAAAAGATGTTTTTACATTATAAATATGATAAAATAACCATGAATTCTAGAAAATTGTTCATAAGGTTTAGAATTGTTCAAGATTTTTTTAAATGTTCATGAATTTTAAATAATGTTTGTGGATTTAAAAATTTGAAAATTGTTCCCTAATATGATAGTAGCATGACATTTATTATGATACGGTATCATGATATGATACCCCTCTAACCCTAGTATCAGTGCTTTATTTATTGTCATGCATGACAAATAGTTGCATGATATTTATTATGATACGGTATCATGATATGATACTCAACCTTTTATTTTTTCATTTAATTTTATGACATCTAATCAAAATTGTCTAGTTGACATGCAGGATACTAGCCATGATACTATCATTACAACCAACCTGGGATCTGTGGTCTTGAGACAGAAAAATAAGTGGCAGGCGTGGGGCACATACTTACAGCGCTCATAGCCATTTGTCTTTCTGTTAGGTTACCTAGAAAATGTCAAACTATTTTGTTACTGGTTAACAACCACGCACAATCCATTTTGAGTTTTCTAGGCTTTTCTAACACCCGTAACTACACATGCTCAAATCGTTGGGTTCATTCACCGTTCAGCTTTTTGAAACTATACTCTAACCTAGGAAAAATCACACTAATATGGTTTAAGAGCATCTACAACACGACTTGCCCAGACCGTCACCTTCTATGTCCGCGTGTTCGTCCGGGCTCGTCCGCGAATAGTGATCTGGCAGTCCTCAAATCATTGCATCCACAGCCACGTATTTCATATCCGGCACGCTATATCTATATTAAACATGTAACAAAACTCGTAGTACGTAATCATCAAATGAACAAATTCGATAGGAAATGGAAATATAAACCGACAACAAATGGACATAATTCACATCTAAACATCACCAAAAGTTCACCACAGTTCAACCGTCCGACAAATTCTAACTATATTAGTAGTACGAGCTAGATTATAGAAACGGGGAGAGGGTCGAGCTTCACCAATTCCTCGCCGGCCCTTGGCCCTTTCGGTCGTCGACGCTGATGTAAGCGTCCATGATAGGAGGTGGGTCGTTGTCGCAGCCGTCATCATCGGAGGAAGAGGAGATGATGATGTCGCCCTTCAAGCGTCAGATGATGCAGTCCTGCTTTCGCTTGACCTTCGCCACCCGCGCCGCATTCGCTACTGCTTCCGTTGACTCCCGCTCGAACTGCTCAATGCTGATAAGTCTTCATCGTATATACTTTTTCAAACTCTTTTGCCCTTGTTTTGGACTTTAATTTGTATGATTTGAATCGAACTAACCCGGACTGACGTTGTTTTCAGCAGAAGTGCCATGGTGTTATTTTTGTGCAGAAATAAAAGTTCTCGGATTGCCTTGAAAAATTACAGAGAATATTTTTGGAATTAATAAAAAATACTGGCGCAAGAATTATCCACAGGGGGCCACCCAGAGGCCACAAGCCCTGGGGGCGCGCCCTGCAGGCTTGTGGGCCCCCTGGAGCCCCTCCTACCTCAACTCCAACTCCATATAACCCTATTCGGGGAGAGAAAAATCAGAGAGAAGAGTTCATCACATTTTACGATATGGAGCCGCCACCGCCTCATGTTCTTCATCGGGAGGGCTGATCTGGAGTCTGTTCGGGGCTCCGGAGAGGGGGATTCGTCGCCATCATCATCACCAACCACCCTCCATCAACAATTTCATGATGTTCACCGCCGGGAGTGAGTAATTCCTTCGTAGGCTACTAGACGGTGATGAGTTGGATGAGATTTATCATGTAATCGAGTTAGTTTTGTTAGAGTTTGATCCCTAGTATTTACTATGTTCTAAGATTGATGTCGCTATGACTTTGCTATGCTTAATGCTTGTCACTAGGGTCCGAGTGCCATGATTTCAGATTTGAACCTATTATGTTTTCATGAATATATGTGAGTTCTTGATCATACCTTGCAAGTTGTAGACACCTATTACGATCTATGATCCGCATACCCCAAGGTGACAATAATTGGGATTCTTTCTGGTGATTACCGTAGTTTAAGGAGTTTATGTATTCACTAAGTGCTAATGCTTTGTTCCGATTCTTTATTAAAAGGAGGCCTTAATATCCCTTAGTTTCCTTAGGACCCCGCTGCCACGGGAGGGTAGGACAAAAGAGATCATGCAAGTTCTTTTCCATAAGCACGTATGACTATATACGGAATACATGCCTACATTATATTGATGAATTGGAGCTAGTTCTATGTCACCCTAGGTTATCACTGTTGCATGATGAATGCCATCCGACATAATTATCCATCATTGATCCAATGCCTACAAGATGTTCACATATTGATCTTTGCTAAGTTACTCTGCCATTGCCGTTGCCACTGTTACAATTGCTACGAAACTGCTACCGTTACTTTTGCCACTATTACCGTCACTTCCATATTACTTTGCTACTAAAAACTTTGCTGCAGATATTAAGTCTTTCAGGTATGGTTGAATTGACAACTCAACTGCTAATACTCGTGAATATTCTTTGGCTCCCCTTGTGTTGAATCAATAAATTTGGGTCGAATACTCTACCCTCGAAAACTGTTGCGATCCCCTATACTTGTGGGTTATCAAGACCTTTTTCTAGCACCACTACTGGAGAGCATAACTCTATTCTCTGAGTTATTTGGGATTTATAATTGATCATTATGAATAATTTGAAAGATACCAAAACCAAGATCTATCCCTCTACTACGAGGGGAGGTAAGGAACTGCCATCTAGCTCTACACTTGATTCACCTTCTGTTTTGAGTAAGCTTGCGACACCACCACCTGCTAGTAATCTTAATATGTCGCAAGCAATTGATGATGCTACTTCTGCTATGAGTGGTACTTATGATGATGCTAGTACTTTGCTTGATAACACTGTGCCACTAGGTGAATTTCTTGATGAACAACTTGCTAGGGTTAGAGAGAATGAGATTAATGAAACTGATGATATTATTGAAACTGAAGATTATGATTCTCCCCCTAGATATGAATTGCCTAGGGTACCTGAGGGTTATATTATGGATGAAGAAACTGCTAGAGACTATTTGCTTGCAATGATAGAGATGATCTTAAGAAATTACTAGTCAAGCTGAAAGAAAAATCTTTCAATGCTAGAATGCAATATGACCCTAAGTTTGCTACTTCACCTATCTTCATTGCTGATAAGGATTATGAATTCTCTGTCGATCCTGAGTTAATTACTTTGGTTGAATCTGATCCTTTCCACGGTTATGAATCTGAAACTGTTGTGGCACATCTTACTAAACTGAATGATATAGCCACTGTTGGGGAACACAATAATTTCAAAAAATTCCTACAATCACACAAGATCTATCTAGGTGATGCATATCAACGAAAGGGGAGAGTGTGTCCATGTACCCTCGTAGACCGAAAGCGGAAGCGTTTAGTTAACGCAGTTGATGTAGTCGAACTCCTTCGCGATCCAACTGATCCAAGCACCGAAAGTACGGCACCTTCGTGTTCAGCACACGTTCAGCTCGGAGACGTCCCTCATACTCTTGATCTAGTTGAGGCCGAGGGAGAGTTTCGTCAGCATGGTGGTGCAGTGACGGTGATGATGAAGTTATCGGTGTAGGGCTTCGCCTAAGCAGTACAGCGATATGACCGAGGTGTGTAACTATGGAGGGGGGCACCTCACACGGCTAAAACAATTGTCAACTTGTGTGTTCTAGGGTGCCCCCTGCCCCCATATATAAAGGAGCAAGGGGGGAGGCCGGCCGGCCCCTGTAGGGCACGCCCCAAGTAGGATTCCTACTAGGAATCCTATTCCTAGTAGGTTTCCAACTTGGGGAAGGGAGGGGGAAGGAAGGAGTGGGAGAGAGGGAAGGCAAGGGGCACCGCCCCCTTCCTTGTCCTATTCGGACTCAGGGGGAGGGGGCGTGCGGCCTGCCCTGGCCCGTCCCTCTCTCTCTCTCTCCATTAGGGCCCATCAGGGCCCATTAGTTCCCCGGGGGTAGGGATGGCAGCGGGGCCCCATACCCGCCAAACCCGTGTGGATTTCATCTATTAGGGGGTGGGGATGGGCGAAAATCACCCCCATGGGGATGTTTACCAAACTAATTTATTCCCCATAGGGTACAATGGGGATGGGGATGATATCCTATTCCCCAGACCCAATACCCATCGGGGACCCGGTTAGTAACAGTGACACTGCGGTCAATGTTAAAATATTCACAAACAAACTTGCTAAAACAAAAAAACTCTGAAAAACCTTAAACCTATCTCACATCCTCACCTCAGCTGTCACCATGACCAAGAAGTCAATACGACCTAGATAGGCATTAGCAGGACAAGGACAACACCATGTATGTATGTTGATCATAGGGTGTCATATTATGTATATGAGTATTTGTTTATGGGGATGGGGACCCTAATGGGGCCCCGTTCCCGAGTGGGGCATGGGTATGGGGAAATTTCATCCCGAGTCATGTAAACGGGGATGGGGATGAGATGATAGAGAATAGATGGGGATGGGGATGCTGTAGGTATCCCTATAGGGGATTGTCCCCATTACCATCCCTACCTAGGGTGATGCTAAGATATGGTTTAATCCTCTTGCTCCTAGTTGTGTGTGTAGTCCCCAGGATATGATATATTACTTCTCTGAAAAATATTTTCCTTGTCATAAGAAACAAGCTACTTTACAAGAAATATTTAACTTTGTGCAAATTGAAGAAGAGAGTCTCCCACAAGCTTGGGGGAGGCTTCTCTAGTTACTAAATGCTTTGCCTGATCACCCTCTCAAGAAAAATGAAATACTTGATATCTTTTATAATGGACTACCCGATGCTTCTAGGGACCACCTAGATAGTTGTGATGGTTGTGTTTTCAAGGAACAACATGTTGAACGAGATGACGTACGATTGAATAATATATTAAGAAATGATAATGATTGGACTCTTTCCGAACCACCTCCTAAGCCAACTCCGAAGAAGAGAGGTATTCTATTTCTCAGTCCTGAAGATATACAAGAGGCAAAGAAATATATGAAAGTAAAAGGTATTAAAGCTGAAGATGTTAAGAATTTACCACCTATTGAAGAAATACATGGTCTTAATGCTCCGACACAGGTAGTAGAGGTAAATTCTCTTTATAGATTTGATGAAGGTGATATTCCTCATAATAAGTCTGCTAGTCAATGCTCGGATGAATTTGATAACTTTATTGTTAAACAAGAAAACTTCAATGCATATGTTAGTAGACAATTGAAACGTAATGCTTATATGCTTGTGTAGAACTCTCAATGATCTCAAGATTATAGTAAACATGCTTCCATGGTAAAAACTCAAGTAGAACAAGTACTCAAGGCACAAAATTATTTGCTCAATGAGATGAATAATAAGAACAATGATAATGTTGTTAGAGTTATGACTAGAGGTGGTAAAATGACTCAGGAACCTTTGTATCCCGAGGGCCATCCCAAGAGAGCTGAACAAGATTCTCAAAGAATTAATACTGATGCACCTAGTTCATCTAAGAAAAAGAATGATGATAGGACTTTGTATGCTTCTAGTGAACCTGTCATAGACATACCTGAAAACCCAAATGATATTTCTATTTCTAATGCTGAAACACAATCTGGTGATGAACATGAACCTAGTGATAATGTTAATGATGATGTTCATGTTGATGCTCAACCTAGTAATGATAATGATGTGGAGATAGAGCGTGCTGTTGATCTTGATAACCCACAACCTAAGAATAAAAGATATGATAAAAGAGACTTTGTTGCTAGGAAACATGGTAAAGAAAGAGAGCCATGGGTTAAGAAACCCATGCCCTTTCCTCCCAAACCATCCAATAAAAAGGATGACGATGATTTTGAGCGCTTTGTTGAAATGCTTAGACCTGTCTTTTTACGTATGCGTTTGACTAATATTCTAAAAATGTCTCCTTATGCTAAGTATATGAAAGATATTGTTACTAATAAATGAAAGATACCGGAAGCTAAGATTTTCGCCGTGCTTGCTAATTACACTTTTAAGGGTGGAATACCTAAGAAACTAGGAGATCCAGGAATACCAACTATACCATGTTCCATTAAAAGAAACTATGTTAGAACTTCTTTATGTGATCTTGGAGCCGTTGTTAGTGTTATGCCTTTCTCTTTTATATTGTAGACTTGATTTGAATAAGTTGACACCAACTGAAATCTCTTTGCAAATGTTCGATAAATCAACTGCCATACCCATCAGTATTTGTGAGGATGTGCCTATTGTAGTTGCAAATGTTACTATCTTAACGAACTTATTTATTCTTGATATACCCAAGGATGAAAGTATGTCGATCATCCTTGGTAGACCCTTCTTGAATACTGCAGGGGCTGTTATTGATTACAACAAGGGCAATGTCACTTTTCCTGTTAATGGTAATGAGCATACAGTACACTTTTCGAAGAAACAACCTCAAGTGAATAGTATCATCTCTACTGGAGAAACTCCAACAATTTCTATTGAAGGTTCTAAATTTCTTATTCCTACTGTCAAGAAGAAATATGATATTCTTACTGTTGGGGACATACATATCCCCATTGAGATAACTTAGTGTTATTAAAAAATTCTCCGGTTTCATGTCATTCGGAAGAAGTTTGTTAATAAGACTTGATCAACCTTATTAATGGATTCCTTTTGACGGGAATGTGATAGATGAATTTAGGAGGCACAACTTTCTGAACCCAACTTTTATTTCCTGTTATTTAGATTAAATAAAGTTCTCAAGTGAATAGTATCAACTCTATTGGAGAAACTCCAACAATTGCTATTGGAGGTTTTAAATTTCTTATTCCTACTGTCAAGAAGAAATATGGTATTCTTATTGTTGGGGACGTACATATCCCCGTTGAGGTAACTTAGTGTTATTCGAAAATTCTCCGATTTCATGTCATTCGGAAGAAGTTTGTGAATAAGACTTTATCAACCTTAATGGATTCCTTTTGACGGGCATGTGATGGATGAATTTAGGAGGCACAACTTTCTGAACCCAACTTTTATTTCCTGTTATTAGCTTAAATAAAGTAAAAATGCTATTATTTTTCTGTTTTTTGAATTATCCGTGCAATAAAAAATGACCAGAAAATAAAAGTTCTCCAAATGCCCTAAAAATTTAGCATTATTTTTTCTAGAATATTTAAGAATTTTATGCACTAAAAACACCTCAGGGGGATGCACCAGTGGGCCACAAGCCCACAGGGCGCACCCACCCCCCTGGGCATGCCTACATGGCTTGTGGGTCCCACGTGGGTCCCCCTCACTTATGCCAGCACCCATTCACTTCGTCTTCCTCCAGAAAAAAATCCCACCATTGCTCAAACCCGTGTTCTAGCTCATTTTGCTGCCATTTTCGATCTCCTTTCTCAAAACTCCATTTGCAAAACTGTTTTGGGGGACTGTTCTTTGGTATGTGACCCCTCCAATGGTCCAATTAGTTTTTGTTCTAGTGCTTTATATATTGCAAATTTTTGTTGCTGTGGTGACCTTGTTCTTGAGCTTGCATGTCAAATTTATAGGGTCCAAAGTAGTTTTGTTGCATGATATAGCCTCTAGACACTTGTTGGTGTAGTTACTATTAGTTTTGTTGAGTTTGGTTCACTTTTACTTTGAGTCACTAAAAATTTCAAAAATATTCAGAGAAAAGAAATGATGAAGAGATGGTTAAGAGGCTCTCCAAGCCGGGGTTCTAAATAAAATTAGAATGAGGAGAAGAAGAAGCCCAAGTATAACCTTCCACGTGGGTGGAGGTTCGGCCATGTGAATGGCCAAGTGATGCATTCTTGAGAGCGGCCGGAACTTATGATGATTTCTATATTTGGCGGAGAATGCAGGCATCACCGGCTTCCTCCATGATAAGTTTGACCAATATCTCCTTCTTACTAATACCTTCGTGCAAAATTTTCACTTCCGTTATAGGGGAGATCCTCCTATGGTAGAATTTCACTTATATGATGTGCCTAAGAAAAAGACTCTTTATGATTTTTTCAATGTTTTGCAAACTACCTTATGAGGGCAGCGCTAGTGAACCAAATGCCAAGTGGGAGTGCCTTGGCATTTATCCCTTGGAGCCGCATGGCATCCATCTCCGCGGCCGTAAGACTGATGGTACACCCACTGGAGGAGCCGCTCCTTCTCATCGGGCACCGCTGACATCCCGTGACGGTGGCGGGAGGACTGCGTGTCAGACTTATAGGAATCACAGACCTGATAACTTACATACAAACACCATGGTAACATTGACTACAGGGGAAACATATGTTGGGGAATGTTGCCTGGAAAACAAAAAAAATCTACTCACACGTAAGATCTATCCATGGAGATGCATAGCTACGAGAGGGGAGAGAATCTTCATACCCTTGAAGATCGCTAATTAGAAGCGTTTATCAACGCGGTTAATGTAGTTGTACACCTTCACGATCTGTCCTATCAAGTATCGAACTTACGGCACCTCCGCATTCAGCACACATTAAGCTGGATGACGTCCTCACCTGTTGGGAAACGTTGCATGGAAAACAAAAACTTTTCTACGCACTCACAAGATCTATCTATGGAGATGCATAGCAACTAGGGGGAGAGTGTGTCTACATACCCTCGTAGACCGTAAGCAGAAGCGTTTGACAACGCAGTTGATGTAGTCAAACTTTCTTCGTGGTCCAACTGATTGAGTACCGAACGTACGACACCTTAGCGTTCAGCACACGCTCAGCTTGGTACGTCCGCGCCTTCTTGATCCAGTAAGACGACAAGGTAGTGATGAGTTCCGGCAGCACGACGACATGGTGACAGTGACAGTGAAGTTATCTCCGCAAGGCTTTGCCTAAGCACTACGAAGATATGACCGGGGGTGTAAATGGTGGAGGGGGCGTCGCACACGGCTAAGCAATTGTCTGGGGTGTGCTAGGCGACCCCCTCCCCCCCCACATATATATATATATATAGATGGGAGGGAGAGGGGAGAGGCCAAGTGGCACCCCAAGTAGGACTGAATCCTACTTGGGCTCCTGCCCTTGGCCGCCCCCTTCCTTATTTGTTAGAGGGGGAAAGGAAAGGGGGGAGAGGGAAGGAAGGGGGAGGCCGAATCCCCCCTTTCCTTTCTCCCATGGGTCGCCTGCCTTAGGGGTGCACCAGCCCCCTGACTAGTGTGCTCCCCTCTAATGGCCCATTAGGCCCATCACCCTTTCGGGGGTGCCCGGTACCCCCTCTAGTACTCCGATGATCACCCGGTACACTCCGAAACACTTCTGGTGTCCGAATATCATCGTCCTATATATCAATCTTTACCTCTCGACCATTTTGAGACTCCTCGTCATGTCCGTGATCTCATCCGGGACTCCAAACAACATTCGGTCACCAAATCATATAACTGATATAACACTATATCGTCAATGAACGTTAAGCGTGCGGACCCTACGTGGCTCGAGAACTATGTAGACATGACCGAGACACCTCTCTGGCCAATAACCAATAGCAAAACCTGGATGCCCATATTGGCTCCTTCATATTCTATGAAGATCTTTTATTGGTCGAACCATTATGAGAACATACGTAATTCCCTTTGTCCATCGTATGCTACTTGCCCGAGTTTTGATCGTAGGTATCTTCATACCTAGTTCAACCTCGTTACCGGCAAGTCTCTTTACTCGTCCATAATACACCACCTTGTAACCAACTCATTAGTCATTTGCTTGCAAGCTTATAATGTGTATTACTGAGAGGGCCCAGAGATACCTCTCCGATACACGGAGTGACAAATCCTAATCTCAATCTATGCCAACTCAGCAAACACCTTCAAAGATACATGTAGAGCATCTTTATGATCACCCAGTTATGTTGTGACGTTTGATAGCACACAAGGTATTCCTCCAGTTTCCGGGAGTTGCATAATCTTATAGTCGAAGGAATATGTATTTGACATAAAGAAAGCAATAGCAATAAACTGAATGATTATTATGCTAAGCTAATGGATGGGTCTTTTCCATCACATCATTCTCCTAATGATGTGATCCCGTTATCAAATGAGAACACAACATAGATTTGCAAAGACTATCAGTACTAATTTCATGATAAATTAAGTTCAATTAATCAAATTACTAATGAAGTCCCACTTAAATAAACATCCCTCAAGTT
This sequence comes from Triticum aestivum, assembly GCF_018294505.1. Lineage (NCBI taxonomy): Eukaryota > Viridiplantae > Streptophyta > Magnoliopsida > Poales > Poaceae > Triticum > Triticum aestivum. Next base: position 429,497,378 of record NC_057807.1, read on the forward strand.
ATCTAAGTGATACATGATCCAAATCAACTAACCCATGTCCGATAATCACGTGAGATGGGGTAGTCATCAATGGTGAACATCTCTATGTTGATCATATCTACTATATGACTCAGGTTTGACCTTTCGGTCTCTAGTGTTCTGAGACCATGTCTGTACATGCTAGGCTCGTCAAGTTTAACCCAAGTATTCTGCGTGTGCAAAACTGTCTTACATCAGTTGTATGTGAACGTAGAGTCTATCACACCCGATCATCATGAGGTGCTTCAAAACGACGAACTTTAGCAATGGTGCATACTCGGGGAGAACACTTTTATGTTGAAAATTAGTGAAGGGATCATCTTATAATGCTACCGTCGTACTAAGCAAAATAAGATGCATAAAAGATAAACATCAAATGCAATCAAAATATGTGACATGATATGGCCATCATCATCTTATGCTTTTGATCTCCATCTCCAAAGCATCGTCATGATCTCCATCATCACCGGCTTGACACCTTGATCTCCATCGTTGCATCGTGGTCGTCTCGCCAACTATTGCTTCTACAACTATCGCTAACACATAGTGATAAAGTTAAGCAATTACATGGTGTTTGCATTTCATACAATAAAGAGACAACCATAAGGCTCCTACCGATTGCCGATAGGTTACAAAACATGATCATGTCATACAATAACGTATATCACATCATGTCTTGACCATATCACATCACAAAATGCCCTGCAAAAACAAGTTAGACATCCTCTACTTTGTTGTTGCAAGTTTACGTGGCTACTGCGGGCTTCAAGCAATAACCGTTCTTACCCACGGCAAAAACCACAATGGTGATTTATTAAGTTTGTTGTTTTAACCTTCTTCAAGGACTGGCTGTAGTCAAATTTGATTTAGCTAAAGGTTTACGCAGGGTCTTAATCTGAAAAGAATCCTTGGAATGGGTCCCTACTGCACGTCTGCGCCTGTGTCTCCGTTGTGTCGTATCCTGGACGGGTGTAGCACGGTGTTCATTTGTAAAAGAGAGGACTTAGTTGAAAACAATCATCCGAAAATCTATGTTATATTAAATAAACAAAGTATAATTCGGAGAATGGGTAGAATTGAGCTTTGTTGTCTCTTGTTGTATACGCGCGGAGCCCCTTGTATGGGGGTATGCGGCTAATAAGCCTTTGTATATTTATGCCGGACTCGTCTAGCCATGTCCGGGGTCTAAACGACCTATTTAGGTGCTTTGACTAGTAAAGCTGGTTTAGTGTGTGGCTGTCAAGGCAGCTGCACAGTCTTCCGCGCTCGAGGAATACTCGATATTTCCCTTTAATGAGATGATGCCTCGCGGACCGGACATTTTAAGCGTAAGGGATGCATAATGCGGTATTGCATTAAAGCGGGCGAAAGCTTCGCGTCCCAGTAGTGCTTGATAGCTACTTGTAAATGGGGCGATGTGAAAGGTTAGCTTTTCACGGCGGAAGTTGTCGGGGAAGCCGAACACAACTTCTAGCAAGAGAGAACCCGTACAATGGGTATCTGGGCCTGGCGTTACCCCTTGAAAGGAAGTGTTGCCATGGCGAATTGTTGTTGGGTTTATCCCCATTTTGCGGATTGTGTCCTGGTATAGCAGGTTTAGATCACTACCGCCGTCCATGAGGACTTGTGTAAAGTGGAGTCCGTCAATTATCGGATCTAATACCAAGGCAGTCCAGCCTGCATTCCGGATACTTCTAGAGTAATCTTGATGGTCGAAGGTGATTGGTTGTAACAACTAGTGACGGGACTCCTCTGGGACAGGCCGTATGGCGCGTATCTCTATAGGCGCCACTCTGTATTTCCCTTTTGTCACGTGAAGTGAGTTTACTATTTTGACTTCTTGTGGGAACTTCTTTTGTTCTCCGGTGCTCTGCTTGTGGGGTTCGTCCTCGCTTGGTATGTCGAGCCCCTTGTGTTCGGCGTTGAGTTTGCCGGATTTTTTGAAGACCCAACAATCTCTGTGGGTATGGTTTGCAGGCTTCCCGGGAGTACTGTGGATTTGGCATATTTTGTCCAAGATTTTGTTTAGGTTAGATAGCTCGTCCCTGTTATCCTTGAGGGGCAGCTTTTTCTGATTCTGCCGAGAGCTTTTGAATCCGGCGTTGACTGCCGTGCTCTTTGGGCTGTTTCCCTTGGTCCGGCGCTGGTCCTTGCTACGTTGCGGTTTCCCGTTTCCATCCCAAACTTCGGATGTACTTGGGTCGCTGGTGCTGCTTCTTGCCAACCAGCTATCCTCTCCTGCGCAAAAGCGGGTCATGAGGCTTGTTAATGCGGCCATTGTTCTTGGCTTTTCTTGGCCGAGGTGTCTGGCGAGCCATTCATCTCGAACGCTGTGTTTGAAAGCTGCTAAGGCTTCGGCGTCCGGATAATCGACTATCTGGTTCTTTTTAGTAAGAAATCTGTTCCAGAGTTTCCGGGCTGACTCTCGGGTTGTTGAGTTATATGACTTAGATCGTCTGCATCCGGAGGTCGGACATAGGTCCCTTGAAAATTTGCCCGAAAAGCATCCTCGAGCTCTTCCCAACTTCCGATGGTGTTTTCGGGAAGGCTTTTAAGCCAATGCCGGGCTGGCCCTTTGAGCTTGAGGGGTAAGTATTTTATGGCGTGGAGGTCATCTCCTCTAGCCATGTGTATGTGGAGGATATAATCCTCAATCCAGACTCCAGGGTCTGTTGTTCCGTCGTATGCCTCTATGTTTACGGGCTTGAATCCCGCTGGAAATTCATGGTCCAGCACCTCATCGGTGAAACACAGGGGGTGTGCGGCACCCGTATATTTGGGTGTGCCGTGATATTCCGATACTTGTTGCGTTGCATTGCTTACTAGAGCTTGCTTTCTTGGCCCGTAGATAGATCTGGCCGGGCCATCTTTTTGATGCGAATCCTTGTGCGGATCACGTGCCGGCTTGAGTGCGGCGCCCCTTGCTGCTCTATGTTGGCCATGGGGTTGTTTATCTGACCGGGTGTCTTCTTTATTTTTTGATTGCGGGGGCTCTAAGGCCTCCTCATGAAATTCCGGCAGTAATTTCCGTTTCGGATAGCTCTTTGTGTGGCGACTGTCGCCGTACTTGTCTGCGGTGTTGAGTACTTTGCCCCATCTAATTCTGAGTGCATCTTCCGCTGTTGTGAGCTACGCGCAGTGGAGACGAGCCTTTTGTGGAGGTTCTTCTGCTCCAGCAACTTGTCCGACGTGAGGTCGCTCGGACTATTATCTTCACCGGGGACGGGTTGTTCGGTTTGTTTACCCAAGTTGCCCTGCTCGGACGGTTGCTCGGTGGCATGTTCGTCGTCCGCCGGTTCGCCCTGCTCTGTGGCTGGGTCTCTGTCGAGGTGGGGTTTGGCGTGGCGCTTACGCCACCGCTTTGATTGCTTTTCAAGGGAACGATCCCTTGTTGCGTCCCTTTGTTCCTCATTGTCATTTCTTTTAGGTGTGTCCACCATGTATACATCGTGAGATGAGGTGGTTGTCCAGTGCCCTATAGGTGCTGGTTCTTGGTCGTCTCCTTCATCGGCGTCCATACCTTCAATGTCTTCGGAGTCGAAGTCGAGCATGTCGGTTAAATCATCGACAGTGGCTACGAAGTGGGTGGTGGTTGGGCTTTGAATTTCTTCGCCGCCTGCATCCCAACCTTGCTGAGCATAGTCCAGCCAGGGCTCTTGTCGGTGTCAAAACCGGCGGATCTCGGGTAGGGGGTCCTGAACTGTGCGTCTAGGCGGATGGTAACAGGAGACAAGGGACACAATGTTTTACCCAGGTTCGGGCCCTCTTGATGGAGGTAAAACCCTACGTCCTGCTTGATTAATATTGATGATGTGTGTTACAAGAGTAGATCTACCACGAGATCAAGGAGGCTAAACCCTAGAAGCTAGCCTATGGTATGATTGTTGTTCGTCCTATGGACTAAAGCCATCCGGTTTATATACACACCGGAGAGGGCTAGGGTTACACAGAGTCGGTTACAAGGTAGGAGATCTACATATCCGTATCGCCAAGCTTGCCTTCCACGCCAAGGAAAGTCCCATCCGGACACGGGACGAAGTCTTCAATCTTGTATCTTCATAGTCTTGGAGTCCGGACGATGATGATAGTTCGGCTATCCGGACACCCCCTAGTCCGGAACTCCCTCAGTAGCCCCTGAACCAAGCTTCAATGACGATGAGTCCGGCGCGCATGTTGTCTTCGGCATTGCAAGGCGGGTTCTTCCTCCGAATAATTTATAGAAGATTGTGAACACCAGGATAGTGTCCGGCTCTGCAAAAATAAATTCCACGTACCACCGTAGAGAGAATAATATTACACAAGCTCAATCTGCTGATGTATTTAGTGGCGTGACGTCACACCACTTCTAAGCCTTTACTCAAATCGTTTTTATTGTTCCACCTCAGCGCGTTTAGCGAAGCGGTTTCCTTGGCACGTCTTGTCGAAGCAGAGATCGTGTTCCCCTTATTCTGGGATTCCCATCAATACGGACGTGGGTAACCCAACCGCGCCATTGATTGTGACGCTTGGGAGATAAGCGAGTTTTACCAGGCCGGTGGGGACACATGTTTTTGTCCGCCCATATAAGGGGATAAAGATCCACTCCTTATACCTGCGCCTTCTTCCTCCTTGGCTTATCCATCTACGTGAACTCGAACTCCAGCGCCCAAGTCCGCACTTCTCACCTCAACCTTCTCCAACTATGTCCGGACCGGGAGGCAAGTGGATGGCCTCCTCCATCACGGAGGGGCAGATCCATAAGCTGCGCGACGCCGGATACTTATCCAGTGACATCGCGCATCGGCTCCCCGACGAGGGAGAGCTCATCCCCACCCCCAGGCCCCATGAGAGGGTAGTATTTCTCCCCCATTTCCTCCGCGGACTGGGCTTCCCACTTCATCCCTTTGTCCGGGGGCTCATGTTCTACTACGGCCTAGATTTACATGATCTGGCCCCGAATTTCATCCTCAACATCTCGGCGTTTATCGTCGTGTGCGAGGCCTTCCTCTGCATCCAGCCCCACTTCGGCTTGTGGCTCAAGACCTTCAGTGTCAAGCCGAAGGTTGTGAAGGGCAGCCAAGCGGAGTGCGGAGGCGCCATGGTGGGCAGGATGTCCCACGTTACGTGGCTGGAGGGCACTTTCGTGGAAACCATCAAGGGGTGGCAATCGGGGTGGTTCTACATCACCGAGCCGCGTGATCCTGATTGGGCAGCGGCCCCCGAATTCAGATCCGACATCCCTACACGGCTCCTGATCTGGGGGGATTCGGAGGAGCTGACCGGACTCCAAGCCTGTATCCAGAAGCTGGTGGACAAGAAGCTCAAGCTTGTCAACGTAGTCCAGGTCATGCTCATCCGCCGGATTCTCCCGTGCCAATGACGGGGTTTCAACATGTGGGAGTTCGTTCCGGCGCAGCACCAGACCCTGAGCGGGCTCTTCGACACTACGTACGAAGATGTCTGGAAGGTGCTGTTCAAGGGCGCCGAAGCTCCCGCATCCGCTACCGAAGATCGTGGATTCCGCTCGCAGCGTCCGGCTGACGAGGTAAGTGCTTTTGCCACTTGTTTTCCATAGTTTGACTCTATGTGGGATCTAAACTCCCTTTACCTTTGATAGGATTGGCTGGCGAAGGCCGAACGGACTATCTGTCCGGCCCCATTGCTAGAGGACCCAGCGGACGCCCGCCTAACGGGGCTGCTGGCTCCGGCACCCCACGTGGTGCCGGAGAAGAAGGCCAAGAAGAAGGCCACGGGGACTCAGAAGAGTTCCCATTTTCAGGTGCTATCGGATGATGAATCCGAGGCCGACTCCTCCCACCAAGGCGAGGAGGAGAAGAAGAAAGCCTCTCCCCCAGCGGGGGGAGGGAAGAAAAGGAAGGCCTCCCCAACAAGGGAGGCCGAAGGGTCCAAGAAGGGAAAAACTCTTCCCCCGGACTGCTCCGCCAACGCAAGTGACGACGACGAGGACTGGCCTCCAAGGGCCAAGCCCTTGGCGAGATCGTAAGTATCCGGACTCCCGAATAACTTCAGAGTTTTTTCTTTTCGCCACATAATGTCTTTCTAATGCCGCATACAACCCTGCAGTCCGCCCAAGGATGATCTTCCCGTTTCGTCGAGCGGGTCCTTGGGTGCGTCGGATATGGATTCCCTTCCGACTGCCTCCACCCCCCGTGCCGCGGACGACGCCGAGGTGGGATCCCAGGAAGGGACCCACTAGGAGGAGGAGGCCCCGGAGGTGTCACAGAACACCCTCCCGGACTTTGCACCGGACTCAGCCCCGGAGGCCACAGTGGCTCCGGAGTCCGGCGGGCGCCCCCTTCGTAAGAAGGGCAAGACCGCGACGCCGGCTGCCTCCATCCAACCGGAGGTGCCGAATAATTTGCTGGAGGCGCTCAACGGCACCTCCATCAAAGAGGAACACCGCACTGTTATGAGTGCGGTGATTCAGAAGGTTCAGCTCGCCAAGAGCGGGCTGACCGAAGCCTGCAGAAGCCTTCTAACAGGCTTTGAGGTAAGAATTTCAATATATGTAAAATGGTACCGCATAGACAGTAGCCCTTGATGCTCGGTTCGGTGTTCGGAAAGAAAAGCCGGACTGAGGATCTTTAGAAAGATAAACGCAGGAGTCATAAAAAATATGTCAATATGGGATTGCAGGCTGTGCTGCTGACCTCCGCCGCACTGACTGCGGAGGTCAATACTTTGAAGGAAAACCTCGAGCGGTCTGAGAACGAGCTCGGCCATGCCAAGAAGCAGCTCGAGGAAAAAGAAGGTGAGTAATACCTTATGAAAATTGTACCTTACAGAAAAGGATTTGGTTGCAAGAAAAATGACAAGGATAACGTGGGTATTGTAGGGGCCACTAACGAGGTGGCGACCCTGAAGGAGGCAGTGGCCGCGGCCGAACGCAATGCGGCCGCGGAGCGCACCGAGCGACAGAAACAGGAGGCACGGGTGGAGGAGGTACAGCAAGAGCTCCAGGATCTCGTGAAAAAACATGAGAGCTTGGAGCGTGACTCAAAGACTCGAGAGTCTGAGCTTGCAATGGCTCTTGAGAGTGCCAAAGCCGCTAAGGCCGAAGCCGACAAGGCCCTCCAGGAGATTGAGGCGGTGAAGAAAATAGCAGCGGGTAAGGCATTTTTCATGCAAAGTAAGCATGTGAGTGTTAATTACCTGTTGCTTACCCGAATTCGGAGCTCTCCAGGAGCGTTCGCAGATCTTCCTCGCAGCGTGTCCGATGCTGCCGCATTCTACCGGGCCGAGGAGGGGAGCTCGACGGAGAAGGTCTTCTGGTCTCAGTATGCTGAGGCCGGACATCCGGTGCCCCTTAGCGACCAGCTGAAGCAGCTGGTCGAGCTCCACAAGGCGGCCGAACAGGCCATGAAGGGCCTCATAGTTCGGCTGTGGCCTAAGGAGGCCATGCCTGGGAGCTACTTCAGCCTGGTGCGGCGGCTGGTGGATGCGTGCCCGTGGGTTGAAGTCATCAAGCATTCCGCTTGTATTGAGGGTGCCCGTCGGGCCCTTGCCCGCCCAAAGGTGCACTGGGGCAAGATGGATGCCCAGAAGCTCGTGACGGACCCGCCACCAGAGGGCAAGGAGCATCGCATGCCCGAGATGTATTATAAGAGTGTGCTGAAGGGCGCCCACACTATTGTGGGTGAGTGCTCCAAAGATGCAATATTTGAGTAGACTCGCATTTTGTTATCTTGTGCGCTGAAAACTTAGTTCATATGCGCTAAGCAACGCTTGTTAATTTAAAATATTACCTTCTGTGCGGCTGTTTATCAAATCTGAGAGATGGCAAGTCGTCGGCTTCAGCCCCCATGCCACGAGTGCTGGGGTGTTCGGGATAAACTTGAGCGCTCTTGTTCCCATTTTGGGTCCATCTAGGGAGGCGCGCAACACAGCGAACAAGGCAACCAGACTTATAATGCTTGAACACTCTCACTTAGCCATAGAATTCTATAATTTTAAATTTCGGCGAAGCCCCTAGTCTTCGGAAGGCCGAATTTGGGGCGCTATCCATGCCTTGGCCGGACAGTATCCGGCTCCTCGCTGTAAGCGGCATAAGTCTTTAAGGACTCGCAAAAAACCTCTCGAACAGCGACCGGCTCTCGCCTCATCATGACGGTCAGTTTTAGCTTTCTCCACTGAGGCGTTAACCCAGCTCAACTGGGGCGCAATCGCAATGGTTCTCCCAGTGCTACCTTAGCCGATATAACGGAACGTAAGGTACCAAAACATGGGAGCCGGGCAAACCCAACTATTGACCCAAGACATGATTCGGAGCCGATGCATATAGTGCTATAAGTTCGGGGTGCCGCACTTGTGAAAGTGTTCGGACTCATCACACCATAATGCGGGAAACATAAGCCCCTGGTGTATATTAGCCGTACCAAAGTGTACGGATGCAACATGCCGTGAATGAACATATGTATGAAAAAGAAATGCAATTATAAGCAAAAAGGTGCTGCATTGTTTTATTCAATAAGTGCTGCTACGAATGCAGAACGATACAAACAGTGTGATAAGCAAGGTATGGGACTGTTAAACATGTCCCCCTCCAGGGGTAGGCTGCAGATTGGTGTATAAAAATGCTCATAATGGAGACCACCTGTATATTCGTTGTAGCCTTTATCCTTCCCTGGCTGTTGCATCGTGAGTTCGGCAGGTCTGCTGCCGGACAGGGCCTCTGACAAACGGAGTCCTGTGGGTAAAAAATAAAAGGTAAAAAGAAAAGAAAAAATAACGACACACTTGAGAGCCCCTAGTGTGGTTGAGCCGCAGTCTGGGTTTATCGTGGTCGTGCCCCTCTCCCCATGCCCATGGTATCTTCAGAGCGTAATGGTGTACGCGAAGGACCTGCTTTGACATTTCGCAGGAGCTGGGGTTGGGGCCGCACTGCTATGCGTGCTCGGAACGTGCCAGGTGGTCTTATTGTAAGTTACTCCGGGCGCGCTTAGCTGTGTCCGGCCGCTTAACGGCCGGACTCGAGAATTGCCTTAAGAGGCTGCATTGCACTTCTGCCGCGAGAGCCGCTGTATGTTCCTCTGTGCGGAGAGAACGTTTAGTGTTTCCGTTGACCGTGATGACTCCTCGAGGGCCTGGCATATTGAGCTTGAGGTATGCGTAGTGCGGCACCGCGTTGAACTTTCCAAACGCGGTATGTCCGAGCAAGGCATGATAGCCGCTGCGGAACGGGACTATGTCGAAGATTAACTCCTCGCTTCGGAAGTTATCCGGGGATCCGAAGACCACTTCCAGTGTAATTGAGCCTGTACAATTGGCTTCTACACCTGGTATGATGCCTTTAAAGGTCGTTTTGGTAGGTTTAATCCTTGAGGGGTCTATGCCTATTTTGCGCACTGTATCCTGGTAAAGCAGGTTCAGGCTGCTGCCGTCGTCCATCAGGACTCTGGTTATGTGAAATCCATCGATGATTGGGTCTAAGACCAGTGCGGCGAATCCGCCGTGGCGGATGCTGGTGGGGTGGTCCCTTCGGTCAAAAGTGATCGGGCAGGAGGACCATGGATTGAACTTCAGGGCAACTGGCTCCATCGCGTAGACATCCCTGAGTGCACGCTTCCGCTCCCTTTTGGGTATGTGCGTTGCGTATATCATGTTCACCGTCCGCACCTATGGGGGGAAACCCTTCTGTCCTCTATTGTTCGGCGGTTGGGTCTCGTCCTCGTCATCGCTATGCAGCCCCTTGTCATTTTTTTCGGCAATTAACTTGCCTGCCTGCTTGAATACCCAACAGTCCCTGTTGGTGTGGTTAGCTGGCTTTTCAAGGGTGCCGTGTATCTGGCACAAGCGGTCGAGTATTCGGTCCAAATTGGACGGACCCGGAGTAGTTCTTTTGAATGGCTTTTTCCGCTGACCGGGTTTAGAGCCTCTGAATCCGGCATTGACTGCCGTATCCTCAATATTGTCGCCATTAATGCGGCGTTTGTTTTTGTTATGACGCGGCCTGCCATTTCGGTCCTTGAAGTCCGGACTGCCAGAATTTTTGCTGAGGTTGTTGCTGCGTGCTAGCCAGCTGTCCTCACCCGCGCAGAAGCGGGTTATGAGTGATGTGAGGGCTGCCATGGATTTCGGATTTTCCTGTCCTACGTGCCGGGCAAGCCACTCGTCGCGGATGTTATGCTTGAAGGCCGCGAGGGCCTCCGCATCCGGACAGTCGACGATTTGGTTTTTCTTGGTTAAGAACCGTGTCCAGAATTGTCTGGCCGATTCGTCTGGCTGCTGAATTATGTGACTTAGGTCATCAGCGTCTGGTGGTCGCAACATAAGTGCCCTGGAAGTTATCGAGGAATGTGGCTTCCAGGTCCTCCCAACGCCCAATTGACTCTGCTGGCAAGCTGTTGAGCCAATGCCGGGCTGATCCTTTAAGCTTGAGGGGGAGGTATTTGATGGCGTGAAGATCGTCACCGCGGGCCATGTGGATGTGAAGGAGATAGTCTTCGATCCAAACCGCGGGGTCTGTTGTGCCACCATAGGATTCAATATTGACGGGTTTAAACCCTTCGGGGATTTGATGATCCATTACTTCGTCTGTGAAGCATAGTGGGTGTGCGGCGCCTCTGTACTGGGCGATATCACGATGGAGCTCAAAAGAGCTTTGTCTGTTTTGTTCGGCCCGGCTGGACTTACTGTGTCCGGCGCGACGGTTGTCGTCATGTACTGTGGGGCGCCCACGCGATCCATAGATCGATCTTGATTGTATTGCCTTGTCCTCCAATATATCTCGCAGGTCCGGAGCATTCCCCTGTGGTCGTGTGCTTTTTGAGCGATGCCGGGGTACGGTTCTAGTGAAGGGCCTAGAGGCCTCTCTGTCGCGACCACGGGGTGGTCGGTCAGCCGTATTGTCTCCTGGTGATGTGGGTTCGTAAGCCTCCTCCTCTAATCAGGGGAGCAGCTTGCGTTTAGGGTAGCTTTTGGAGGGGCGTTCGAGCTCATGCTCTTCGGCCGCGAGGACTTCAGTCCATCTGTCGGCTAGCAGATCTTGATCAGCTCTAAGCTGTTGCTGCTTTTTCTTGAGGCTGTTCACCGTGGCCATAAGCCTGCGTTTAAAACGCTCTTGTTCGACGGGATCCTCAGGCACGACGAATTCGTCATCGTCGAGGCTCGCTTCGTCTTCGGAGGGAGGCGTATAATCCTCTGCTTCTTCTGCCGCTCCTTCATAAGGGCTGGCGTCTCCGTCCTCCTGCGCTGCATCTTGCTGGAGTGGGTTGTCTTCGGCACTGTCCGGTGTATTATTGTCTCCGGTGTCGGAGTCTTCATTCTTGCTGTGGCGGGATTTAGAGCGGCGCCGCTGACGCCGACGCTTGGGCTGCTTTTTGGAGGGGTCATCCTCCTCTGTTCCTTCGCCATTCCCATCTTTTGGGATATCCACCATGTACATGTCATATGATGAGGTGGCTGTCCGGTGCCCAGTAGGCGCTGGTTCTTGGTCGTCTCCGGCATCGTCGTCCATACCGTCGATGTCCTCGGAGTCGTAGTCTAGCATGTCGGTTAAATCGTCGACAACGGCTACCAAGTGGGTGGTGGGTGGGCTTTGAATTTCTTCGTTGTCCGCATCCCAACCGTCCTGACCGCAGTCCGGCCAGGGCTCTCCTGATAACGAGAGATACTTTAGCGAACTCAAGATGTCGCCGAAAGGCGAGTGTTGAAAGATGTCCGCCGCGGTGAACTCCATGATCGGCACCCAATCAGATTCGATCGCGGGGGGGGGGGGGGGGGGGGGAGGTTCGGAGTCCGGCGAGGAGTCCGGCGCCTCAGAGTCACGAGCTTTATGAGGGACAAGGTCAGTGTTCTGCTCTATCGCCGTAGAGGTTGCAGCCCCCGAGGCGGTGTCTAGCCATCCGTCCTCGATCTGCGCAGTCAGCTCCGAATTGAAGATCGGAGCGAGCTCGAGTGCGGCCTCCAGGGTACTGTCCAGCTGCAGAGCTAAATCATGCCCGCCGTGACAGTGCGGCATGCTCGGCTGTGGCTCGAATCCATCGAGGATCAAGTCCCCGCGGATGTCAGCCGTGAAGTTCAAACTTCCAAACCTGACCTGACGGCCAGGGGCGTAGCTTTTGATCTGATCCAGATGGCCAAGTGAATTGGCCCGCAGTGCGAAGCCGCCGAATACGAAGATCTGTCCGGGGAGAAAGGTCTCACCCTGGACTGCGTCGTTGATGATGGTCGAAGAAGCCATCGAGCCTATCGGTGACGACACAGAGGAACTCTCAATCAAAGCACCAATGTCGGTGTCAAAACCGGCGGATCTCGGATAGGGGGTCCCGAACTGTGCGTCTAGGCGGATGGTAACAGGAGACAAGGGACACGATGTTTTACCCAGGTTCGGGCCCTCTTGATGGAGGTAAAACCCTACGTCCTGCTTGATTAATATTGATGATGTGTGTTACAAGAGTAGATCTACCACGAGATCAAGGAGGCTAAACCCTAGAAGCTAGCCTATGGTATGATTGTTGTTCGTCCTATGGACTAAAGCCATCTGGTTTATATAGACACCGGAGAGGGCTAGGGTTACACAGAGTCGGTTACAAAGGTAGGAGATCTACATATCCGTATCGCCAAGCTTGCCTTCCACGCCAAGGAAAGTCCCATCCGGACACGGGACGAAGTCTTTAATCTTGTATCTTCATAGTCTTGGAATCCGACCAATGATGATAGTTCGGCTATCCGGACACCCCGTAGTCCGGAACTCCCTCAGCTCTCCTAATAAAGAGAGAGACTTTAGTGAATTCAGAATGTCGCCGAAGGGCGAGTGCTGAAAGATGTCCGTGGCGGCGCACTCCATGATCGGCACCCAATCAGGTTCGATCGGCAGGGGCGCGGGAGGTTCGGAGTCCGGATTGGAGTTCAGCACCTTGGAGTCACGAGCTTCGCAAAGGACAAGGCTAGTGTTTGGCTCGATCGCCGTAGAGATTGCAGCCCCCGAGGCGGTGTCCAGCCACTCGTCCTCGATTGGCGCAGTCGGCTCCGAGCTAAGGGTCGGAGCGAACGCTGGGGCGGCCTCCTGGGCACTGTTCGGCGGCAGAGCTAGATCATGCCCATCGTGACAGTGCGGCGCGCCCGGCTGTGGCTCGAATCCGTCGAAGATCAAGTCTCCGCGGATGTCAGCTGTATAGTTCAAACTTCCAAATCTGACCTTATGGCCAGGGGCGTAGCTTTCGATCTGCTCCAGATGGCCAAGCGAATTGGCCCGCAGTGCAAAGCCACCGAATATGAAGATCTGTCCGGGGAGAAAAGTCTCACCCTAGACTGCTTCGTTGTTGATGATCGGAGGAGCCATCGGGCCTAAAGATGACGACACATAGGAACTCTCAATGAAAGCACCAACGTCGGTGTCAAAACCGGTGGATCTCGGGTAGGGGGTCCCGAACTGTGCGTCTAGGCGGATGGTAACAGGAGACAAGGGACACGATGTTTTTACCCAAGTTCGGGCCCTCTCGATGGAGGTAAAACCCTACTCCTGCTTGATTAATATTGATGATATGGGTAGTACAAGAGTAGATGTACCACGAGATCAGAGAGGCTAAACCCTAGAAGCTAGCCTATGGTATGATTGTTGTCCGTCCTACGGACTAAAACCCTCCGGTTTATATAGACACCAGAGAGGGCTAGGGTTACACAGAGTCGGTTACAATGGGAGGAGATCTACATATTCGTATCGCCAAGCTTGCCTTCCACGCCAAGGAAAGTCCCATCCGGACACGGGACAGAGTCTTCAATCTTGTATCTTCAGAGTCCAGGAGTCCGGCCAAAGGTTACAGTCCGGCCATTCGGACACCCCCTAATCCGGGACTCCCTCACCTCTCCTTCCATATTTGTTGGAGGCCGAATCCCCCCTTTCCTTTCTCCCATGGGTCGGCTGCCTTAGGGGGGCACGCCAGCCCCCTATGGGCTAGTGTGCTCTCCTCTAATGGCCCAATAGGCCCATCACCTTTCGGGGGGGGGGGGGGTGCCCGATACCCCCTCTGGTACCCCTATGATCACCTGGTACACTCCGAAACACTCCCAGTGTCTGAATATCATTGTCCTATATATATATCAATCTTTACCTATTAAACATTTCGAGACTCCTCATCATGTCCGTGATCTCATCCGGGACTCCAAACGACATTCCATCACCAAATCATATAACTCATATAACACTATATCATCAACGGACGTTAAGCATGCGGACCCTACGGGTTCGAGAACTATGTAGAAGTGACCGATACACCTCTCCGATGGATGCCCATATTGGCTCCTACATATTCTACGAAGATCTTTTATCGGTCGAACCATTATGACAACATACGTAATTCCCTTTGTCCATCGGTATGTTACTTGCCCGAGATGCGATCATCGGTATCTTCATACCTAGTTCAATCTCGTTACCGGCAAGTCTCTTTACTCATTCTCTAATACATCACCTCGTAACTAACTCATTAGTCATTTGATTTTAAGCTTATGATGTGTATTACCAAGAGGGCCCAGAGATACCGCATTACTGCAGGATGCTGCTAATGCGACACTAAGATCAGAGACCCTTCAACGAAACTGTGTTCGATGCAATAATCGCAAACAATGGTGTAAAAAAAACCCGTAAAAAAGGTGCAAAACATTTGCAATGACGAATGCATCAAAGACGGTTCAGATTATGGTTGCGTGTGTGATGCAAGGCATACAATTCAATTAGATGAACTGTTTGCGATGAGGAAGAAGAACAAAAACGGGCAGCCAGATGAAGGCGTGTGCAATATACGACATACAATTCACTCGGATTAACTATTTGTGATGAGGCGGAACAACAAAAACGGGCAGCTAGATAAAGGTGTGTGCGATTGAGGGCATGCGCTTCAGAAGGATTAACTATTTGCGATTAGGCAACATAACAGAAACGGTCAGCCAGATCAAAGTGTCCGCGATTGATGGCATACACTTCACACATATGAATCATTTGCCATTAGCCACAACAAACAGAAACAATTAGATATATCAACGTGTGTGCGCTAGACGGGCACACATTCTAATTAAAAGAAGCATGCGTGATGGTAATAACGAGCGTGCATGGTTGTTGGAACAAGATGTGTGCTGACATTGCCTATTGCGGTGCACCCTATGGTGCAAATTCCACGTATGCAGTCGAGAAAGCGTGCCCATGTTACGCCGTTCCGGAATAGTGCCACACTTAGAAATTATAGAACTGTTAATAAATTTTGAGCCTGCGTCCCATCACATTCCAAATTGCAAACCTGTTCCCACCGATCAAAACCTAAACGGTTTCCCACTTAGGAGCGTATTAGTACTCGGTTATAAATATTACTACTCCAAGATGACTACACCTTCCTCCTCAACTCCTCATCCACAAAAACAAACAAGTCATTCATAATCGTTCCCTTGCGGCTGTCATGGCTAGCATGAGTTCTGGGTCGAGAGATTGCCACCAGGGAGAGGCGAGCATGGAAGCGGAAGCACGAGAGATGCACTACAAAAAAAAGACACTTCCGTGATGGTACGTGTTTGTCACAGTAGGTCACGTTTTTTGTCATGCATGTACATCCATAATGATTTAATGACAGAATGAAGATAGTCATACCTGTGTTGTTGTAGAAGTGTTCCATGACATTACTAAAATTATCATCACGGAAGTGTCCACTTCCATGACGATAAACCGCGCGTCATGGAAGTGCTTTCGTCAAGGGTGACCGACACGTGGCATCCACTGTAACGGGTCGCCGTGAAGTTATCGGGTCTGGTTTTGGATCCGATAACCCGCTAACAGCCACGACCAATGGGGATTTTCCACGTGTAAATTTCTCATTGGCCAGAGGAAACACATGTCAGCTAACCGTTGGGACAGATGTCATCCACACATTGGAACAAAGGCGCCTATGATACGTCGACACATGGCACGACCCAACAGAGGCCCATTCCTGTGAAAAGGCCGGCCCATTTGACTTGGTCAAAAGGTAGAGGGCCGGCCCACGGAAAGCCTGTTAACGGCCTGTTCGCATGTATCCCATTTACATCCCGCTAACCCAGGGCCCGTTACGGCCTATCTGAATTAGGCCCAGTAGCGTCATCTAGGCCGTCCAATATGATTCCAGCCTGTTTTAATTTCCGGCCCATGTATGGCCCACAACGTCTTTCGGCCCATATGAGGCCCTTTGTAACTCTTCACCCATTAATGGCCCGTGGTTAAATTGGCCCGTAATGAACAGTGTATCACTTTATACCCATTAACGACCCATTATTCCATTGGGCCGTTCCAGCCCATGTTATCTTTCGGCCTTCTCAGGGCCCATTTATTCTTGGGCTCATTTCCAGCATTCAGTTACTTACAACCCGTTACTGTCCCTTTCTGCTTGTGGGCCAAATTCAGCCTGTGGTTATAGTCGGCCCGTTTGTGGCCCATTCCGTTGGGACATTTTCATAGCATCATCAAATAAGACCGATTAACAATGTCCCGTTATGGTCGGCCCATGAATGGACGATTCCAACTCTAGCCCGTTTACGGCCCATAATGCGGTCTATTATTGGCCCATGTTTGGCCAATCGGTCATACGGCCCATAGAAGGCCCATTGATGATACGGCCCATAGAAGGCCCATTATTTCTACGACCCATAGAAGGCCCATTCTTTCTATGGCCCATAGAAGGCCCATTGTTTCTAAGGCCCATAGGAGGCCCAGTGTCACAACAGTAAATATGTAGCCCATGGTTATTGTGGCCTAGTTTAAAAAAAATAGGTTATTGCGGCCACGAGCAAACCGCGGAAAAAGAACTGCACTGACTACAAGCAAACAAATAAACAAGACAACAAGGAAATAAATAAGGAAGCAACTTACGCTACGCTATCACGACTATTACACATATTACATCCATAGGGCATCAAAGTTCGCCACCAGTGCAAATATAGGGAACAAAGCAGCATATCACATACACTGGTTGTCAAAGTGGGCGACTAGTGCAAATAAATGCCACATCAAAACAAGTCCAGAACTGAAACCACTTCAGAATAGCTCAAGAAACAATATCCTGGGTACCCATAATGCTGGCAAGATGCTTAGCAAGCTTATTAACTTTCTCTTGTTTGGTGCTTAAATCCTCCAGCACTTGCTGTTGCACTAGAAAGTATGCATCTGATTTCTGCAGGGACTTCCTCAGTCCTTCGGCTTCCTGTTGCATAACATCTGATCGATGTCTTTCAACTTGAAGTTGAGACTCAAGAAGCCGAACTGATCCAAGCAGCGAGTTCGAAGAGCTGGTGCTAGCAGTAGTAGCTAGTAACTCGAACACTACATCAAGACAGGACTTTGGGATTGTCTCAGTGTCTTCAATATAGTTTTTATCAGCTTTCTTGGAAACCAACATGGATGTCTCACTATCTTTAACCTTATCTGCATTACTTCCTTTACCATTACATAACGGGGTACTCTTCTCCAATATTTTATCCACATTCTAAAAGAGAAACAAACAGACACATCACAGGTTTACCATGTTATCTATGAAACTCATTTTGGTAAACCAGTTCAGTAGTAAGGTGGACAAGATAACAACATGAAACAAACATATATCTATGTAGTATGGTCATTGTATGGTCTATATCATTCTAGTTTATGTTGCCAAATCAAGATAGAGATAGTTCAAATCATATATATTTAAGACAAAGCAGCATAGACAGAATATAAGTGTGGGAAACTACACAATAATATCAACACTTGTAATGTGCATGTCATGAGAACATAACTGTTTATTCAATTGAAATTTAAATCAACATAGAGCAAGTTACAACAGCAAACACATTAAAGAAACAGGTTTAAAACATACCTGTCACGCCATTGGAATTTCAATTACATCCTTCAAGTTTGAAATTAGTTGGTATGAGTAAATACAACGATGCAAGAGCAAAGGAGTATGAACCATAGCTACGGAACCAGACCTGAGAACAATTCTTCTTCTACTTTAAGCGTTGACTTGGGGTTCGGAGTGGTGGAGATGGTGCTCTGTGGTGGGGACGGTGCTATGTCAACTAGAACTGGGTTACTATCTGCTGGGGTTGGGGTTAGAAGGGGTGTAGCTGGTTCTCTGTCCAACTGGGTAAGGTACAATCTACGTGAGTCTGTGTTATGTGTGGTGGGGCTGGTTCTTGGGCAAGTACAACGAGGTTCTATGTGCATCGACCGGTAGCATGATCTTTTCTGAAGACCGTGTTTTTGCTCCCATTGATACTGCCATCACCCCCTCCAATTCAAATGGATGATAAACAAGAAAATTAATTGAATGTATAGGCATTGTAAGATAGACAGGTGCAATGGATAGTAGGGAAGAAAACAGGGCATGAAATAATTCACATTTATGTTGTCTAACAAAACAGAATAGCATGACATAATTTCACATATATGATGGCTAATTAAATAGGATAGCATGCCACAATTTCACATGTATGATGGCTAACTAAACATGATAGAATGACATACTTCAAAATATGATGACTATGTAAACATGATGACATGATAGAACTATACGATGTGTCTGTAAAGTGGCTGGCATGCCATAATTCACAAACATGCCGTCGGTGGAAACATGATGGCATGATATAATTCACGGATAGAATGACATAATTCAAAATATGATGACTATGTAAACAGGATGAGATGATATAACTATATTATGTCTTTAGAAAATGTGGTGGCATGCCATAATTCAGATACATGTTGTCTATGTAAACATCATGGCATGATATAATTCAAATATATGATTTATATACTAAGCAAGTGAGCAGAGGGCAATCGCATATATGATGTGTCAACTAAGGAGATGGTATTCAATATTGTGTATATGATGTAAAAACTAAGCATTGTAATACAACATATGCATGATATGAGTAATATAACCCTGCCAAGTTTGAGCATGCAACTCAGGGGGATAATAGGACTGGTCATCTGCCTCTGAATCCTCCTCTGAGGAGCTATCTATAACCAGCAAGATATCTGCTTCAACGGGTAGCATTGTCTCCTCTCAAGACCTTGTTTTCACTCCAGATTTCTCCATCACCAATTCAAATGGCTGATGCATAGGAAGATCAGTTGAATATACAAACATTGTCGACAAATGCAATGAGAAATACAAAAAAAAGGATGGCATGATATAATTCACATATATGATGCTTGTCTAAACAACATGGCATTGCATAATTCACATATATAATGCCTTGCAACAAGATAGCATTGCATAATTAACATATATAATGTCTTGCAACAAGATGTCACTGCATAGTTCACATATATGGTAATTAGACACTAAACAGGTGGCATTCACACAAAGCATGTCTAAACAAAGCAAATGACATAGCAATGCAAGACACCATACGCACGATATGAGCAACATAACCTTGCCAAGTTAGATCATGCACCTCGGGGGGGGGGGGGGGAGGGGGAAATAGGACTGGTCATATGTCTCTGAATCCTCCTCTGAGGAGCTATCCATAACCAGCAAGACATGCACTTCGTCAGATAGCATTGTCTGCACTGAAGACCTTGTTTCCACTCTAGATTTTTTTCATGACCGTGTCGAATGGCTGATGCACAGGAAGAGTAATTGAATGTACTAAATTTGTTGACAAATGTAATGCGTAATAAAAATGACGGCATGATATAATTCACATATAAGATGATTGACTAACCAGGGTGGCATTGCAAAATTCACATATATGATGCCTGGCTAAACAAGATGGCATTGCATGATTCACATATACGATAAAGAAACTAAACAGATGGCATTCACACAAAGCATGTCTAAACTAAGCAGATGACATATTTGATGTATAAAGTAAGCAATGCAAGGCACCATATGCATGATATTACCAACATCAGCATGCGAAGTTAGAGCGAAGACCTCATGGGGTAAATAGGAGTGGTCTTCTCCTTCCGAATCCCCTTCAGAACAATTATATTCCTCTTGATTACAATCCAAAATGGGTGGAGGGGGGGCTGCCTTTGCACCCACCATGGAGCAACGTCTGCATGAAATTTTATTGCCATGCAAGGCTCGTCACTTTTGCTCTACATGTTCAGTTCCATTGTGTACAATAACTGACATGCATAGGAATAAAACATAGTGAGATTATGTAAGGAGTGCATGCACAAATCCAGAGTGATGGTAGCAAACTATGGATAGACCCAAAACCAATGATAGCAGGCAGATAATAGCTTTAGTTAAAAAATACAGATAATGGCTCCTTTAATGTTTGTTTTTACCCAACATGAAACTCATAGTAGACGGCCGAGATTAACCAGATAGTAGACAGATAGTACTGATTACTGCCCCAATATGTACCCTACAACCATTTAAAAACTCAAGTTTCAACTTTAGTTTGGACCTGACTCGGAGTCTAATAGGTGAACAGGACGATAAAGTAGCATGTCATCATATTAAGTGATGCATAATGTAAGCAGACATGGAAGAGTGCGACCTATCTTGTGGACCCATGTAGTCCTTAAGGTCATCTTCTCAGTTGATGATGGTAATGCAGTTGTCGTGGCTGCCGGCGGGGGGGGGGGGGGGAAGATCTGAGGCGGCAAAAGACAGTCTGGAGAGCGGATCCCTGCTGTGGTGAACCCTTCCATCATTGGAGCAGCTGAGCTGGGGTGGAACACAGCGCAGGAGGAGCGAAACAAACCACACAAGGTTTTCTTTTACACATATCTGTAACAGAAGTAATTGTGTAAGGGCTTGTTTGAATTTGAGGATTCTAACAATGCAGGGATAGGAAATGCACATGAATAGGATAGGAATGCACGTGCAAAATAGAGAATTTGAAAACACAGGATTTCTGCCAATCTAGGTTGTTGGTTCACATGAATTGGAAGATCACAGGATGCAAAGAAGCATGGGGAGATTAAGTCAAACCACAAGAAAATGTACGGTTATAATGCTATTGTGCTACTATCTTTTAGTCTTGTGCTTCATGAATAGGAATCTGAAAAGGAGGACAAGTGGATATTAAAATTCCTATGGTTTTTCTTTAAAGGAGTCACTAAAGGAACAAATCCTACAATTTTTCTTTCCTCCATTCCTTTGAAGCAAATGCATGAATAGTAATACCATAGGAAATGTTCCAATTCCTATGTTTTTCTTTCACTTTTCCTTTAAAGCACTAGGGATTCTAGTAGGCAGGCTTGAGCAGGGAAAAGCCTACACTCAAAAAATGTTATTGTGCTACTTCTACTACTTTGGACCCAGGTCACTGCCCTACTAGCTCAAATCCCAGGACCATCTACAAATGCACATCTCAAACATGCAAAGATAAATAATGATGGCGTTCAAGGGAGTCCATCACAGAGAGCTAAGTTTCCTGGTACCTCACTGCTTGTCATATAGTAGGAGAAACTAATCATATTTCACGTTACTACGTGTGCTCAGTGGACAATATATATAAGATGTAGAGTAAAAAAGAGATGCAACAAGTGTACAACCTCTTTGGTGAAGCCATGTCGATCTCGGCATGATTGGATTGGTCGGTGAGGATGCTCCGACTAATTTGGCTGTCAAAGGAGGGAAATAAGATCTTAGGCGTCTGGAGATGGAGCCAGGGGTACTGCTCCACTGTGATGGAGGATTTCGTCATTGGAGCAACTTCGATGAGTTGTACGACGGCGAGGCTGAAGCAGGACAAGAGAGACAACGTTCACCTGAGTGGAATTCTAATAACATCTCCAATAGATGACGTAAAATACATAACCACAAAGTGCTAGATGTAAAATACATCAGCCGCTCATCTCTGAACTTAACTGTCGAAACTAAATTTAACCGTCGGAACTGAATTTAACTGTCGAAATTGAATTTTTCTATCGAAACTGAATTTTACCGTCGAAACTGAACGCACTATTAGCAGAAAAGTAGTAGTAGCAGCAGCAGCGCCAGGAGCAGTAGTGCGTGCGAGAGCCGGGGCAGCTGGTCATGTAGCAGCATCTCAGGTAGCAGCTGCAGGGGCTCGAGCGAGAGCAGTATCTGCTGCTCGTGCAGCAGCAGCGCGTGCAAGACTAGAGCAGCATGTAGAGTCGATTGACTTTTTCATATTTGGTCAGCCGATTTTCCAGCCGTTGGATATGAAATAAAGGGACTGCAGTTCATCTTCAACCTCCATCCCCTGAGCTGCCAGCCACCACCGGCCAAACCACCGGTCAGCAGCGCTTCCGCGTCGCTTCGCCGTCCCGCCCGCCCCGAAACCACTCCCCACCGCCGCTCCGCCGCTGCCCCGGCCATCCCTCTTGGCCCCCCACGCCGAGCTTTTTCTCCGGCGATCCCCACGCCACCACGCCACCACCGCCGACCACCGCCCCCACCCTGAACCCTAAAATAGATAGTGGGATACCTCTTCAGCGAGCCCTCCTTCCCGCTACGACTGGTTCTTCCTTAACTCCGGCGAGCCCTCCTCCCCCCCTCGAAAATCAATTGGCCCAAAAATTGATTCAGTCAACTGAAATGTAGCTAAATTGGAGCAGCACTGCAAGCAAGAGCAAGAGCGAGAGCAACAGCGCGAGAAAGAGCAAGAGCATACCAGGCAGGGGACTGAGTGCAAGAGCAGAGCAGTAGCGTGAGCCAGAGCCAAAGCAACAACATCTCCTACTAATGTGGATGTCGCCTCCAAGGGAGCGACGCCATGGAGGAAGTGGCCGGCGACGCCGCCGTGGATGGAGCCGCGCCATGTCGGCTCGGGGCCGAGTGCTGGGAGCACCATGAGATTGAATCAAGAAGAAAATGCGGTGATTAGTGTAGAACCTCTTTGATGGTGCTGATTAGGCCTCAACTTCATTCGAGGAATCGGTGATGATGCTGCTCTTCCGGTGGTGCAGGTGAAGACGGCGGTGTGGGAATAGAGGTGGCACGGAAGACGAGGGGAACATTGAGGCAACTCCTTGGCGGTGGAGGATAGGGCGGCTGAACCAGCGGGACGACAAGATTGACGACGACTCCTCATCCTATGTGGTGGATTAGGGACGTCGAGGTCTTGCTATGGACGACGTCGTCGGGGAAGAGGCTCCGGCTGGGTGGCGGACGGAGGAGGGTGTGGGGCATTGCGGGTTTTCGCGGCCTCAATGTACAAATGGGTGGGCCGATGGGATGGGAGGGGGAACCATGGCTTAGGGACGCGCTTGCCCAAAATGTGGGGTAAGTTACGAAAGTACCCCCACCGATTTGAGCTAGGCGGTTCTTTCGGTTCAGGGCTATCACATGCATTTCGCGTGTTAGGATTTCGCAGGACGTGGGAGTTTTTGCGCGCGTTGTAATTTTAGGATAGCAAGGTGCTGGTTGAGATGGAGGGAGTTTTCATAGCACAATAAGACAAAGATATATCTTAAATATTTTTGGGTAACAAGGCGCGGGTTGAAATTTCCAGACAAGCCTAACATGTACTGTACCAAATAAATTTGCACTTCCCTCGACGAAAAAACAAAAAGAAATCAATTCGCACCACACAAGAGAGTCCAGTCCCGTGTACTGTACCAAATCAATTTGCACTACAAATGCCATTCAAAACTTTGAATTCATTTTATGTTCAATTAAAACATTTTGCTACGTGTATAATGCATGCAACCTGCTACTCAAATGAATGTTTTAGTGCATTCCAAACGTATATACTACCGCTTCAATATGAACTAAATTTGAATTCGTTTCTATATTTGAATAAGATCTACAATCATGATTGTTGTCAGGCTAAACCATTTGAATCCGTTTCTCTATTTTAGTAAGACCTACAATCATCATTATTTTCAAGTTAAACCATCGTTTGTATATTATCTTCACAGCACACCACATGATTACTGTCGAGTTAGATATGAACTATGTGTACTATATGAACTCGAACTCAATTTTTTGAATCCACTTTATGTTGATTTCAAATCACAATACATTTCAAGCTCTAGCTAGATCTTCACAATCTAAACCATGTCTCGTATGTATAATGTATTTATCACATAATGTATGGTGCCCCGCCCCCTACGCCTCCAAGTATTTAGATGTGAGGTGCAAATGCCACACATTATCACAAATTCAAATAAAATGTGAGATTGTTCAATATATAGTATGGTTTAGATTGTTCGATATTTAGTTGTGAGCTGCAAACGCCACACATTATCAGAAATTCAAATAAAATGTGAGATTGTTCGATGTATACTATGGTTTAGATTGTTCGATATTTAGCTGTGAGTTGCCAATGCCACGCATTATCACATTATGGTATAACATGTCCAAAACCACACCATGCATATTAGCACTATATTCATGCATGCCTATGTTTATAACACTATGATCTCCTATTCAAATATATGAATCCACATTCATATTGAATTATGATCTTGGTTAGTCTCTTACACCCACACAATCCTTTAACCTTTGTAGATAGCACTAACTTTCTCTCGTGCATGCACACACCCTTCTCGCCCTCCCTCTCCCTCAGCATTCTATCCATTGCGCACATTCATTTTTTTCTTTAGGTCATTTTTCCACGGTCTCCACAACTCCTTTCTAACACACACCAATCGATAAACCTCTCTAGCGATGTCTGCCTACCACATACACACGCACCTTCCATCTCCTCCTTTCTGTGTCCATGCCTCGTGTCTCTCATACGGTCCCACACACGTGTAAACTCTTGCCCCTCTTTTCATCGATCTCACAATCGCACACTCCTCCCCCTATCTAGCTAGTAGGTCTCTCGCACCACCTCCTAGCTCCATTATCTCTGTCCATCCGTCTCGCTGGGCCTTATTTGCCTCTAACAAATGGATGTACATCGACCGATCTCCCGCTATACATATAGCTAGCTAGGTCATTATAACTCATTTTCCCCAAGCGCTGATCGATCTACCTCATTCGTTATGTCTTGCCCTTCCTCCAACACACATCAATTAATCTATCAATCTAGTTAGGTCTGCTTACCAAACACATGGTCCCCCTTCATCATCCATGCATGCCTCCTGACACATCTACCACGCACACGCAAACACAGATACACATCCTCACTCTTATTGATAATATTGTAGTTCTACCCTCAGTTTGTCTATTAGGCCTCTCCCACCATCTTCGAGAAGCAACTCCACCACCCATCCAGCACTCTACCCCTCTCCCTCCCTCCCTCCCTCTCCCACCCTCTCTCTCTCTCTCTCTCTCTCTCTCTCTCTCTCTTTCCCAACCTATTTCCTGTCCTTCACTTATGTATGGATGTCGACCAATCTCCCTCATGACATACCTAGGTCTCCCCTTCTCAACACATATATGAGTCGATCTACCTCTCTAGTTAGGTCTCTGCCTCCCCCTCCCCCCACACCGATACATTGAGCACTCTAGTCATGTCTCCCGGCCACATACAAACTTGCCCTGTGCCCTCTGACATTCCGATAGGTCAGTCGCCCTATTTCTTTGACTTGCACACACACAATTTTGATGACTCTCTTCCTCGATCTCGCACCCACCCACTTGATCCTCTCTTTGACTCTATCGATATCTATGACCCCTCCCTCTCTTCTCATGGATCGCCCCCTCTATATATGATATAGATAAGCCTCTATTTCACACACATTGCATGTGTCAAATTTTTGTTTGAGATATCATCGACACATATTCCCACAAATACATTCACGAAATCACCCCCACAACAAAAAACACTTACGAACACACACACCACATGTCTAGGTTTGTGTCTCTCTCTCTCACACACACGTAGGTGGGGGACGTGCACGAAGGGAAGAGGTGCACGCACTGCATGCACACCTACTCCCATCTCTTTCCCAACCATACCCGCACGGGTACACGGTGGAGCTCATTTCTGTATGAAAAGGCAACCCACGTGGTAATTTGACACGTGAATTGGTTGTCCACTTGATGAAGGATCGTGTCACTACAAAAAAAAAGACACATCCGTGACATTTTGGGCCGAACGATTTTTTTTCTGTCATACATATGACACTTCTATGACGATAATTGTGACAAAACCCGGTATCATCATATATGTGGTGGGCTCCTACTTCTATGACAAAAAATCATGACAGAAAATGGGCTTTTCGTCCTGGGCAGGCCGAAGACGCAGCTGCATGACATTCTTTGGGCCGTCCATGACGGAAAAAACCATGGTAGAAGCGAGGGGGAGGAAAATTTCGGGGAGTTACCGGTTACGGTGGGAGGTTGGGGGCCGAGCGATGCGCGTTTCTCTCGTACACGTGCGAGGCGTTGGCTCTAACTGAACCCGAGCGAGGCGTTGGGCTCTAACTGAATCCGAGCGATTGCACTGCAGGCTACGCGTTACTAAACCCGAGCGATCGATCGATGGCTGTTAACTGAACCCGATTGAGCGATTCCTTCGCTATTGCTGCTAATTGAAGCCGATCGATTGGATGAACAGTGAGCGTTGCGGGGGGAGGGCAGGGGGTTGGATGAACAGTGAGCGTTGGCGTTGCCTCTGGATGAACAAGACCCCGTGGTGTGGAGGGTTGGATGAACAGTAGACGGTGGAGGGGTGGCCGTGGAGGAGTGGTTGAACAAGACCCCGTGGTGTGGAGGGCTAGATGAACAGTAGACGTTGGAGGGCTGGATGAACAGTAGACGGTGGAGGGGTGGTTGAATAGTAGCCGGTGGAGTAGCACGCGGTGGAGGCTGGATGAACAGGAGCCCGTGGAGGCTGGAGGAGGTCGACGGTAGCCCGTGGAGGCTGGAGGAGGTCGACGGTGGAGATGAGTATCCCGTGGAGTCCCATTTTGTGGTACGCCACACCCCTCCCGATGAACAGGACCCCCGTTTCGACCGTAGGAGGTCCGTTTCCTCTATTTTGCGGTACGCAACACCCCTCCCGATTAACAGGACCCCCGTGTCGACCGTAGGAGGTCCATTTCCTCCATTTTGCGGTACGCCACACCCCTCCCGATGAACAGGACCCCTGTTTCGACCGTAGGAGGTCTGTTTCCTCCGTTTTGCGGTACGCCACCTCCCGATCAACAGGACCCCCGTTTCGACCGTAGGAGGTCCATTTCCTCTGTTTTGTGGTACGCCACACCCCTCCTGATCAACAGGACCCCGTTCCGAACGTGGCCGGTCGAACACAAGGCCGTATCCTCCGTTCTGCGGTACGCCAGGCCTCGTTTCCATCGCCTGTTCCGTCCAAGCCGGTTAGCTCCCACGCGTTCCGTTGCCTCCCGATGAACACGAGCATTCCGTTGCCTTCCCATGAACACGACGCATTCCGTTGCCTCCCCATGAACACGAGCCCTCGCCGTACGTATGCGCGACTAAGCATTCGAGACCCCACCCGTATGTACACATACGTGGCCGTATTCTCTTTGTTGCACCCTGGCCGCTGTACGTACATGGACATGCTACGTGCGCACCTCTACTACGACACATGCGCGCCTCTACTACAACATGTGCGCGCCTCTACATCGACCAGTATGTACATACACGTTCGCGACCAGGATGACAACGCTACGTACGCTTCGACCAGGTGGGTCCCGACTGTCAGGCACTTCCTTGCCTGTGAAGATGTAGCTGGTGGGTCCCAGCAGTCAGGGGGGCGAATCATTTTGTTTTTGTTTTTTTTACCCGGACGCACTTCCTTGCGTGCGAAGGTGTAGCTGCTGGGTCCCAGCAGTCAGGGGGGCAAATCATTTTGGTTTTTTTTGCCCGGACGCACTTCCTTGCGTGCGAAGGTGTAGCTGGTTGGTCCCAGCAGTCAGGAGGGAAACGTTTTTTTTGTGAAATACGGTGGCCCGTCCGGTGGGTCCCTGCTGTCAGGTGGAGGAATCATTATTTTCCGCGTAATAAGGAGGCACTTCCTTGCTGCGGCCGTGGACCCAGCTGTCAGCCTCTCGATGTACAGTCCATGTCCGATGGAAGTCGTTCCTTAACCACGTTAACCACGCTGCACCGAGAGCACTAGGGCGGTGGACGACGGTGAGGCCTAGGAAGGGATGACGCGGAGCTGGTGAAGACGCGGCAGTGGATGCCCACGCAGAGAGGAGTATGAGTATTCACTCATTCGGCTGCGGTGTGAGGCTGCCATCGCCACAGGGCCTTGCCTAAGGTGGGAATAGTAGGGGGGCGGTGAGGCCTCCGCGGCAGCACAGCCGTCCATGGGAGGCAGGAGCAGGCGGCACGACCGACGCTGCTTTGGGCGGCTGGAGCAATAAGACTAGAGGTTGAAGAAACACTATGGCCGTTGGATGGACATCGTATGGTCACTGGAGCTAGAATCGTTCGTATTGACTAAGTTGACAAAGCCCTCTGTCCCCGTCAACTTAGTAGGCCCACAAGTCAGCTTCCCACCAAGGTGAGTCCCAGCTAGCAGGGGGAGTATTCATTTTTTGTGCATAATAAATAGGCACTTCCGGTGGGTCCGAGCTAACAGCGGGGGGAACGTTTTTTTCGCGAAATATAGTGGCCCGTCCGGTGGGTCCCAGCAGTCAGGGGGGAAACATTTTTTTCGCGAAATAAGGTGGCCCGTTCGGTGGGTCCCTGCTGTCAGGTGGAGGAATAATTATTTTGCACGTAATAAGGAGGCACTTCCTTGCGGATGCCGTGGACCCAGCTGTCAGCCTCTCCACGTACAGTACTCTTTCGATGGAAGTCGGTCGTTGACCACGTTGACCACGCCACGCCGAGAGCACCAGGGCGGTGGACGACGGCCGCCTAGGAAGGGGACGACACGCAGCCGGGGAAGATGCAACAGTGGAAGCCCACGCGAAGAGGAGTACGAGGGTTCACTGGTTCGGCTGCGGTGTGAGGCTGCCGTCACTGCAGAATAACAGGGGGTGTGGGTGAGTGGAGGGATGGCCTGGCCAGCGGTGGGAGTAGTATGGGGGCAGTGAGGCCTCCGCGGCAGCACAGCCGGCCACGGGAGGCAGGAGCAGGCGGCACGACTGGCACTGCTTTGGGCGGCTGGACCAAGAAGACCAGAGGTTGAAGAAGCACTACGGCCGTTGGATGGACATCATATGGTCACTGAAGCTAGAATTGTTTATATTGACTAAGTTGACAAAGCCCTTGGTACCCTCCAACTTAGTAGGCCCACAGGTCAGCCTCCGAAATGGTGCACCCGAGATGTCAGGGGGAGGAATCATTTTTTGGGCGACCGAAGCTAAGAATATCCGAGATTGAAGAAGAAGCACGACATCCGTTGTATAGATATCCAACGGCCACTGCTGCTAGAATCGTGTGTTGACTATAATAAGTTGACAAAGCCTTGCATACGCGTCAACTTATTTTTTTAGGGGACGTGTCACTTAGTAGGCCCACAAGTGTGTGGCAGAGAACTTATAGCCCATTTGGCGTTTTGTAAGAATGTACAACCCATTTTTGAATTCTAATGGAATTTACAACAGCCCATTTACAGTTTGTTAAAAGTACAACCTATTTTCTAGCTAGGACAACGATTAATAATTTCAACCAACCGTTGAAGACAAAATTCAATAAAATTTCCCACATTTTGATGGGATCCAAAATATTTTTATCCCGAAATTTCTAGTCAGATTAAATATAAATTTGTATTACGTAAAAATCCAACAAAACATTGCACACGCAACAATGAAAATTTAAGATTTTCAAAATCCATAAATAATATTTTATAAACTAATTTCATGTTTGGTGCATTTTTTATAGTTACTGCCCATTTTTTATAATTACATCCCATTTATTATTTTTAAAGCCCATTTTCCTGTTAAGCCTAATGCATCCCTCCTAGGAAAGATTTGCAGCCCAGCGGGGCGGAGAATAACAAGTTGACCTTGCCTGGGTATTCCTCAAAAAGACGTATAGCTGGGCTAGCCATTTTCATCTTGAAAAAAGTAGTATCTGGGCTGGATATCTAGCCTGGGCTAGACGGGCCACAGCCTGCCCAGTTAATACCCTGCTCTCCTCTGAACAACAACGAAATCATCGCCAAGAAAAACTCTGCAGTGCTCACGCCTCAAAAACACAAATACTGCTCGAGCTGCTTGGTCCCAGCTGTCGACCGCACCTTGTGCAATTCTCTCGTTTATATTGACTACATAGGTTGACAATGGTGTGGGACCGTGATGTCAGGAAACTAGGAGAAAGCAAAAAAAATATAGTTGTACATAATAAGGAGGCACTTGCGTACGTACGACTATGGCCCTGGTGGGTCCCTAGTGTCATCCAGTCAAAATAAAGTCATCTCCTGAATCCTCATGTTCGTTGACCATGTTAACAATGCTCGGCATGACGACGAGCGCAACAACTCAAAGGACAACAGAGAGGGCCTCGCGGGCCCTACGGAGGTCTGATACAGCGCCCGCTGCTCATTCAGGAAGCCAGGATCACCAGACACCTATGAGCACCTTCGAGAAACTGAGACGACATGAAACGGTAAGGCCGCGCTTGGGAGCTCTGGTTTATTTCAAACCTGTATTAACATACAAGTGTAATTTACTTGTCATCGGAAGGCCCGAGATCTGTAAGTAAAACCGGCGGGTTACGCGTGTAATTTGAGAGACCAGTGTATATTTTACGAGCACTGCTATATGGACGACATTACCAGACGATACATGCACAGCGTGTGTATCATGCCATCCATGGGCAAGGCTGAAACAGCAGCTAACAGCTGGATTAGCAATCGTCCAAGTGTTGTTCAGCGTTTTTATCGTGTGTGAAGTACTTCCGATATTTTACTAGTCGAAATCGACCAACCAAGCGCCTTCGCCTGAGACCATCTGCTTTAATTTACAAGCGTGAGTTTTACAAGCGGTTTTGGTTGGAAAACAACGATCCAATCACGGCCTAATATCATGAGTTGGTCGGAAGATCATATGGTTTCACGTCTAACCAACCCGACATGTCGTATAGGCTATGAATAAAACATCAGACGATGAACTTCTTACGCACGGAAACAACAGAAGAGGATGATCTTCTTAACAAGCAAATCACTGGCATTAGATCGACATGCAAAACAATACGAAGCATTATTCTCAGGAGGCACGGTGAACAGCTCGTGATGCCGCATGCCACAACATTCCAGGCTCAACTTTGCAATCAAACACAAGGCCTGGCATTACATAGACAATATTCAGAACAAACTCTTAACACAGGAATATCTCAGCAGAGTAACTATTTAATTCTAAACTGAACACAAGAATAGGAAAAAACACTCGACGCTGCTCACAGCAAGGGCGTCCCACTCAAAAATATCAAATGCATGTCTTCTGGCTAACATCAATGAGCAAATTTTGACAAGGTTTTCCAATTCCAATATATTAAACTCACGTCTTCTTGCTAACATCAATGATTAAACTTTGACAAGCTTTTCCCATTCAAAATATGTAATGCCTATGATCGTGTCCTGTCGTAGCTTCTTGTACTTGTTTGGGCACTTTTTGCCCAGGGCACTCCACGTGTTGTTAAATTGCCAATGGTCTCTGCAGACTAGTCATGTCACCGGTGTCTAATAATACTCTATAAAGCTTCTCAGTCATTCCTTCTATAATGTACCGCAGCCAGTGACTGCTTCTTTCTGCAAAGTGGAACGACCAACTGGACCCAGTAACGCAGCAGTTTGCCTTGGACACATTGGCTCCTTTTGTGCAGTTCAACTAAAATCGAAGTCGGAATAAAACCGAGCTTTAATTTTGATATCCCTGTAAGCAACAATAGGTATAAGGGAAACAATTACTGAGAAATAACGGTTGAGGACTTGTCTTAATGGGAAACAAAGCAGGAGAGAAGCAATTCTCCATCAGTGTGATTCATTCATATTGACTGAGACATTATCTTAACAATG
The DNA here is from genome assembly GCF_018294505.1 of Triticum aestivum. Classification (NCBI taxonomy): domain Eukaryota; kingdom Viridiplantae; phylum Streptophyta; class Magnoliopsida; order Poales; family Poaceae; genus Triticum; species Triticum aestivum. The sequence continues at coordinate 429,529,154 of NC_057807.1, forward strand.
CCTTGTTTCAACATGTATAAAGAACGAAAAAGCAGAAAAGTACCATTCCTAAAACAATGCAACTGATTCATTTTTAAAGAGACACTATCTTAACAATACCTTGGTTAAACATGTAGAAAGAACTGCAAAGCAGGATAGTACCATTCCTAACAAGTGTTGCAGTTTTGAACTAAGATTCAGTAGTTAATTAATTCTGAGAGTGGCATTGCTTAATTTTACCAACGGCATTAGATTAACTAAAAGCATAAACAGTTCTAGGGGAGAGTGGGCACAACAACAATATGTGCTTCCATCTACTTATAAAGGGAGTGATGCAGAGTTTGTTGTAACAAAGAAGCAAGCATCATGTCTGGGTTGGTCCCATTTGTGTTCACTACTTAATGGGAAAAGACAACAATACAATAGCCTCAATTCAACATTTATTTAAAACAGTACCAATACATGTAGCACAACATCTCATAGCACACTGCACAATCATGTGGATGAATGCCTGTACTGACCTTTCATGAGAACACTAGGATAAAATACGAATCAACTAACACGAATAGGAAATCCAATCTCCTTTTGTGCAGTTGCACTGAAATCAAGCAAAGTTTTTTGCGTAGCGAAGCAAAATGTCGCAATAGCAACAAGTTGAATAGATATCATGTGGTTGATATCAAGATTTGAAACAACTCGACAGGAACACTGGAAACAAATCTCGGATCTCCTTTTGTGCAGTTCCACCAAAATTAAGCAAAGTCACCGGTGTGACATTCAAGTTGAACTGCACAAAACACTCTTAAAACATAAGTGTTTCGAGTAGCGAAACAAAATGTCGCAATAGCAACAAGTTGAATCGATACCCCTGTTTTAACAGAGGCAAAAAAGGAAACAATTACTTGCCGATAAAGGAGGATGAAACAAACGGTGACAGAAAGAAGCATCTAACTTATCTTGGATGGAAAACAAAGTAGGATAGTAGCATTTCTAAAACAGTTGCATTGATTCATATTAACAGAGACACTCTCTTGAAACAACATTTGTTAAAAAATGTAATTTACATTTAACAGTGGCATTACTTCAATTTTCCAGCGGCATTCTTAGATTAACAACAGCAAAATAGCCGTATGGGACATGCTAGCATCATGTGCGTCCACACGTATAAATGGGTGATGCAGAGTATGTAGCCAAGCAGCATATCTGTGTTGGTCCCATATTTGTTCTCTTTGAACTTTTTTCCTATGTGAGGGCAGCAAATCTAGTCCTGCACAAACTACCCGACCCCCCCAGTTTCTTTCCCTTTTCAACAAAGAGATCGGTTCCTTACAGATGTGTGTACTGGGTTACCCCCTTTTTCCCTTTTCGACCAACAAAGCGGCTGGATAGCCAGTCTATACTACTTTTCCTCCCTCCTTTACTCATTGAACCATGTCCTAGATTCATGCTCCACCACACCACACCTTTCTTTCCTCTTTGAACCAAGACCTAGATTCGACTACAGATCGAAAAAGATCCACATGCAGCTAGAGCAACGACGGTTTCAGAGAAACTTATACCTTAGGGTCGTCGGGATGTGGCAAGGCGTGCGGCGGGAGGCCGGATCTGCCCACACTACGTACGACAGCGAGGAAGAAGGGGTCGGTGGCCCTCCCGCACATGCGCTGGGTGAAAGAGAACAACGCAGCCGGCAGTGGATTGCCTACCTCGCCGAAGGCGATAGAGTTAACGCTGCACCTCCTCCCCTTCCCGGTGCAACGGGATACAGACGCCTCCTTCACCAGCTATGAGGGGGGAGAGAGAGACAAGAGGCCAACACAGTCTTGTTTAGATTTGGTGAAGAGAGGGTGAGAGACTGTGAATATAGAAAACCCTAGCAAATGAGTGCTGAGCCTCCAGCGTGTAACATATATGTATTGCGGCGAGCGTGTGGACAGTGCAAACCCTATCTTGATGGGAACTAAACCAGGATACCCGAGAAAAAAAGCATTTCTTCATTTTACCAGTGATAGTACTACCACCATATGGACAATGACCGCACAACCACCATGTACTTTTTGTCGAAACAACATGTATACCTCCATGAAGGCATAAATCAGGACAATTTTTTAAGGGTCTGTCTAGGACACATCTAGATGTCTAAGTTGATGTCCACTCTGTTTGTGGTCTATTTTTTTGTCCTACTTTTTTTGTTTCTTGTTGCTACATTATATACTTGTGGGAGCTTAGATGTGATATCCTTAAATAACATCTAGATGTGAATTAGAGAAACTGATTTTCTAACGTACCAAGAAAGAAAACTCGATCAAAAACACGGCCCCGCTTCTAGGTCGCGAGAGTCATCGCGCACACACACATAGACATAGACATGCATATCCGTGTTTATGTAAAATTCCATTTCCATCTCCATCTCCAATCATATTTGTCCAACTGGCACATTATTTACGTTGTTAATTATATACGCAGCAATATTAACGTACAACATCTCTTGTTTGCGCACGTCCGGACCGTTGCCACGGTTGGTCCTGACCAACCCGAACCCTCTTCATCACCCGCGCGTGCTTCCCGCCCGAAACAGTCAGTGCCGCATTCATGCCCGGCCAGAGCGGACGCGACCTCTCACTGGCGCCGACATTGAAGCGGCGCACCAGTCAAGAGAGCGTCGCCCGTGCCGCTTCCGGGTGCACGCGGCTGCTCCGCGTTCAAAGGTCGCAATAGCCGGCTACAACATGCATGTAAAAAGTTCTTGGGAGTCCGTGCTACAGCTAGCTGTCCTCCCCCAACTCGTCAATCTCTTCCAGTAGTGCTAGTAGTACTCCATGGCGCGATCCATCGACAAGCAGGCGGGAAAGTTATCGTATACTCGGTTTGCGGTGAGTGGCATGCCGAGCGACCGTGTGGGGTCGAGCCTTGGAGGAGGGTGAGACACAAACACGACAGACGTGATTTAAACATTGGTTTTGCTCGATGGCGCGATCCAACGAAACGAAACATTGGTTTCTCTCCGTTTCCATTTTTTCTCCGGAAAAACGGAAACTTTCCACTCCATTTTCATTCCTATTCCAGGGTTGCCCCGTTACAACATTCCATCAAATACAAAGGAAAACTAACACGCATGCTGATGCATCTCAATGATTCACAGATCATAGCCAATATTTACTTCGCAACTAAAGAAAAAAGTTGTGAGAGCGTGTACGAAAGAAAAACTACTGATGGGGTCACTACGACTTAAACCCTAAACCCTAAACATGATTTAATTCCCTGGCCAGGTAGAACCTGTCGAAGGAAAGACGGCTGGCACCCTCGGATCATACGATGCTTTTGTGCAGTTCCACTAAAATCGACCTGAGCATCCCTAATGGCAAAGATATTGAAGAAGTGTGATTAGAATAATAGTACATGCACTAGTTCATGAGACATAAACTCATCACAAGTAGAAGCCGGTAGAAGTAGAGAAAGATCGACATGGAGATGGAGCTACGGCAGTGGAGCAAGCCGGCTCCAAAAGGAAGATGGGCTTCCTGGGACGTCGGGCTGTACCTAGAAGGGCGGTTGGGATGCGGCATCGGCCCATACCGCGGTGACCCCTGATTGGGACGCATCGACTGTGGGTTTTCTCCCTCGCCGATGTCGACCGCGTCTACGCAGAACATTGTTCCCTTCCCTCAGCTGCGGGATCAGGCCCGTCGTTCTATGCTTGTGAAGAGAGCAACCTTAGCAAGCAGGCTTGTAGCGTAGGCTCCTGCTAGTGTATATATAGTGGTTTTCTTTTTCTCTCCATATCAACCACTTTATATTGCGTACGTGTCATTCAAGAGTGAAATGATGGTTGCTTCTTCCGACTAACTTACTGTGTGATTTGACTACTCCTTAGTGGCCCCTACACGTACTCCCCCTACGTGTATGCAACAGTCACACGTACACATGGATGCAAAAGCGCGTGCGACGCCCTAATGCATGCATGTCCGAGCACACGACAGAACACACACGGTCATGCTAAGTGCTCAACCTACACGTGCATGCACACACATACTCAGTCAGGGTGAGCTAGTGACTGTATAAACACCGGAAAATATATATATTGAGCGCAATGAGCGTATTATAAAGTCCACTGACCGTATGTTTACAAATATATAGTGACAGACAGTGTATTTATCTCGTTTGAAATTAATCCATATTAACCGGAGAGGAGGCAGTATGGACTAGCATTACTTGCGCGCGGTGGTCACAGGACAAGGAGGAACTTTTGACTAATGCAAGCTCTCCCTCGCTCAGGCGGTGGACGTGCAACAGTTAATTCGGTGTCAGATTGCCAGAAGCATACACTATACTACTAGTGCTACTATTGTTCGACTTCCCGAATAGGAGAATAGCCAAGCACAAAGTTTACTAGTACTAGTACTACTAATATAGTCTATAAAGGTACGTACTAGTAGTATTAGGAACCGGATGGAGGAGCGTCTGCACTCTTATTATAATTTTAAAATGTGATAAAGCAATCTTCAACACATTTGGTTCTCTTCGAGGGTTCTCGCATGTGATAATGGAAGTTGATTGCATGGAACACTCGCCACAATTCTCGCTTAATTCTGGCTCATATCCTGTTACAAATAGTAGCGCTCGGTAATATTTCCTCTTTTTTGTTATTCAGCATGTAAACAGGTTAGCAAACCTTGCAGCGCATCTTCGTGTGAACCGTGCTTGCTGCACTTTGAATGTGGCCGAGAGCTGGCTTGATGAAACACCTCGCTTCCTACTTCTTTTTTTGCGGGGTACCTCGCTTCCTAGAGACCAGTGTCTTGGATGATCGTCCTAAGAAGGCTTATATATGAATAAAGCTCTCTCATTTACCCGCAAAAAAGATTAAGCCATATTAATCGGAAAGGAGGGAGTATGGACTAGCACTACTTTTTGGTGTGTCCCATCAACTCGTAGAACGAGGAGAAGCTTGCAGGACAAGGTGAAACTCGCTTACGCCTTTTGACTAATGCAACCTACCCTCGGTGGACATGCATCAGTCCATTCAGTGTCAGATTGTCAGAGGCATACACTGTAGTACCCAACATGCAGAGTACCATCATTGTTCGTCTTCACGAAGAGGCGAAGAGCGAAGCGCAGTAGTACGAGTAGTACTACTACTAGAACCCCATGGTGGAGCGTCTGTACTCTTATATTTTTATCTCTGATAAAGTACACGTTTATTTCGGAGAAGGGCGGAAAACGGCAGCCCAACATGTAATGAATGATATCGATCAACCAACCATGCTCGAATATATCTTGGCCTCCGTGCGAGCCCGTCTGTGTGTTCTAGTTCCTCGTCTCTCTCAAGGAATGGCAGGTTGGCTCTTTGCCCTCAATTGAGATCGGTTTGCTCACACTCCTGTCCCACATGTCAGTGATATGCCAAGAGGAGGTGCGTTGACCGACTGGCCATACACGTACTTGGTTTTGCACCTTCATACTACTCCTCCCTCCGTCACAGTTTACCGGGCGCGCTTCATTATGATGCATTTATCTCAATGCATTTCCAACATCAGAGAGACTTTAGATGCGTTTGGTTTAATGCTCAATTAATTAGGGCATCGTAACCGCAATCAAGTCCACAATTTTCTCTCCATGTACTCTGTACTACTCCCTTCGTTCGGAATTATTTGTCTCGGAACTGGATGTATCTGAAACTAAAATACATTTAAATACATCCATCTCTGAGACAAGTAATTCCAAACGGAGGGAGTACTACGGAGTGGAGTACGTGCATGCATGTGTGTACCCGGGGTGGAAGCACTGCATGCATGTGTGTACGCATTATTCCTCTAGTAATAGACGCCGTGCTATAAGGCTGGTCATAATGATAGTATCATGCATGCCAACTAGGCAATTTTGATGATGTGTCATAGCATTAAATGAAGAAAAAGAGGGTGTAGTATCATGTCATGATACCGCATCATATTAAATGCTATGCTACTTTGTGTCATGCATGACAATAAATAGAGTACAACATAATACTAATATATGATACTATGCATTAGGAAGGTAGTATCATACACTACTATCATATGCATGATACTAGTATATGATACTCCCCATTACAACCAGCCTAACTACCAATGCTATTTTTTAGGCCGATCGCTAGTCGCCTTGGTCCCACAGATTCATTTTCCTTTTTCTAAAGCGCGCTGTATAAACAGTGACGGATGGAGTAGTATGAGCGGATTCAAAGAAGAGCGTATTGATGGTTGCTTCTTCAGAGCAACTTACAGTGGGAAAGGTGGGGCTTATGATTTGACTGCTCATTACTCACTATTAATGCGGCGCAACGACCGGGCTGAGTCTCCCATGCGGTTGTGCACTACCCCCTAGGTTCTTAAATATACTCTGAAGTATTTGTCTTTCTAGAGATTTCAACGAGTGACTACTCAAATATTTGTCTTTTTAGAGATTTCAAATGGACTGGCACATACGGATGTATATAGACATATTTTAGAGTGTAGATTCACTCATTTTGCTCCGTATGTAGTCACTTGTTGAAATCTCTAGAAAGACGAATAGAATATTTAGGAACGGAGGGAGTACACATACGAAGCAAAATGAGTGAATCTACACTCTAAAATATGCCCGTTTGAAATTTGTAAAAAGACAAATATTTAGGAACGAAGGAGTATAATTTTGTGCATGGCACATGGACCCAGATGATGAAGAGGCTTCTGGCAATGCTATCAAGCTTCCATCATTTGTTTACATAATTGACGTACTATACAAATAATTTTCCAGTGACATGGAATGGTACAATGGTGTGAGCTTTCAGCTTTTGTTTCGCGTGTCTTGCCATCGATGCTCTTTCGGAAACAATGAAAAACTAACTCCCTTGCTAATGCATGTCAATTATTAGCATATCAGAGCTAATAATTACATCACAACTGAAAACAGAGTTGTGAGAAGGTGTTAAATTAAAATTGATCCATGCTTTCATTGGCAGCAACATCCCCCCAGCTCTGTCTAAATCAACAAGGCATGTTGGGAAAAAAAGTAGCTGTCTGGAGCATGCAACATTCCGATCATTTTGTGCAGCTCCACTAAAATAGAGCTGAGCGTCCCTATTCCAAAGATATTAAGTGTGATTACGATAATAGAGGACTACTGATGAAACAATAAACACACAAATAGAAGCCGACCACCTTTCCAGTCTCTCTTAAGACTAACTAGTTGGAGAAGATTAGGCTCGGAGTTGGATGAGGAGGATAGAGCAAAACCAATCTCCCTTTGTGCAGTCGCATTGAAATGTAGAGACGTTGCCCGTGTGACATTTTAGTACAACTGCACAAAACACTCTTAAGAAAAAAGTGATTTGTGCAGTTCACCAAAAGGTCGCAATAGCAATGAGGTGAAATGGATAGCCCTGTTTGCAAAAAAGAGGTAGAAAGGAAACAATTATTGGCCAATAACAGTTGATGACACATGCGACGGCAAAAAAGAAGCATATTCCTTGCCCTAAGGGAAGATAACAACACGGTTGTGTTTGTCTAAAAAGGTGTGAGGACGAGAATGCAATATGGAAAGTACGCTGGACGAGCTACGTTTTGGGAAAAGAACTATGGAAGATCCACATGCAGCGATGTGGGAAGACGGGCAGTGGAGCAAGGCCGGAGGGGATACCTGGAGGTCGTCGGGATGTAACTAGGTGAGCAGCGACGGGTGGAATCTGCGAGCAGGTGGCGTAGGCCCTACCGCGCCGGAGCTTGGTCAGAGAGAACGACGTGTACCGCAGATCGGGACGTGCTGCCTCAGCGCCGTCGAACGAAGAAACGATGCACTTCCTCCCTTTCCCCCAGCGGACGGGATGCGGCCGGATCAGTGACCAATGGTGAGAGAGAGAGAGGCCACCGCACTCCCTTTCCCCCGGCGGACGGGATGCGGCCGGGTCAGTGACCAACGGTGAGAGAGAGAGAGAGGCCACCGCACTCCCTTTCCCCCGGCGGACGGGATGCGGCCGGGTCAGTGACCAACGGTGAGAGAGAGAGGCCACCACACTCCCTTTCCCCCGGCGGACGGGATGCGGCCGGATCAATGACCAACGGTGAGAGAGAGAGGCCACCGCACTCCCTTTCCCCCGGTGGACGGGATGTGGCCGGATCAGTGACCAACGGTGAGAGAGAGAGGTCACCGCAGCCTTGTGTGAGATACTCTGAAGAGCGACATACCAGGCACGCAAGGCTCCATTGTATATAGTGAGCAGACTACCTTTTTCTCCATAAAAATCGTTTTATATTCTGTGTACGTGCCATTGAGCGCTATAACATTATTTAAAAATAACGCGGCAATGCGTCAAGTCGAACTTTGTTTTGTGCAAGCGTGGTACACGACCTCCCTAGGTAAACAACCGCTACAGTCGTTCAAATTAGCATGTGGGCTGCCATTTTGTAAAGAAATGAGCTCCACCGTGTACTCGCGCGGGTGTGGCTGGGCACGAAGCGTGAGTACGTGCATGGTGCACCTATTATCTTCTTGTATATGTACACCACCTACGTGGGGTTGTGTGAGAGAGATACAAACCTAGAGAGATATAGTGTGTGGGTTCTTGAGAGTTTTTTTGGGGGGGGGTTCAATCAAAAAATGTAACATATGCAATGTGTGTGAAATAGAGTCCTGGATATAACATATATATAGAGGGGGCGATCCACGAGAAGAGAGTGGAGGTATCACCGGCTTGAGGTGTCCATAGAATCGAAAAGAGGGATGATGTGTGTGTGTGTGCGCGCGCGATCGATAAAGAGTGCCATCGAATTTGTGTGTGCCCACGTCAAAGATATAGAGTGGCTGGCCTACTGGAACGTGAGAGGGGACATGTGCAGTTTGTCTCTGTGGCATGGATACCTACCTGCAGCGCTCGACTATCGGTGTGTGGTGGGGGAAGAGGGAGGCCCAATTAACTATAGAGGTACAATGGCTGGTATATGTGTGGAGGAGGAGAGAGGCCTACCTCATGTATTAAGGAGATCGATCTGCCTCATGTATTAAGGGAGATCGATCGGCATCCATGCATATGTGCAGGAGAGGAATAAGGTTGGGAGAGAGACAGAGCTAGAGTGTTGGAGGGGGTGGTAGTGGAGTTGCTTCTAACAAATGGTGGGATAGGCTTGCTAGACAAACGGAGGGCACGCCCGCAATATCAATAAGAGAGGAGATGGCTGCTTGTTGTCTGTGCACGTGCGTGTGAGAGACGGGTCAGGAGGCATGCACGAATGATGAGGGGGGACGATGTGGCTGTGGTAAGCAGACATAACTACATAGGAAGATCAATCGCCCTTTGTTAGAGAAAGGAGAGACATAACTTGTGAGGTACGTCGATCGATGGGGGGGTAGTTAAAGTCGATCCAGGTATATGTTGGGAGATCGATCGGTATACATGCATGTGTGTGTTAGAAGCAAACGAGGCACGAGGAGAAGGATAGAGATAGAGGGATGCATGTAGGAGGTGGTACGAGAGGCATACTATATCGAGCGGGGAGGAGTGTGCGAGTACGAGAACGATGAAAAGAGTGGTGGGAGTGAGGCATGGACGGTGACAAGAGAAGAGGGGAAGCTTGTGTTTGTGCTAGGCACACCTGGCTAGAGAGGCATATCGATCGATGTGTGCCGTAAAGAAGGAGCTGGGGGGCCTACACACACCGTGGGTGAACGACCTAAAGTGAAAAGACGAATTTGCGCGATGGAGCTAGAGAATGCTGAGGGAGGGTGAGAGGGATGCGGGCGTGTGCATGCACAAGAGAAAGTTAGCGCTAGCTACAAAGATAAGAGGGTTGTGTGGGTGTAAAAGACGAATAGAGATCATATATACTTCATTATAAAAAGCGAATTCGGATATTTGAAGAATTTATCATAGTGTTTTAAACCGACGCATGTGTGAATATATATAACGGTGATACACATGGTGTGTTTATGAACATGTTATACTACATTTAATATATTTTATCTCTACTCTTATAAAAAACGGAGTTGTTGATGATGGTGTGCCTGCCATCCTGCATTATAGGCCGTCCGATTTATATCTGGCGGATAGCAAGGAAACTATGATGGTTGAAGTTGGCAACAATCATGATTGTAGATTCTTATTGAAATAGAGAAACGAATTCAAATTTAGTTCGAATTGCAGCGGTAGTATAGACATTTGGAATGCACTAAAATGTTGGTATGAGTAGGTTACATGCATTATACAGCAAGCGAAAAAATTTAATCGGACATAACATGGATTCATACTCCCTCCTTCCATCTATATAGGGCGTAATGAGATTTTTAAGACCGCCTTTGACTATTGACAAGATTAATAGTACATGACATGCACAATGTGAAAATTATATCATTGAAAGAACCTTTCACAGACGAAGTTAACGGTGTGCTTTGTGTAAGTTGCATGTCATATATCATTGCTCTAATATTTGGTCAAAGTTAGCATCGAAAAACGCATTAGGCCCTATATAGATGGAAGGAGGGAGTAGCTTTGAATAGCATTTGTATAGTAAAACGGGGCAAGACTCTCTCTTTGTGTGGTGTGAATAGTTTTATTTTTTTCGTTTTCTTTTTGGTTGAGGGAAGTGCGAATTGATTTGGTACGTACAAGTACAATATTACTACACGTTAGGCTTGTCCCTAAAATTCAACCCGCGTCTTGTTATATCCCGAAAATTCAGATATCGTGCTCCCAAAACTGGCGCCTTCACAACCCGCGCCTTGCTATCCCGAAATTACAACGCGCGCGAAAACTCCCTCCAGCTGCCAAATCCCGACACGCGAAATCCCCCTTCTAACCCTGAGCCGAAAGGGCCGCTAGTTCAAATCGGTGGGGGGTACTTTTGTAACACACCCTACATTTTGGACAAGCGCGTCCCTAAGTCATGCTTCACCCCCTCCCATCGCCCCCTTTTCGCCATTCGAAATCCCAGGCCGCCATAACCTCTCCGCTCCAGCCGCGAAACCCCACCCTCCTCCGTCCGCCACGTCACCGCTGCCCAGCCGGAGCCTCTTCCCCGACGACGTCGTCCACCGCAACAGCTCGACGTCCCTCGTCCACCTCCCCGGATGAGGATCCGTCGTCCATCTCACCGTGTAGCCAGTTCAGCCGCCCCGTCCTCCACCTCCAAGGAGCTGCTTCGACGATCGCCTCGTCTATCGCGGCTGCTCCATCCCCACAGCGCCACCTTAACCTGCTCCACCGGAACCGCAGCATCCTCACCGACTCCTCGGACGAAGCCGAGGCCTACTCGGCGCCACCAAAGAGGTTGTACACTCATCGCATCGCACCTTCTCCTTAACTCGACCTCCCGGCACCGACGGTGCTCCATCCCGCACCCTCATGGAGCGGCACCTTGAAGCTGGCACCGCGGGCGACATCTCCACGGTGGCTCTCCCCAAGTGCGAGGCCCCTTCGGCGGTGGCGGCCATACCAGCCGGATCTGCTGCTGCTACTCCGGCTCTCGCTCGCTCGCGTGCGCTGCTGCTGCTGCTCCGGCTCTCGCTCGATCGCTCGCTCGCCCACCTGCTGCTGCTGCTCTCCCCCTCGCTCGTGCTGCTGCTCTGCTCCGATTAAGCCACACTTCAGTCGACTGAATCGACTTTTGGTTCAGTCGATTTTCAGGGGTTGGGGGGGGGGCTCGCCAGAGTTAAGGAAGAACCACCCGCAGCGGGGACGGGGGCTCGCTGGAGAGGTACCCCACTATCTATCTTATGGTTCAGGGTGGGGGGGCGGGGGGCCTAGAGGGCTAGCCGGGGCAGCGAGGCGGCGCTTGGGCCGGCGTTTCGGCCGGTGGTGGCTGGCGTCTCAGGGGGGTGCAGGTTGAAGATGAACTGCACGCCCTCCCTAAACTACATGTCAAGTGCCTCTCTGCTACCATTGCGTTCAGTTTCGACAGTAGCATTCAGATTCCACAGTAAATTTCAGTTTCGATAGTTAAGTTCAGAGTCAACAGTTTTTACCTCATCTGTTGTAGTCAGGTGGTTTTTGGTGATGTTAATTTTACATCCATTTTACATCATCTATTGGAGATGCTATTAGAATCCCACTTGAGATTGACGATGTCGGTCTTGTGCTGCTTCAGCCTTGACGTCTTACGGCTCAGCGGAGCTGCTCCAACGACAGAACTATCCATCACAACAGAGCAGTGCCCTGGACGCCGTCTACAGATTCCTCAGATCTTCCTCCACACCTCCGACAGCCACCTCTGCCTCAACTGCTTCAGCGACCAACCCAATGATGCTGAGGTCGACACGGCTACGGCAAAGAGGTTGTACACTTGTTGCATCACTTATTACTATACATTCACGTCGATCCATTAGGGCTATTTTGGTTCAACGGAAAAACATAGCAATAGGGAATTTTCCAATGGCACTCTACTATTCAATTATTCATGCATTTTGTTGAAAGGAATGAAGCAAAACATCCACCTGGACCTACTTTTCAAAATCCTATGCATGAAAACAAGACCAAGTGCATTAGTGCCAGAATAACATTCTAACTGTACACGCTTTCATATGGTTTCTCTTTATTTTGGCCATGTTTCTTTGCATTCCTCTGCTCTTCCAATTCCTGTAAACCAAACACCCAAGTTGACAGAAATCCTGTGTTTACAAATGCTCTGTTTACCATGTGCATTTTCCTATCCTATTCCGGTGTTTTTCCTATCCCTGCGTTTTAAGAATCATGCAAGCCAAATGAGCCCTTACAGAATTACTTCAGTTACAGGTACGTGTCGAAGGGAACTTTGTGTGGTTTGTCCTGCTCCTGCCGCGACGTCGTCCACCTCACCTGAGCTGCTCCATCGACAGAAGCATCCACCAAACCAGACATCACGACTCCTGACCGTCTTTCGCCGCCTCAGATCTCCTTCCCTGCCGCCGGCACCCACCCCAACGGCATCACCATCATCGACTCAGCAGATGAACCTGAGGAGTACACGGGTCCACAAGAGAGGTCGCACTCTTTTGTTTCTGCTTATGTTATGCATTGCTTAAACTTACCTGCTACTTTATCGTCCTGTTCAGCTCTTGGACTCCCAACTCAGGTCCAAATTAATGTTCAAACTTGAGTTCTAAATTAGTTGTGGGGCACATATCGAGGCAGCAATGAATAGTATGTCTGTCTAATATCTGGTTCACCTAGGGTATGCCTATGTTGTTCATCTTGGGTGGGAAACAAATAGTAAAGCAATCATCATCTGTCTTTTTATTAATTTAAAGCAATCATCAGCCTGCTATCATTATTTTTGGATCCATCCACTGGTTGTTACCATCACTCTAAATTTCTGCATGCTCTCCTTACATAATCTCACCATATTTTTTCGTATGCATGTCAGATATTGTACACAGTCATGCTGAACATGTAGAGAAAAAGAGAAGAGTTTTGCGCGGCAATACAATGTCATGCAGACATCGCTCCATGGTGGGTTCAATGGCAAACCCTCCCCACCCCTCTCCAGATTGTAATCCAGAGGAAGATATCTGTTCTGAGGCGGATTCAGACGCCGCTGACCACTCCTATTTACCCCCCAAGGTGTTTGCTCTACCTTGGCATGATGATGTTAGTCATATCATGCATATGTTGCCTTGCAGTGCCTACTTTTGACATCATATATGTCATCTGCTTAGTTTAGACATGTTCTGTAATGCCACCTGTTTAGTTTCTATATCATATATGGGAATTATGCAGTCTCATGTCTTTTAGCCAGCCATAATATATGTGAAATGTGCAATGCCATCCTGTTTAACCAGGCATCATATATTTGAATGATATCTTGCCCATCCTTTTCTTCATTACATTTCCATTTGTCGACAATGTTTGTACATTAAACTACTCTTCCTGTGAATCAGCCATTTGGGTGGGAGATGGAAAAATCTGGAGTGAAAACAAGGCCTTCAGAGCAGACAGTGCTACCTGTCGAAGCAGATCTCTTGTTGGGTCCCGATAGCTCCTCAGAGATGGATTCAGAGACAGATGACCAGTCCTATTCCCCTACTGAGGTGTATGCTCTAACTTGGCACGGTTATACTGCTCATATCATGCATACGGTGTCTTGCATTGCATAGTTTAGACATCATATACACAATATTCAACACCATGTTCTTAGTTCAGACATCATATCGAATGCCCTCTGTTTAGCATATAAATCACATATGTGAATTAAATGATGCGATCCTGATTACTTAGATAACATGTAGGTGAATTATGTCATGCGATCCTGTTTAGTTATTCATCATATCTTTGAATTATGTTATGCTATGCTATCCAGTTTAGATAGACATCATATATGTGAAATTATGTCATGCTATCCGTTTTAGTTAAACAATATACATGTCAACTATTTCATGCCCTCTTTTTTCCACACTATCTATTGCATCTGTCTCTCATACAATGTCTGTACATTCAACTATGTTTCCTGTTTATCAGCCATTTGAATTGGAGCGGGTGATGCCAGTATCTAGCGGAATAAAAACACGGTCTTCAAATAAAACAGTGCTACCTCTTGGTGGAGATAGCACCCCGGTTGTACATGCACAAGAACCAGCCCTACCACACATAACCCAAACTCTCGCAGATTGTACCCCTACTGCGATGGACAGAGAACCAGCTTCACCCAATCTAACCCCAACCCCAGCCGATAGTAACCCAGTTCCTGTTGACACAGCACCATCTCCACCACAGAGCTCCCAAACAAGAGCAGTTAGTAAGGCAGCTCCAGTGCCCAAAGGGCCAGTACTATCACGGCGAACCCCAACTCCACCAGTTAGTACGCCTATTCCTGTGGAGGAAGCACAACCAGCCAGTCGTAGTTTAGCATCTATCGCATTTGATGTTGTTAAATCGTATGTGCGTATCTTCCCATCTTGGAAATATTATACTGAAGATGAAGGAAAATGCCAGTTGCAGGTGTTTGTCCAGGAGTTATGTGTAAGTAATGTTATTCATGGCAATTACTTTGCTTCGTCCCATACATCCTACCTCCATGATGGTTATAATACAGCAAATTTTCCCATTTTTCTCTATAGAGAAGGACCGATTTGGAAACTCAGGATGAGGTAACCTGTGCTAATACCTCTGCTATCTTCAAGAATGCTTGGTGGCAGTATCGGAATTACCTGAAGAAAACGTACTTCACCGGCAAAGAAACTCATCAAATTCCCTTACGTTCTCCTGAGACACATTTACTGGACGATGACTGGGAACGCCTTGTTCTGTACTGGTCCCGAACCAAGAATGTGGTAAGGTCTATGAGCTCATTTTCTATTTTTAAGTATTATATTCTTGCGTCTTACTGTACTCTGTTCATGTAGAACAAGTGCCTAAACCTGAAGAACAACTGTTCTAATTTAAGATTCCATTGCTATCATAGTTCAAAAAAGCGCTAGGCGTTAATTGTGCGTTTTGCCACCGCCTTGCACTTTACTGACCAAAGCGCATGCTTATGCGCAGTTATGCACAGATTAAGCGTAGTTATGCGCAATGCGTTTTGCCAACGCCTAGAGCCTAGGCGCGCTTAAGCGCTCGCTTAGGCGCGCCTTTTTTAACTATGATTGCTTTGCTCTTGTATCACTGTATTTACTGATACAAACTTATTTTTAAATTGAAGGATCCAATCGAAACTCCAATGGCACAGCAGGTATGTTCACGCATGTTTCTTTAACAGGTTTGCTCTTATCAATAGCTCTTTTGATTTCAATTTCAATTGTGTATACAGTTGACTTTCATATCATGCACATTACTAGCATCACAACAGAGCCAATAGTGTTGTTGTACATGTAGACCCGTGGTACCCATCTGAAATCTTGTTGTGCCGTGTAGTTTCCCACGCTTTGTATTCTTTCACTGCTGCTTTGTCTTGAACTGATATGATTTGAACCGTGTCTCTATTTTGATTTGGCAAGACAATGCAGTGACCATAGGACATAGATATATGTTTGTTTGATGCTTTTATTATGTACTAGTACTTGGCAATAGAAGACTTGGTAGTTTAATCCTGTCCACCTTACTAATGAACTGGTTCACCGAAATGAGTTTCATATACTAGTACATGCTAAACTTGTTATGTGTCTGCTTGTTTCTTCTTTTAGAATGCTGACAGAATATTGGGGAAGAGTGCCTTATTAAGCAATGGTAAAGGAAGTAATGCAGATAAGGTTCAGGATAGTGACACATCCTTGTTGGTCTCCAACAAAGCTGATAAAACAGCTAAGGAAGACTATCTTGAAGACAGCGAGACAACCCCAAAGTCCTGTCTTGGTTTAGTGTTCGAGTTACTGGCCACTACCGCTTGCACAAGCTATTCAAACTCACTGTCTGAATCAGTTCGGTTTCTTGAGTCTCAACTACAAGCTGAAAGACATCGATCAGCTGTGCTGCGACAAGAAGCGGAAGGACTGCGGAAGTCCCTGGAGCATTCAGATGCATACTTTCTGGTGCAACAGCAAGCGTTGGAGGATTTTAGCGCCAAACAGGACAAAGCTAATCAGCTTGCTAAGCTTATTGCCAGCATGGTGGATACCCAGGATAACGTTTCTTGAGCTCTTCTGAAGTTGTTTCAGTTATGCTCTTGTTTTGCTGCCGCGTTTATTTGCACTGGTGGCCAATTTTGACGGCCAGTGTATGTAATATGCTGCTTTGTTCCCTATATTTGCACTGGTGGCGAACTTTGATGCCCAGTGGATGTAATATGTGTAATAGCGGTAATAGGCTAGCCTTAATTGCTTGCTTATTTATTTCCTTATTGTCTTGTTTAGTTGTTTGCTTGTAGTCACTGCAGTTCTTTTTCTGTGTTTTTCTAGTGGCCACAATAGCCTATTTTTGGTAACTAGGCCAAAATAATCATGGCAACACACGGACTGTTGTAACCATGGGCCTCCTGCAGGCCGTATGATCCATGGGCCTTCGTTCGGCCGTAGGACCATTGGCCTTCTATACGGGCCGTAGGATCCATCGGCCTTCTATACGGGCCTTAGGGATCAATGGGCCTTCTACGGGCCGTAGGGTCCATGGGCCTTTTACGGGCCGTAGGATCCATGGGCCTTCTACGGGCCGTACTATCCATGGGCCTCATACGGGCCGTAGGATCCATGGGCCTTCTACGGGGCGTATCATCATTTCGCCAATCATGGGCCGTACTATTCGTGGACCATAACGGGCCGTTAATAGGCCGTATTTGATAACTCTATGAAAACAGCCCAACGGGTTTTTTTGACATGAAAACGGCCCAACGTATTAACGGTCCGCAAACGGGCCGACTGTAACGACGGGCTGAATTTGGCCCACAAGCAGAAAATGACAGTAACGGGCCGTATGTAACCGAATGCTGCAAGTGAGCCCAAGAATCAATGGGCCCTGAGAAGGGCGAAAGATAACTTGGGCTGGAAACAGCCCAATGCAATAACGGGCCGTTAATGGGTATAAAGTGATACACTGTTCATTACGGGCCAGTTTCACCACGGGCCGTTAATGGGCCAAGAGTTACAAAGGTCCTCATATGGGCCGAAAGAAGTCATGGGCCACACATGGGCCGGAAGTTAAAACGGGCTGAATCATATTGGACGGCCCAGATGACGCTACTGGGCCTAATTCGGATAGGGCGTAACGGGCCCTGGGTTAGCGGGCTGTAAATGGGCTATATGCGAACAGGCCGTTAACAGGCTTTCCGTGGGCCGGCCCGCCACCTTTTGACCAAGTCAAACGGGCCGGCCTTTTCACAGGAATGGGCCTCTGTTGGGCCGTGCCACGTGTCGCCGTATCATAGGCGCCTTCGGTCCAATGAGCGGATGACATCTGTCCCAACGGTGAGCCGACACGTGTTTCCTCTAGCCAATGATGATTTTACACGTGGAAAATCCCCATTGGTCGGGGCTGTTAACGGGTTATCAGATCCAAAACCCGACCCGATAGCTTAACGGCGTTCCGTTACGGTGGATGCCATGTGTCGGTCACCCTTGACGAAAGCACTTCTGTGACGCGCGATTTATCGTCATGGAAGTGGGCACTTCCATGATGATAATTTTGGTAATGTCATGGAACACTTCTACGACAGCACATGTATGACTATCTTGATTCTTTCATAAATTTGTCATGGATGTACATGCATGACAAAAAACGCGACCTACTCTGACAAACACGTATCATCACGGAAGTGTATTTTTTTGTAGTGTGTTCCACGGGTGAACAAACAAATTGCTACTTGACGCGTTTTGTTAAAAAAAGAGGCAAACCATGTGGGGCCTACCTTAGATGCAAGGCTCTATACACTTGAGATGCCTTGTACGTAGTATTACTTTTGATGTGCCCCGTCAACTCGCAGAACAAGGAGAAGCTTGATTAGTATGCCGTCTCCCCCTCCCACGGGCGTGGTGGCTCGCAGAGTCGCGGGACGAGGATAAGCTTTCTTATGACGCATACGCCCTCTCCCTCGCCCATGCGTGTGGTGGCTCGCAGGACGAGGAGAAAATCTTACTACTCCCTCCGTTACTCCTCGTCCCTACCTTGGTTAGAGAGATCATCATATTGTTTGAAATATACTACCTCCGTCCCAAAATTCTTGTCTTAAATTTGTCTAAATACAGATGTACCTAATTTTACTCCCTCTGTCCCATCATATATGAATGTTTTTGACACTAGTATTATGGGATGAAGGGAGTAGTAGATTTCAATATGAACTACTAGTACATACTCCAAAAACTGATGTATATAGACGTATTTTAGAGTGTAAATTCACCCATTTTGCTCCGTATGTAGTCCATATTGAAACGGACGTACTAGTACGCACTCTTCCTCGCCCCTTGACCCTCGCCTACGTGGTGGATGTGCAACAATTCATTCAGTCTCAGATAACCAGAATGATATACTGTAGTACCATTATTGCTCGACTTCCCCAAGAGGCGAAGAGCCAAGCGCAAGGTTAATATTTTTTAGATGCCAAAAGCAAGATTTATAGGAGAATGAGCAGTAGTAGTACTAGTAGTACGTACCAGTGGTACGTACTATATGAGGAAGAAGGAACCAAGATGTACGTTTTGCATGACAGTCTCTTCTTACAGGACGTGCTAGACCTAGTGGGCCTGATTGTTACAATGGGAGTACTATCATAGATGGCACAATTCAGAGTGGTGGGCACCGGAATAATTCAGAGCTGCTTAGTCTTAAACCCTGTGAAGAAGTCCCATTGAAAGGAATAGCCATCCTCTACACGTGCTCCTATGTAAAATGAGTAAATGAGACAAAAAAGAAAGAGACAAAGTAAAAAAACACCAGCCTTAGAGCCAGCCCTATTGTATTAGTGAATGATATTTCTATGTCGTGATTGACATGCTATATTATTAACCATGCTATGAAGGTAGAAGAGGATTTTTATTTATTTGCGGAGGTAGCAGCAGATGGATATTCAGTGAGGAGTGAAATGATGGCTGCTTCCTTGGTCAAACATAGAGAAAGGTGGGCCTCCTAATTTGAAGGCTTATTAGTCATTATTACTGCCTATACTCTTTCCCCATATAATAACCACGTGGTAGAGTAGTGGGCTATACTTTTGATAACCATGCTCGAAGAGAAGAGGTGCATGCATCCATGCACATAGTACTAGTACTCCGTAGCACTCTTTGCGTCTTCCCCAACCACACACGTGACATGGTGGAGCTCATTTCTATACGATGATGCAGCCCACGTGATAATTTAACGCGTGTAGTAGTAGTTACTCACTTATAAATAATGGAGGGTTGGGAACCACACATGAATGGTGCCGGAGAGAAAAAGAAACCACTCCACTATATACATAGCCGGGACGAGCCTACACGGTTGCTTGCTGGGGTTGCTCTCTTCACACTCTCTCGCACAAAACGACTGTGGCCACATCTCTAACATCCGGGCGGATCACGTCCACCGGGTGAAGGGGTGGATGCTTTGTGTCGATGCGGTCGCCGTCGCCGACGGCAAAAACCCACCGTCGGCACGTCCCGATCAGGGGTCCCCGCCGTTCTCTCTAACAAAGCCAGTGCGGTTGCCTTCGCCCCTTGCTCACTGCCGTGGAATGGGTAGTTGCCGCCTCCCGCCGCCCTCCTCTAGGTTGAGGTACGTCCTGACATCCCTCAGGTACAACTTCCTTTATAGCTGGCTTGCACCGCTGCCCCGGATCTATGTGTTTTCTCTATATTTTTTTCTTTAGCTGTCTCTGTTCCAAAATAAGTGTCAACTTTAATAGTAGTACAACTTTGTACTAAAGTTTGCATAAAGTTGAGACACTTACTTTGGAACGGAGGGAGTACATATTGGCTATGATCTCTCCATCATTGAGATGCAATAGCATGCATGTTAGTCTCCTTTGTATTTGATGAAATGTTGCAACGGGGCAACCTTGGATGCAAGATACATGAAACAGAAGCTGGAAGCTTCATAACATTGTACAAATTTATCTCGTTGAGAAATTCCAGTACTGTAACGCCTCAGATCCGATGCGCTAGGTGTCTGCCAGTTATTTGCCGTTATTGCCATGTCTTTTGCTTGCGTGTTGCATTGTATCATGTCATCATGTGCTTTGCATTGCATACGTGTTCGTCTCATGCATCCGAGCATTTTCCCCGTTGTCCGTTTTGCAATCCGGCACTCCTATGTCACTCGACGCCCCCTCTTGTCTCTTTTCGTAAGTGGGTGTTAAACTTTCTCGGAATGGCCCGAGGTTTGCCAAGCGGCCTTGGTATAGCACCGGTAGACCGCCTGTCCAGTTTCGTGCCATTTGGAGTCCGTTTGATACTCCAACAGTTAACCGCGTAGCCCAAAACCCCCTTCTCTTTGCAGCCCAACACCCCTTCCAAAGTGGCCCAAAACCCATCTAACTCCACTCCATCTCTCGGTCGTTCGATCACGATCGTATGGGCGAAAACCGCTCCTCATTTGGACTCTCCTAGCTCCCAGAATCTATAAATATGCCCTCTCCGTCCAAATTCGCGGATGAATCCCCCTAACCCTAGCCCCGCTCCCTCTCCGCCGCCGGACACGTCCAGATCGGACCGGACGCGTCCGTGCCGCCGCCCGCAGCCAACCGGAGGCCGCCACGTGGCGCCCCCGCACCCACTTCGCCACCGGCCCGCGGAGCCCATTGCGGGCCCGCGCGGGCCCTCACGCCACCGCCGCCTGGCCCATCCACCCCGCCGAAGCCGGTCCGGCGCCGCCCGAGCCCCGCCGTCCCGCACTCTGCCCCGCCGCCCAGCGCCGGCCACCGCGGGTCGCGCCGCCGCCGAGGCGCCTCCCCGCCGCCGCCGCCTCCAGCGCCGACCGCCGCCTCCTCAGGTGCTGACCGCGCGCCGCCCTGCCGCCGGCCGCATCGCCCCGTCGCCCACCTCTCCTCCGCCACCGGCCGGCCGCCGCGCCACCCCCGCGTCCCGACTCCGGTCGCCGACCACGCCCGCCTCGTACCGCGCCAGTTTGCCGGAGTCCCGCCGAGTCCCCTCAGCCGGATCACGCGGTGATGAGATCCATCCGCCATCCAACCAAATGGCCCCCTCCGTCCCGGAATCCCTCCTCGTCCCGTGGCTTCGGGTTTTCCCTCGGGGCCCCGTTTGAACTTTTCGGATGTATATTCTGCTAAGTCCCAGGTCCAGTATTTTATACCCTGTTCATCGCATCATAACTCTGCATCGTAGCTCCGTTTCGTGCTTGTAATATGCTCAAATTGTTCGCCTCAATGAGTACTTCATTTCATTCCATTGCGTCATGTTCATTTGAGCTCATCTTGATGCCCTGGATCTTCGTTGCAAGAGTGCTATATATGTTGTCTGCTGTCTGTTAACAGAACATGCTCATTTTTCTTTTTTGCCATGTTTGATGTGTGCATCCTATGAGGTTGATGTTACATGTGTTTTGTCTATGTCATGCCATCTTTACAGTGGTGTATGCCCTGTATTTTTGTGATCAATGTGGTGACTAGAACAAGCATGCAAACTAGGCTTCGTGATGTTGCTGATTTCAGTCCCTGTTCTGCTGTTAATCTTATGCCATGTAAACTTGATGCTTCAGAGAGATCCAAGCATATTTTGAGATACTTCAGTAAGGATGTTTTGAACATATGGTTTTTCTCTAGCCAATTGTGCCCCTGTTTGAAATTATGGAGTAGTCTAGCATGTCATTTTCTTGCTCTACTTTTGCTATAAAATGTTTCCTGGCAGATTGTTTACATGTTATTCAATTTTGCCAAGGTTGTTGTAGTTGATCCTTGCGTGCTATGAACTTATTCTTGCCTTGGTTAGTTTCATAAACATGTCTTCTTGCTGATGCTAAGCTTATCTTGGCATGCAATGACTTGTGGTGAGTGAATCGAGCTCGTGAAGTAGTGTACTTACTGTTGCTTTTTTGCTAGGCTGAATCTGTTATTTTGTGATGCTATGTAAACCTGTTGCTACTAGTCATTCTATGCATAATCTGGAGATGTTCACTAAGGATGTTTTGTTATACATGTCATGCTCTATCCATCCATGCCCCTGGTTGCATTTATAGCCCGCTGTAGCTTGTTGTAATCTTGCTCCAAAGTTGTTAAATAATGTTGCTGTCATCCTGTTAACATTAAGTTCAGTTTGTGCCATGTGTTTTGCTAGTGATCCATGCACCATATGAACTTGCTCTTGCCATGCTTAGCTTCATACATATGTCATCTTACTGTTAGTTGCCTTGTCATGCCATGTATTGCTCTGTGGTGAGTGGTACAAGCTCACCAACATGCCTACTTATCGTTGTTCCTGCCATGCCCTGTTTGCAGAATCTGTCATATCATTTGCCATGTTTACATGGGTGCCATTATATCTTCTGAACCTTTTTGGCTCATGGTCAGTAAAGGACTTTTGTTTTATGCATTTAGTAGTATCATGCCATGCCTTTGTTTGCCATGATAAGTCCCTATAGCATGTTGTTTGATAGCTCTAAACATTGCAACCTGATGTTATTTCTGCAAAGTCTGAAACTGTTATTATTTGCAATCTTGCCATGTGTGTTTGAGCATGTTCTAGTGATTTCTGGAGATAGCTCAGTGTTCATGTTTTGTAATGCTTTACCTGTACATTATGCCCATGCCTTTTGTTTTCATGTTCAGATGCTGTAACATGTTGTTTTGATGCTTGCTAGATGCCTAGTTGCTGTTTTGGACAGATTGTTGCTATAACTTGTATAGAGTGTATGTGTTGAACCGTTGCTCCGTTTTGAGTGTGCTCTATATGAAACTTGCTTAGATTTGCATGTAGTTTCATATTATCATGTTGCATCCTTTTTTTGGTGTGTTTGTTTGATGTTTTAATGCATTTTGCATCAATGCCATGTTTATCTTGTTTTGCTCATATCTTCTAGACCGTAGCTCCGAATTAAATGAACTTTATATGTAACTTGACTAGAATCTCGTGTAGATCATCTTGGTGCATCTTAACTTGCTGCTTAACAACTTGAACATAAGGTTTATTCATATCTGGACAAATTTCGAAACTTGCATACGAGGACTTACCAGAATTGTTATATGTTGCTTCCGGCCTCATTTAAACTTGCTTTGATGTGTTGCTCTTGTATGCATCATCTCTTGCCATGAGTAGCTTCTTGTAGCCTTGTCATGCATCATGTTTATTTGTGAATCATGCCTTGTTCATGTGTGGTGTGTTTACCATGTTGTGTGCTTCTCAATAGTTCCCGTTTTCATTGCGATCGTGAGGATTCGTTTGTCCATGCTTGGTTCGGCTTCATCCATTCGTCTTCTTCATGGACTCGTTCTTATTCCTTACAGGATTTCAGGCAAGATGACCGCTACCCTGGATCTCACTACTATCTTTGCTATGCTAGTTGCTTCGTTCTATCGCTTTGCTGCGCTACCTATAACTTGCTCATCTAGCCTCCCAATTTACCATCTCATCCTCTAACCTTTTTCACCCTTCTTAGAAAACCATTGCTTGGCTATGTTACCGCTTTGCTCAGCCCTCTTATAGCGTTGCTAGTTGCAGGTGAAGTTGAAGATTGCTCCATGGTGGACAGGATTATGTTGGGATATCACAATATCTCTTATTTAATTAATGCATCTATATACTTGGTAAAGGGTGGAAGACTCGGCCTTATGCCTGGTGTTTTGTTCCACTCTTGCCGCCCTAGTTTCCGTCATACCGGTGTTATGTTCCTGGATTTTGCGTTCCTTACGCGGTTGGGTGATTTATGGGACCCCCTTGACAGTTCGCTTTGAATAAAACTCCTCCAGCAAGGCCCAACCTTGGTTTTACATTTGCCTCACCTAGCCCTTTTTCCCTTGGGAGTCGCGCTCTCGCGGCTCATCTTTATTTACCCCCCCTGGGCTAGTGCTCCTCGTGACTGTTGGTCCAACCTGTCAGCCGCCGGTGGCCACCAGGGGCAACTCTGGGCTGGCCTATCGGAAGTTTGGACAATCCGGTGTGCCCTGAGAATAAGATATGTGCAACTCCTATCAGGATTTGTCGGCACATTCGGGCGGCTTTGCTGGTCTTGTTTTGCCATCGTCGAAATGTCTTGTAAACCGGGATTCCGAGTCTGATCGGGTCTTCCTGGGAGAAGGTATATCCTTCGTTGATCACGAGCGCTTATCATGGGCTAAGTTGGGACACCCCTGCAAGGTATTAAACTTTCAAAAGCCGTGCCCGCGGTTATGTGGCAGATGGGAATTTGTTAATGTCCGGTTGTAGATAACTTGACACCAGATCCGAATTAAAACGCATCAACCGCGTGTGTAGCCGTGATGGTCTCTTTTCGGCGGAGTCCGGGAAGTGAACACGGTTCTGGGTTATGTTTGACGTAAGTAGGAGTTCAGGATCACTTCTTGATCATTGCTAGCTTCACGACCGTTCCGCTTGCTCTCTTCTCGCTCTTATTTGCGCATGTTAGCCACCATATATGCTTAGTCGCTGCTGCAGCCTCACCACTTTACCCCTTCCTTTCCCTTTAAGCTTTGCTAGTCTTGATACCCATGGTAATGGGATTGCTGAGTCCTCGTGGCTCACAGATTACTACAACAATAGTTGCAGGTACAAGTTATGCGATGATCATGATGCGAGAGTGATGTTTGCTTGTTTTGGAGTTCTTCTTCTGCTTCTTCTTCGATCAGGGGATAGGTTCCAGGTTGGCAGCCTGGGGTAGCAGGGTGGATGTCGTTTGAGTTTCTGTTTGTGTTTCATCCGTGGGTGGATGTTGATCTTAGTTATGATGATGTGGTATTCGTGTGGCATTGTATGCCTCTTGTATGTATCCCCATCTATTATGTAATGTTGATGTAATGATATCCACCTTGCAAAAGTGTCTTCAAGATGCGCTTCTATCCTTGGTGGGACCTTCGAGTTCCTTTAGGATAGGGTCGCATCTTGGGCGTGACAAGTTGGTATCAGAGCCTTGACCGACCTTAGGAGCCCCCCTTGATTGATCGTGTAGTTTCGTCGTTGTTGAGTCTAGAAGAAAACTGATTTCTGAGTCTAGTTATATCGGAGAGTAGGAATTATTTTTACTCCTCAGCCCCCTTCATCACTCTGGTGAGGAATCTTGACGTAGGTGTTTTGAATTACTCTTCTTCCCCTTTCAAATTTTCTTTAGGATCACGCAGTTGGTTTTCCAATCATCGGTACTCTTCTCTTTTAAACCGGTGCATTTCTCGTCAAGTTGACTTGAGCCTCTTCATCTTTGAGTTCAATCCTCAGTTGTTCTCTTTTCCCACCCGCCCTCCCTTCTTCTTCTTGGAACCGTAGCCTGTAATCGAGTATCCGTCCTACTCGTGCGAAGCCTTTGCATTCTTTCAACCGGTGTTTTCCCTTCAAGATATTTGTCGATTTCCCCTTCCAAGTTGCCTTTGTTTTTTCCGCCCTCCCACTCTTTTTCTTCCTGGAGCCTGAGTCTGTTTCGAGCATCAATTTCATTTCGTGTGGAGCTTCTTCAGTCTTCCCTCAATTATTTCTACCGGTGAATCCTCGTCTCGTTCGCCATTCTTCATTCCTTTCTTTTTCCGGTGGATTCAATTCAAGTTTTTTTCGGGTTGATCGTATTCTTTTCCTTTGATCAAGTGTTCTCCTTGCTTGTTTGCCTCTCGCCATTCAATCATTCTGGAGTCCGGAAGACATCTCAGGAGATTCATATGTGTTCCAATTAATTCGAGGTTGTCACCTCATTCAAATATCAATTGTTCCGGTGAATCATCTATCTTTTCAACATCCCTTTCCAATGGTGTTTTCTCTTTAGTGGGCCCTAACCCACAGGTCTTTTCCCAGGATCTTACCTGACTCTTCTAATTATTCCGGAGCCATTCCTAATTATTTTCAAAGCGTGACATAAGAATGGATTCCATCAGTCACATGCCTTCTCCAAGTTCGCTTTCTAATTCTTTTCATTGTTGGCTCAACCTTTTTGGTTTTCAGTCTCCCGGAGTATCTCGGTAATTTTGGTGGTGTTTCTCGTCGTCATTTGAAGATCGAACAAGAGTTTTTCCTCTAAATCTTGTCCGTTCTCTCAAAGTTTCATGGTTCTAGCTTCATGTTATCCTCGAGAATTATGCCATTCGTCAGATATTCTTTTCTTACCCATCCGGAGTATTTCAGGAGTTGATTTATTTTTCGTTTCACCGGAGGACATCATTCCAGCTATCGTTCTCTAATTACCTCGACGCTTTGTTCAAGTGCTCTCTAATCAGTTTGAAGTCTTCCCGTTCTTTTGTTTCTAAATCCCCTCTAGCATATTTGTTCTGCTAATTCTTCCCGATGATTCATTCTCTTTCATCATTCAATTTTCGAATTCTTACGGTGGTTCGTTCAAGATTCTTTTTCCTTGATTATCATTTTAATTCATTCGTTCTTTTCAATCCTACCGGTGGTTCACGAAGACCTTCTCAATTTTGCGATATGTCACTTTTCAATCTTTTCAAGAAGAATAAGTAGTATGTGAAATCCATTGCTAGTCATCAATTTAATTTGATGAAGGATAAGCATACAATAAATTTTATTCTTATTTTCCTCAAAGTGAGTAATCCCTTTCTTCGGAGTTTGTTCTTATTGAATAAATTCTTGTTCCAAGTGTTTTCATTTTTTCTTTTCCGGAGTTCAAATTCCCTAGGCCATTTCGTCGGAACCTCCATCTAAATCACCGCAAGGCTCATCTTATTCTTTCTTCCTTCAGTCTATCTCATCATACTTTTGTTACTAGAGTTCTTCATGGTGGTTCTTCATGATTTAATTCATTATTCAAGTTTTCATCAAGATTTTGTTCAACGAGTTCTAGTATCTTTTCTTCTCGCATCTCGAAGTGCAATTAATTCTCCGTATTCTTTTGAAGTGGAGTTTTTCATTTCTTCGTTCTTCTAAGCTATCCAATCATTTCTGTTTGTGGCCGGTTATCACCTCATGATCTTGAGATGTTATCCATAAGTCCATCAAGCATTCTTTCGTTGTATTTTCAACCAACTTCGTTCATCCTATTCCTTCTAAGTTCATTTTCTTTCGATTCTATCTTCATTCTTCGGAGTTTTGTTCCTCATCAAGTATCATCCATTCTCAAGTCATGTTCTATTCCTTCCATGTTTCAGCCGATTGCTGCCTAAATCCTTTCAGTCTTATTCGTTTCTATCTCTTCTAACCGAGTGGTTTCATAGTCTATCTGATTCGTGAGCTTTGATTCTCGTCATTCTCGTCGTTCCTCTTTTCTTCTCGAGTGCTCTCGATTCTTTGCTTCTTTCTCTTGAGTTCTTGTTTCACCTCATCCCTTTTTCCCCGTCTCGTCCTAAGATCTCGGGACGAGATCTCTTGTTAGTGGAGGAGTGTTGTAACGCCCCGGATTCGATGCGCCAGGTGTCTGACAGTTTATCCATCGTCGTTGCCATGTCATTTGCTTGCGTGTTGCATTTTATCATGTCATCATGTGCTTTGCATTGCATACGTGTTCTTCGCAAGCATCGGAGCATTTTCCCCGTTGTCCGTTTTGCAATCCGGCACTCCTATGTCACCCGGCGCCCCCTCTTGTCTCTTTTCGTGAGTGGGTGTTAAACTTTCTCGGAATGGCCCAAGGTTTGCCAAGCATCCTTGGTATAGCACCGGTAGACCGCCTGTCAAGTTTTGTGCCATTTGGAGTCCGTTTGATACTCCAACGGTTAACCGCGTAGCCCAAAACCCCCTTCTCTTTGCAGCCCAACACCCCTTCCAAAGTGACCCAAAACCCATCTAACACCCCTCCATGCTCTTGGTTGTTCGATCACGACCGTGTGGGCGAAAACCGCTCCTCATTTGGACTCTCCAACTCCCAGAATCTATAAATATGCCCTCCCCATCCAAATTCGCGGATGAATCCCCCCTAACCCTAGCCCCGCTACCTCTCCCTTGCCGGACATGTCCGGATCGGACCGGACGCGTCTGCGCCGCCGCCCGCAGCCAACCGGAGGCCGCCACTTGGCGCCCCCGTGCCCACTTCGCCGCCGGCCCGCAGAGCCCATCGCGGGCCCGCGCGGGCCCTCGCGCCGCCGCCCCGAAGCCCGACCGGCGCCGCCCGAGCCCACTGTCCCGCGCTCTGCCGCCGCCCAGCGCCGGCCACCGTGGGTCGCGCCGCCGCCGAGGCGCCTCCCCGCCGCCCAGCGCCGTCTACCGCGGGTCGCGCCGCCGCCGAGGCGTCTCCCCGCCGCCGCCGCCTGCGGCCGACCGCGCGCCGCGCTGCCGCCGGCCGCGTCGTCCCGTCGCCCGCCTCTCCTCCGCCACTGGCCGACGCCGCGCCACCCCCATCCCCCACTCCGGTCGCCGGACCCGCGCCGCCTCGTCGACCGCGCCAGTTCACCGGAGACTCGCTGGAGTCCCTCCGGCCGGATCCATCGCGGGTGGATGAGATCCACCCACTCATCCAACCAAACGGCCGCGCCTCCGTCCCGGAATCCCTTCGCCCCGCTCGTCCTCGTCCCGTTGACTTTTCGGAGTGGTATAATTCTGCTAAGTCCCCAGATCTACAGTATTTTTATGCCCTGGTCATCGCATCATAACTCTGCATCCGTAGCTCCGTCTCGTGCGTGTAATATGTAAAAATGTTCATTGAGAGATGCTCTTCATTTCATTCCATTGCATCATGTTCATTTGAGTCCATCTTGATGCTTGAATCATCATTGAAAGAGTGCTATATAATGTTGTCTGCTGTCTGTTAACAAAACATGTTCATTTGTCATTTTTGCCATGTTTGATGTGTGCATCCTATGAGGTTGATGTCTACAAGTGTTTTATGCTACATCATGCCATCTTTACAGTGGTGTATGCCACGTACTTTTGTGATAAATGTGGTGACTAGAACAAGCATGCAAATTAGGCTTCGGGATGTTGCTGATTTCAGTCCCTGTTCTGCTGTTATTCTTATGCCATGTAAACTTGATGCTTCAGAGAGATCCAAGCATATTTTGAGATACTTCATTAAGGATGTTTTGAACATATGTTTTTTCTCTAGCCATTCATGCCCCTGTTTGCAATTATTGAGTAGTCTAGTATGTCATTGTCTTGCTCTACTTTTGCTATAAAATGTTTCCTGGAAGATTGTTTACATGTTATTCAATTTTGCCAAGGTTGTTGTAGTTGATCCTTGCATGCTATGAACTAGTTCTTGCCTTGGTTAGTTTCATAAACATGTCTTCTTGCTGATGATAAGCTTATCTTGGCATGCAATGACTTGTGGTGAGTGAATCGAGCTCGTGAAGTAGTGTACTTGCTGTTGCTGTTTTGCTAGGCTGAATCTGTTATTTTGTGATGCTATGTAAACCTGTTGCTACTAGTCATTCTATGCATAATCTGGAGATGTTCACTAAGGATGTTTTGTTATAAATGTCATGCACTATCCATCCATGCCACTGGTTGCATTTATAGCCCGCTGTAGCTTGTTGTTATCTTGCTCCAAAGTTGTTAAATAATGTTGCTGCCAACCTGTTAACATTAAGTTCAGTTTGTGCCATGTGTATTGCTAGTGATCCATGCACCCTATGAACTTTCTCTTGCCATGCTTAGCTTCATAAATATGTCATATTACTGTTAGTTGCCTTGCAATGCCATGTATTGCTCTGTGGTGAGTGGTACAAGCTCACCAACATGCCTACTTATCGTTGTTCCTGCCATGCCATGTTTATTGAATCTGTCATATCATTTGCCATGTTCATAGGGTGCCATCATATCTTCTGATCCTTTTTGGCTCATGGTCAGTAAATGACTTTTGTTCTATGCATTTAGTAGTATCATGCCATGCCTTTTTTTGCCATGATAAGTTCCTGTAGAATGTTGTTTGATAGCTCTAAACATTGCAACCTGATGTTATTTCTGCAAAGTCTGAAACTGTTATTATTTGCAATCTTGCCATGTGTGTTTGAGCATGTTCTAGTGATTTCTACAGATAGCTCAGTGTTCATGTTTTGTAATGCTTTACCTGTACATCATGCCCATGCCTTTTGTTTTCCTGTTCAGATGCTATAGCATGTTGTTTTGATGCTTGCTAGATGCCTAGTTGCTGTTTTGGACAGATTGTTGCTATAACTTGTATAGAGTGTATGTGTTGAACCGGTTCTCCGTTTTGAGTGTGCTCTATATGAAACTTGCTTAGATTTGCATGTAGTTTCATATTATCATGTTGCATCCTTGTTTTGGTGTGTTTGCTTGATGTTTGAATGCATTTTGCATCAATGCCATGTTTATCTTGTTTTGCTCATATCTTCTAGACCGTAGCTCCGAATTAAATGAATTTTATATGTAACTTGACTAGAATCTCGTGTAGATCATCTTGGTGCATCTTAACTTGCTGCTTAACAACTTGAACATAAGGTTTATTCAGATCTGGACCAATTTCGAAACTTGCATATGAGGACTTATCGGAATTGTTATATGTTGCTTCCGGCCTCATTTAAACTTGCTTTGATGTGTTGCTCTTGTATGCATCATCTCTTGCCATGAGTAGCTTCTTGTAGCCTTGTCATGCATCATGTTTGTTTGTGAATCATGCCTTGTTCATGTGTGGTGTGTTTACCATGTTGTGTGCTTCTTCTCGATAGTTCCCGTTTTCGTTGCGATCGTGAGGATTCGTTCGTCCACGCTTGGTTCGGCTTCATCCGTTCGTCTTCTTCATGGACTCGTTCTTCTTCCTTGCAGGATTTCAGGCAAGATGACCGCTACCCTGGATCTCACTACTATCTTTGCTATGCTAGTTGCTTCGTTCTATCACCTTGCTGCACTACCTATAACTTGCTCATCTAGCCTCCCAATTTGCCATGTCAGCCTCTAACCTTTTTCACCCTTCCTAGCAAACCATTGCTTGGCTATGTTACCACTTTGCTCAGCCCTCTTATAGCGTTGCTAGTTGCAGGTGAAGTTGAAGATTGCTCCATGGTGGACAGGATTATGTTGGGATATCACAATATCTCTTATTTAATTAATGCATCTATATACTTGGTAAAGGGTGGAAGACTCGGCCCTATGCCTGGTGTTTTGTTCCACTCTTGCCGCCCTAGTTTCCGTCATACCGGTGTTATGTTCCCGGATTTTGCATTCCTTACGCGGTTGGGTGATTTATGGGACCCCCTTGACAGTTTGCTTTGAATAAAACTCCTCCAGCAAGGCCCAACCTTGGTTTTACATTTGCCTCACCTAGCCCTTTTTCCCTTGGGAGTCGTGCTCTCGTGGGTCATCTTTATTTACCCCCCGGGCCAGTGCCCTCGTGAGTGTTGGTCCAACCTGTCAGCCGCCGGTGGCCACCAGGGGCAACTCTGGGCTGGCCTATCGGAAGTTTGGACAATCCAGTGTGCCCTGAGAACGAGATATGTGCAACTCCTATCAGGATTTGTCGGCACATTCGGGCGGCTTTGCTGGTCTTGTTTTACCATCGTCGAAATGTCTTGTAAACCGGGATTCTGAGTCTGATCGGGTCTTCCTGGGAGAAGGTATATCCTTCGTTGATCGCGAGAGCTTATCATGGGCTAAGTTGGGACACCCCTGCAGGGTATTAAACTTTCGAAAGTCGTGCCTGCGGTTATGTGGCAGATGGGAATTTGTTAATGTCCGGTTGTAGATAACTTGACACCAGATCCGAATTAAAACGCATCAACCGCGTGTGTAGCCGTGATGGTCTCTTTTCGGCGGAGTCCGGGAAGTGAACACTATTCTGGGTTATGTTTGACGTAAGTAGGAGTTCAGGATCACTTCTTGATCATTGCTAGCTTCACAACCGTTCTGCTTGCTCTCTTCTTGCTCTTATTTGCGCATGTTAGCCACCATATATGCTTAGTCGCTGCTGCAGCCTCACCACTTTACCCCTTCCTTTCCCTTTAAGCTTTGCCAGTCTTGATACCCATGGTAATGGGATTGCTGAGTCCTCGTGGCTCATAGATTACTACAACAACAGTTGCAGGTACAGGTTATGCGATGATCATGACGCGAGAGTGATGTTTGCTTGTTTTGGAGTTCTTCTTCTGCTTCTTCTTTGATCAGGGGATAGGTTCCAGGTCGGCAACCTGGGCTAGCAGGGTGGATGTCGTTTGAGTTTCTTTTTGTGTTTCATCCGTGGACGGATGTTGATCTTAGTTATGATGATGTGGTATTCGTGTGGCATTGTATGCCTCTTGTATGTATCCCCATCTATTATGTAATGTTGATGTAATGATATCCACCTTGCAAATGCGTCTTCAAGATGCGCTTCTATCCTTTGTGGGACCTTCGAGTTCCTTTAGGATAGGGTCGCATCTTGGGCGTGACAAGTACGTACTATATATACTACTATGTAAAGAGTTAGGTGTCGCATGGTGTCGAGAAAAAATGGTGATAGTGTGAGGTGGGCCATGTAATCACTGAGCTTGCGTGATTTCACTGCCTTCGCACTAATCCACTGTAAGAATGTAGTAATCTACTGAGGGAGTCCTAGATTCAGGGGTCCCCAGGTGTCCGGCCTAGAAGTGTGGGCCGAGTTGCATGGGCCATACATGATCAAGCGGAAGATTATCTATCGTGTCCGGATAGGACTCCTTAGTGTGTGGACGACAAGAATAGCGTTCGGAAGTTTCCTTCCCTGATAAAATGACCTTGTACAAACCCTAGGCTCCCTCCAGTGTGTATATAAACTGGAGGGGTTAGTCGATGGGAGGGACCTTTTTTATCATCACTGGAATCATCATAGGCTAGACATCTAGGGTTAGCCATTACGATATCGAGGTAGATCAACTCTTGTAATCTCCATACTCGTCAAATATAATCAAGCAGGAGTAGGGTTTTACCTCCATCAAGAGGGCCCGAACCTGGGTAAACACTGTGTCCCCAAACTTCCTGTTACCATCGACCTTAGATGCATAGCTTGGGCCCCCCTACCCGAGATCTGCTGGTTTTGACACCGACATCTACCTCCTTTCACCGAAACAGCCGGATTGGTTAGCCAACCTGGTCACAGTACCTAAAAAGGAAAAATCATGGCGCCTGTGTGTCGACTTCAAGGACCTCAACAGGGCTTGCCCCCAAAGATCCCTTCCCATTGCCTCACATTGACCAAATTATTGGTTCAACTGCAGGATACGATCCTTTGTGTTTCCTCGACACCTATTATGGATACCATCAGATTAAGATGAAGGAATCAGACCAGGCTGCTAGCGCATTCATCACCCCTTGTCAGTGTCAAAACCGGCGGATCTCGGGTAGGGGGTCCCGAACTGTGTGTCTAAGGTTGATGGTAATAGGAGGCAGGGGACACGATGTTTACCCAGGTTCAGGCCCTCTCTATGGAGGTAATACCCTACTTCCTGCTTGGTTGATCTTGATGAATATGAGTATTACAAGAGTTGATCTACCACGAGATCATAATGGCTTAAACCCTAGAAGTCTAGCCTGTATGATTATGATTGCCTCTACGGACTAAGTCCTCCGGTTTGTACAGACACCGGAGGGGACTAGGGTTGTACAAAGTCGGTTACAGAGAAAAGAATCTTCATATCCGGGCGCCAAGCTTGCCTTCCACACCAAGGAGAGTCCCATCCGGACACGGGAGAGAGTCTTCTGTCTTGTATCTTCACAGCCCAACAGTCAGGCCCATGCTACATAGTCCGGCCATTCGAGGACCCCTTAATCCAGGACTCCCTCAGTAGCCCCTGAACCAGGCTTCAATGACGAGGTGTCCGACACACGGATTGTCTTCGGTATTACAAGGCGGGTTCCTTCTCTGAATACTCCAAAATAGTCTTTGAACACAATAATCGTGTCCAGCTCTGCAAAACAAATTCCACACACAACCACAGAGAGTATAATATTTCACGAATCCAATCTGGTGACAACTTTTTGTAGTGTGACATCACGTCGCCGCCCGGCCATTATTTCGAACCGTTTTTAGCCTGCCGCTCCATATTTCGAGATGCAGTTTCATTGGCACGTCTTGTCAAAGCAGAGATTGTGTCCCCTTATTGCGGGATTCTCATTAATACGGGCGTGGGTAACCCAACCATTTTGTTGGCATGATTCCTTAGGAATAGGCAGGTTTTAAGGCCTAGGAGGGGGCATTTGATATTCATCGCCTTTATAAAGGGGCTAAGATCCGTGTTTTCTCCTTTAAGCCAACCCTTTCCTCAACCTCTCCCACCTCGAGTTCCAGCACCCAAGGTTCAATTTAATCGCTTCGCGCTTCCTAGTCATGTCTGGGCCCAGCCCTCAAGGCCGGTGGGTGGCCTCCTCTGTCATAGAGGAGGATATTGTGAAGCTCTAGGCGGCAAGATACCTGATCGTGGAAATCCCCCACAGGCTTCCTGCTTAAGGGCAGGTCATCCCTTTGTCAGAGGGCTCATGTTCTATTACGGGCTAGATTTTCACGATCTAGCTCCAGACTCCTTTCTCCACGTCTCGGCGTTCATTATCATGTGCGATGCCTTCCTCCGTATTCCCCCACACTTCGGCTTGTGGCTCAAGACCTTTAATGTGAAGCCGAAGGTAGTCGACGGGAAACAAGCAGAGTGCGGTGGTGCTGCAGTGAGAAAACTCACCAATACTCCTTGGCCAAAAGGCTCCTTCACAGAAACTTCCAACCTATGGCAGCGGGAGTGGTTTTACATCACTGAAGCCCGTGGTACCAAGTGGGTAGCTACACCTGCGTTCTGATCTGGCCCTCCATTATGCCTTGCATCATGGATTAATAAGGGGCTAGACTGGGGATCAATTGATGAAGTGCAGATGCTGCAAAGCCGCATTCGGAGCCTCATTGAAAAGGACACTGGTCTTATCAACGTAATCCAAGTAATGCTAGTCCGTCGGGTCCTACCGTGCCAATGACAACCTCTCCGCATGTGGGAGTTCAATCCGGAAGGACCACGAACCCTTCAGCACTTCTTCGGCACGACGCTCAGAGGGATGTGGAAATTATTCTTCGGGACACGAAAACAGTGTCCGGATACTACAGAGGACATCGGCCTTGACTGCAACCATCCGGATACCTCGGTAAGCACTCGACTCCTGAACACAACTTAGTTAAATTTCTCATAACAATATACTAAGAAAACCATACTCGGCCAGGGCTGGATAAAGAAGGCGGAGATAATTAGGTGTTCGGCCCCTC
The DNA here is from genome assembly GCF_018294505.1 of Triticum aestivum. Taxonomy (NCBI): domain Eukaryota; kingdom Viridiplantae; phylum Streptophyta; class Magnoliopsida; order Poales; family Poaceae; genus Triticum; species Triticum aestivum. Next base: position 429,564,684 of record NC_057807.1, read on the forward strand.
TTCCCAAAGACTCAGCTGATCCGGTGTTAACAAGGATGCTGGTTCCGGCACCATATCAAGTGCCGGTGAAGGAAGACAAGGAGGAGAGCAAGAAGGCCCAGGGTGGACCCCATTCTAAAGGTATGCCAACACCTCATCCGGGGAGATTGGAACTCCCTCTTCCGAAGATGAAAGGGAAGGAGAAACTGACATCCCCTCTCCCCATGGGAAGAAGAGGACCGCCTTCGAAGACTTGAAGATAAAGGTTTCTAAGCAAGGGAAGATATCCGTGTCAGGGGGTTCTGGTTCGGGAGGTGACGTTGTCACGCAGTTCCTCCATAAGGACAAGCCCTTAGCTGAATCGTAAGTGAACAAGGGTGTCTTAAACATATCCCGGTCTTTCCTGGTTGCAAGGGTAATATTTAAAATATATGTTTGCAGTCCGGTATGCAGCCTTCCTCAACAGTCCTCCTCCTTGGGGGATCTTCTTCTGGAGATGATGGAGAGCGGGATGCCTCCACAGATCTCCCCGCCTAATAGGGCAGGCGACCCCGAGGTGTCGTCCCGGAGGATCTCTCTCGATCAACAAGTGGTGCGAGGGATAATGAAGACTAGGCCCGAAGCTGACACTTCAGTCGTCCAGGGTACGGGGTGTGTGGCCCCTACGGGTGTCGGTGTCAAAATCGGCAGATCTTGGGTAGGGGGTCCCGAACTGTGCGTCTAAGGCTAATGGTAACAGGAGACTGGGGATACGATGTTTACCCAGGTCGGGCCCTCTCAATGGAGGTAATACCCTACTTCCTGCTTGATTGATCTTGATGATATGAGTATTACAAGAGTTGATCTACCACGAGATCGTAGAGGCTAAACCCTAGGAGCTAGCCTGTGATTATGATTGTGTTATCCTACGGACTAAACCCTCTGGTTTATATAGACACCGGAGGGGGCTAGGGTTACACAGAGTCGGTTACAGAGAAGGAGATCTATTAGCCAGATCGCCAAGCTTGCCTTCCACGCAAAGGAGAGTCCCATCCGGACATGGGACGAAGTCTTCAATCTTGTACCTTCATAGTCCAACAGTCCGACCAAAGTATATAGTATGGCTGTCTGGATACCCCCTTATCCAGGACTCCCTTAGTAGCCCCCGAACCAGGCTTCAATGATGATGAGTCCGGCGCGCAAATTGTCTTCAGCATTGCAAGACGGGTTCTTCTCCAAATCCGGCGTACCTGTCATAGCGAACAATGTCCGACCTCCCATCAATGTTGTACTCCTCAGCTTCTGGGTTTCAATAATGGCCATCTCCACGAGTCGAGCGAAGATGAGGGGCCGGGGCATTTTTACATTTGCCACCCTAATCCTGTAAGAGAACCGTCTATTTGAAGAGACGGGGATCCTCAGATCCAAATCACACCATCTTCTCCCGAGAAAGCATTCCATAGAGCGTGTCTGGAAAAGACCATCCCATCATGACCGGTCTCTGTAGCTCTTCCTCTCGCTCCCTTAGCTCGAAACCAGGGGATTGGGAGAAGTGTTCCGCCCCTCATAGCCTCCTAATAGAGCTGCAGACCCAAGGGTCCCTTTCACCCGCGTACATGGTCCCCGTCCGATCCGGACTGGCCACCTATAATGGCGGGGAGCAAGTGGAGAGATTTCCTAACCCATCTCGGGTGGAGCGGGTATGCCTTATCCCATATCTGCTAAGAGGAGTCGGGTTTCCAATCCACCCATTCCTCCGCGGGCTCCTGGAGTTCTACGGCCTCTAGTTGCATAATCTTACCCCCGCCTCCATACTGCACATCGCGGATTATGTTCCCCTCTGCGAGCTGTTCCCGGGCTGTGAAGCTCATTTCGAGCTCTGGAAGAGGTTATTTTGCCTCGTCCCCCGCAACCAGGAGGGATCTATATATCAAGTGGGCGGAGCCGAAGTATGGCGCGTCGCCCAGACCGGATACCTGTCCGGTACTCCAAAGAAGGCATCCGAAGACTAGCCTTCGGAGTGGTTTTATGTTGATGACCTTCCCCTTCTGGACCCAGTCCGGACAGGCCTTCCTGATTTTACCAATACTCCACTGAAGAAACGCCAAAGCTGGCGCCCCCGGAGCCCCCAGGAGGAAGATAAAGAAGTCCTCTATCTGATGAGCAGGATAAAAACCCTGACCAAATCAGGACTGACAATAACCGAAGTTATGTCCATATGCATAATGCGGGGAGTGCAGCCACTTCAATATAGGGGGAAACCCATGTGGCACTTCAATGGAGAAGACGACGCCTCCCGCTGCGGTCGTAAAGGTCCGGACTCCGCCACCGCTCTGGCAAGAATACTGTTCGATTTGTATAAAGGAGAAGAAGAGGAGTTCCTGCGCATTAAACTGCGGGATGGATTTTCCATGTACAACCCCCGGAGATGGGTAAGTTGTCATCCTTTACTCAACTCTGTCCATTTTTGCCTCCTTTGTCATAATCATTTACCCTGCTATTCCAAAGCAGGAACAAAGAAAGGCCGTGAAAGAGTTCAGCAGCCCATATCTGCAGCAAGAGGATCCTGGCCGGGCTCTCAACCCCGGACTTGAAGAATATCCAGACATATCCGTGGAGTTTGTCGACGGGACATTCTACCAAGCAAGGAGTGGCGGCTCTTTAGTGGCCATCATCGCGGATTATCCCGGGCTGCTTCCTGTGTTGCATGTAAGTAAAGTCAGGGTCTTAACTTCTGAAAAGGAGTCCTTTGTTATGCCACACCTTATGCACATGTGTTGCGTCTTTATAGAAATGGCATTCATCACCCCTTGTCAGTGTCAAAACCGGCGGATCTCGGGTAGGGGGTCCCGAACTGTGTGTCTAAGGTTGATGGTAATAGGAGGCAGGGGACACGATGTTTACCCAGGTTCAGGCCCTCTCTATGGAGGTAATACCCTACTTCCTGCTTGGTTGATCTTGATGAATATGAGTATTACAAGAGTTGATCTACCACGAGATCATAATGGCTTAAACCCTAGAAGTCTAGCCTGTATGATTATGATTGCCTCTACGGACTAAGTCCTCCGGTTTGTACAGACACCGGAGGGGACTAGGGTTGTACAAAGTCGGTTACAGAGAAAAGAATCTTCATATCCGGGCGCCAAGCTTGCCTTCCACACCAAGGAGAGTCCCATCCGGACACGGGAGAGAGTCTTCTGTCTTGTATCTTCACAGCCCAACAGTCAGGCCCATGCTACATAGTCCGGCCATTCGAGGACCCCTTAATCCAGGACTCCCTCAGTAGCCCCTGAACCAGGCTTCAATGACGAGGTGTCCGACACACGGATTGTCTTCGGTATTACAAGGCGGGTTCCTTCTCTGAATACTCCAAAATAGTCTTTGAACACAATAATCGTGTCCAGCTCTGCAAAACAAATTCCACACACAACCACAGAGAGTATAATATTTCACGAATCCAATCTGGTGACAACTTTTTGTAGTGTGACATCACGTCGCCGCCCGGCCATTATTTCGAACCGTTTTTAGCCTGCCGCTCCATATTTCGAGATGCAGTTTCATTGGCACGTCTTGTCAAAGCAGAGATTGTGTCCCCTTATTGCGGGATTCTCATTAATACGGGCGTGGGTAACCCAACCATTTTGTTGGCATGATTCCTTAGGAATAGGCAGGTTTTAAGGCCTAGGAGGGGGCATTTGATATTCATCGCCTTTATAAAGGGGCTAAGATCCGTGTTTTCTCCTTTAAGCCAACCCTTTCCTCAACCTCTCCCACCTCGAGTTCCAGCACCCAAGGTTCAATTTAATCGCTTCGCGCTTCCTAGTCATGTCTGGGCCCAGCCCTCAAGGCCGGTGGGTGGCCTCCTCTGTCATAGAGGAGGATATTGTGAAGCTCTAGGCGGCAAGATACCTGATCGTGGAAATCCCCCACAGGCTTCCTGCTTAAGGGCAGGTCATCCCTTTGTCAGAGGGCTCATGTTCTATTACGGGCTAGATTTTCACGATCTAGCTCCAGACTCCTTTCTCCACGTCTCGGCGTTCATTATCATGTGCGATGCCTTCCTCCGTATTCCCCCACACTTCGGCTTGTGGCTCAAGACCTTTAATGTGAAGCCGAAGGTAGTCGACGGGAAACAAGCAGAGTGCGGTGGTGCTGCAGTGAGAAAACTCACCAATACTCCTTGGCCAAAAGGCTCCTTCACAGAAACTTCCAACCTATGGCAGCGGGAGTGGTTTTACATCACTGAAGCCCGTGGTACCAAGTGGGTAGCTACACCTGCGTTCTGATCTGGCCCTCCATTATGCCTTGCATCATGGATTAATAAGGGGCTAGACTGGGGATCAATTGATGAAGTGCAGATGCTGCAAAGCCGCATTCGGAGCCTCATTGAAAAGGACACTGGTCTTATCAACGTAATCCAAGTAATGCTAGTCCGTCGGGTCCTACCGTGCCAATGACAACCTCTCCGCATGTGGGAGTTCAATCCGGAAGGACCACGAACCCTTCAGCACTTCTTCGGCACGACGCTCAGAGGGATGTGGAAATTATTCTTCGGGACACGAAAACAGTGTCCGGATACTACAGAGGACATCGGCCTTGACTGCAACCATCCGGATACCTCGGTAAGCACTCGACTCCTGAACACAACTTAGTTAAATTTCTCATAACAATATACTAAGAAAACCATACTCGGCCAGGGCTGGATAAAGAAGGCGGAGATAATTAGGTGTTCGGCCCCTCTTCCCAAAGACTCAGCTGATCCGGTGTTAACAAGGATGCTGGTTCCGGCACCATATCAAGTGCCGGTGAAGGAAGACAAGGAGGAGAGCAAGAAGGCCCAGGGTGGACCCCATTCTAAAGGTATGCCAACACCTCATCCGGGGAGATTGGAACTCCCTCTTCCGAAGATGAAAGGGAAGGAGAAACTGACATCCCCTCTCCCCATGGGAAGAAGAGGACCGCCTTCGAAGACTTGAAGATAAAGGTTTCTAAGCAAGGGAAGATATCCGTGTCAGGGGGTTCTGGTTCGGGAGGTGACGTTGTCACGCAGTTCCTCCATAAGGACAAGCCCTTAGCTGAATCGTAAGTGAACAAGGGTGTCTTAAACATATCCCGGTCTTTCCTGGTTGCAAGGGTAATATTTAAAATATATGTTTGCAGTCCGGTATGCAGCCTTCCTCAACAGTCCTCCTCCTTGGGGGATCTTCTTCTGGAGATGATGGAGAGCGGGATGCCTCCACAGATCTCCCCGCCTAATAGGGCAGGCGACCCCGAGGTGTCGTCCCGGAGGATCTCTCTCGATCAACAAGTGGTGCGAGGGATAATGAAGACTAGGCCCGAAGCTGACACTTCAGTCGTCCAGGGTACGGGGTGTGTGGCCCCTACGGGTGTCGGTGTCAAAATCGGCAGATCTTGGGTAGGGGGTCCCGAACTGTGCGTCTAAGGCTAATGGTAACAGGAGACTGGGGATACGATGTTTACCCAGGTCGGGCCCTCTCAATGGAGGTAATACCCTACTTCCTGCTTGATTGATCTTGATGATATGAGTATTACAAGAGTTGATCTACCACGAGATCGTAGAGGCTAAACCCTAGGAGCTAGCCTGTGATTATGATTGTGTTATCCTACGGACTAAACCCTCTGGTTTATATAGACACCGGAGGGGGCTAGGGTTACACAGAGTCGGTTACAGAGAAGGAGATCTATTAGCCAGATCGCCAAGCTTGCCTTCCACGCAAAGGAGAGTCCCATCCGGACATGGGACGAAGTCTTCAATCTTGTACCTTCATAGTCCAACAGTCCGACCAAAGTATATAGTATGGCTGTCTGGATACCCCCTTATCCAGGACTCCCTTAGTAGCCCCCGAACCAGGCTTCAATGATGATGAGTCCGGCGCGCAAATTGTCTTCAGCATTGCAAGACGGGTTCTTCTCCAAATCCGGCGTACCTGTCATAGCGAACAATGTCCGACCTCCCATCAATGTTGTACTCCTCAGCTTCTGGGTTTCAATAATGGCCATCTCCACGAGTCGAGCGAAGATGAGGGGCCGGGGCATTTTTACATTTGCCACCCTAATCCTGTAAGAGAACCGTCTATTTGAAGAGACGGGGATCCTCAGATCCAAATCACACCATCTTCTCCCGAGAAAGCATTCCATAGAGCGTGTCTGGAAAAGACCATCCCATCATGACCGGTCTCTGTAGCTCTTCCTCTCGCTCCCTTAGCTCGAAACCAGGGGATTGGGAGAAGTGTTCCGCCCCTCATAGCCTCCTAATAGAGCTGCAGACCCAAGGGTCCCTTTCACCCGCGTACATGGTCCCCGTCCGATCCGGACTGGCCACCTATAATGGCGGGGAGCAAGTGGAGAGATTTCCTAACCCATCTCGGGTGGAGCGGGTATGCCTTATCCCATATCTGCTAAGAGGAGTCGGGTTTCCAATCCACCCATTCCTCCGCGGGCTCCTGGAGTTCTACGGCCTCTAGTTGCATAATCTTACCCCCGCCTCCATACTGCACATCGCGGATTATGTTCCCCTCTGCGAGCTGTTCCCGGGCTGTGAAGCTCATTTCGAGCTCTGGAAGAGGTTATTTTGCCTCGTCCCCCGCAACCAGGAGGGATCTATATATCAAGTGGGCGGAGCCGAAGTATGGCGCGTCGCCCAGACCGGATACCTGTCCGGTACTCCAAAGAAGGCATCCGAAGACTAGCCTTCGGAGTGGTTTTATGTTGATGACCTTCCCCTTCTGGACCCAGTCCGGACAGGCCTTCCTGATTTTACCAATACTCCACTGAAGAAACGCCAAAGCTGGCGCCCCCGGAGCCCCCAGGAGGAAGATAAAGAAGTCCTCTATCTGATGAGCAGGATAAAAACCCTGACCAAATCAGGACTGACAATAACCGAAGTTATGTCCATATGCATAATGCGGGGAGTGCAGCCACTTCAATATAGGGGGAAACCCATGTGGCACTTCAATGGAGAAGACGACGCCTCCCGCTGCGGTCGTAAAGGTCCGGACTCCGCCACCGCTCTGGCAAGAATACTGTTCGATTTGTATAAAGGAGAAGAAGAGGAGTTCCTGCGCATTAAACTGCGGGATGGATTTTCCATGTACAACCCCCGGAGATGGGTAAGTTGTCATCCTTTACTCAACTCTGTCCATTTTTGCCTCCTTTGTCATAATCATTTACCCTGCTATTCCAAAGCAGGAACAAAGAAAGGCCGTGAAAGAGTTCAGCAGCCCATATCTGCAGCAAGAGGATCCTGGCCGGGCTCTCAACCCCGGACTTGAAGAATATCCAGACATATCCGTGGAGTTTGTCGACGGGACATTCTACCAAGCAAGGAGTGGCGGCTCTTTAGTGGCCATCATCGCGGATTATCCCGGGCTGCTTCCTGTGTTGCATGTAAGTAAAGTCAGGGTCTTAACTTCTGAAAAGGAGTCCTTTGTTATGCCACACCTTATGCACATGTGTTGCGTCTTTATAGAAATGGCCATCAGGACACCGCGTGGAAACCGTGGGGGCTCCTCAGCAAAGGGCGCCTGGGCAAGGCAGGCTAAAAAGGAAGGCAGTTAGGGCTGAGACGCCGGCGCAAAGGTACAATTTAAACTTGCTCCGTGATTATCTCTACCGAGATATGACAATCTTAACTATGTCCTGGCAGAAAGAGTAGTCGCGGAACTATATCCGGGGATCCTGCCGGCCATGCCTCAAGCAGCCGGATTCCTGAACCGGTCTCACGGATGGAGGCTGATGTGGGGACAACGCCGAACTGTCTTCATGCAAAGGATACGGATAGGATTTCCGCCACAAATTCTGAAGTGGAGAGCGCCGTGAATCACCGGCGCCGACGGGCCGTACTTCGCGGTGGTATTTTTTCCAAAGAGGCGTTTAATGCCTTCAATTCCGGACACGCATATATGGGTGCTGCTCAAGATGGACTTGCCAGAGCAACGGACCAATATGTGAAGGATATATGGGTAAGAAAATTTGATAAGGATGTGTAGTAGTAGCCCCTGAGACTTGAAACAATTGGCACAACTGATTTAAGGATCATTGTATGCATGGGTTCTCATAGAGAAGAATACCCATTTATCTCAAGAGCTGGAGGAATGTAAGACCCAACTGAAGGCCACTGCTGCCGAACAAGAGGATTCCAAAAAGGCCTCTTCTGGCAATACTTGCCTTCATAAAGGGATATGCAAGAATGGGTACCAGTTATTAATTCGGCATGGTTTATGAATCTAACAAAAGATTCTACAGACAATCTCGGAGAAAATCCGTAGACTGTGGAAGATAATGAGCCACATGTGCGAAGTCAGCTGAAGGCGGGCGAACACGTGCTGACGCAGACTATTCAAGAGAAAAATAAGCTCCAAGATGCCAATATCCGACTAAGCGTCGAACTGGCAGATGTTCGGGCTCAGCTTGCTGACTCTGTGAAGGAGAACATGAGACTTTGACGTGGAATTTATAGTAAGTGCTTCAAACAAGCTGCGAAACAGTTTGACGAGGAAGCGAATTAACAGAGTTGTGTCTGCAGGTATGCCGACGGGCCGTCCTGGAGAGTAGATGCCTGGATCCGCAGGTGATTTGCTGCAAGATCTGTCACAACTGCATGAGCGAGCTCGGCAGGTGATGCAGGGTATTGCCCATGCCTTGTGACCGTCTTCTTCCGTTCCAGGAGGCATGAGCGAGCTTGTAGAGATGCTCAAAGGACCACGGCGGCGCTTCCATTTATGGAAGATATCAGCTTGCCGACAAGGTGCGAGGGAAGCTTGGGCCATGGTGAAGACGCGATACGCCAAGGCTGACCCAAACCATATGGCCGAAGTCGGACCGGTGGGGTCAGATGGGCAGGAAATACCCGTTAGTCTCGTATATGACCAAGTAGCGTTAGCTACAAAGTACTCCCAACAGGATTGTAGGCTAGACAGCCTGTTGGATGATATAGAGGAAGAATATAGCCAGTCCAAGTGACTATGTAATTAAATGGACCTATGTAGTCCCTAGCCGGATTGAAAATCATTTTTCATGGCGGACCTTTTCGCTTCAGCCCCTCGACCCGACAGTCCGGGGTGTATCCGAATACCCTCGCAGTTATAAAAAACCGGGGTATGCATGGAAGCCAGGCGTAGGGGTCTTAAGTGCGTGAACAGACAAGTACCCAACTAGTTTAATTATATTACATGGATAGTAAGAAACATCTTCCAGTGAGAATAGTTCCGTTAGGGGTTCCTTTCACTGGGTGCGCATGCATCGATGTGCATGTCTAAACTGCGAACAGAAGCGCAGGAAACAAAACATCTGGGGATTTACGTTGTAATGAACGAGAACATCTTTTGTTCACCGACCAAATATTCCCTTAAGAATGCTAGCTTTCGGCTTCACCCAGTCTGAGGTACACATCCGGCTCAACCGGTAGTAACAATCGCAGAGGTGCTCCCCTTATGCCCTAGCCAAATTAACGGGAACGTAGGGCATAAACACAAGAGCCAGGCAACCCAGCATGGCCAAAACTTAAGTCATATCAATGCATATAATGGTGAAGAAAAGGCACATATGGAAATAAAAATGCATATGTGGCTGGCAGGAAGCCATTAAGGTGGTTATATTTAGCTTCCGAATAGGAAGCCCCCAGGTATAGTGTGCATGCATAGTGCAGCCGGAGCGATCAGGGGCATCCGTACAGTTTTTAAGGCTGTATGCTAAAAAGGGAAAAGAGGGCGAGAAGGAAGAAAGAGAACATAATTGAAGAAGTGGGCGTAAGGAGACGAACACTAAGTTCGGCACTAGGCGTAGAATCTTCGGAGTCTGGCCAAGTTCCATGGGTTCGGCTCAAGTCTGTTATCAGATGCACTGCACAGACGGTACGCTCCTCCGGTGAGAACTTTATCAATGATGAAGGGACCCTCCCACTTGGGTTTGAGCTTGTCCTTGTTCTTCTCGGGGAGGCGTAGAACTAGTTCGCCAATGTTATAAGTTTTGGCCCGTACTTCTCTGCTTTGATACCTTCGAGCCTGTTGCTGATAGAATGCGGAACGGGCTTTTGCGATGTCACACTCCTCCTCCAAAGCATCTAAGTTGTCCTGCCGATCTAGCTCGGCTTCCTTCTCTTCGTACATGCACACGCGAGGTGAGTCATGGATTATGTCGCAGGGTAGCACTGCTTTTGCACCGTACACCATAAAAATGGTGTGTATCCGGTGGTACGATTCAGCGTGGTCCGCAGCTCCCAGAGTATGGAGTCGAGCTCCTCGACCCAATGTGTGTCTGATTCCTTCAAGGATCGCACTAGTCTGGGTTTGATGCTGCTCATGATGAGACCATTTGCATGTTCGACTTGACCGTTTGTTTGGGGGTGATAGACAGAGGTGTAGTCGAGCTTGATGCCCATTTTGCCGCACCAAGTTTTCACCTCATCAGCTGTAAAATTCGAGCCATTGTTCATGATGATGCTGCGGGGACACCGTAACGGTGTACAACCCCTAATATGAAGTCTATCACTAGTCCGGATTCAACCGTTTTAACTGGTTTGGCTTCTATCCATTTGGTGAACTTGTCCACCATGACCAATAAATATTTTTTCTTATGGCTTCCCCCTTTAAGGGGTCCCGCCATGTCCAGCCCCCAGACCACGAAGGGCCAAGTTATGGGGATTGTTTGGAGAGAGGTAGGGGGCATATGGCTCTGATTGGCAAATAGTTGGCAACCAACGCAATGTTGGACAAGGTCCTGTGCATCTGCCCGGGCTGTCGGCCAGTAAAAACCTGTCCGAAAGGCCTTGCTCACGTGTGCCCGGGCTGCAGCGTGGTGCCCGCCGAGTCTGGAATGGATTTCGGCTAAGAGCTGCCGCCCTTCCTCTTCGGAGATGCATCGCTGGAGCACTCTGGTGGTGCTCTTCTTGTAGAGCTCTCCTTCATGGACTTTGTAGGCCTTAGAGCGTCGCACAATACAACATGCCTCATTTTGGTCTTCGGGGAGCTCTAGCCTATTTAGGTAGGCCAAGAAGGGCTCGGTCCATGGGGCGATGACAGCCATGATTTCATGGGCCGAAGGTGTTATTTCGGTGGCAAAGCCTCCGATTACGTCAGATGGTTCGGAATCTGGGGTTGTGTTCAGAGCCAGACTAATATTGCCGGACTCCCCTTCCCATACCACGAACGGCTTGAACAGCCTTTCCAAGAAGATATTAGGTGGGACAGGGTCGCGTTTAGCACCGATGCGGGCGAGGATATCAGCCGCTTGATTATTTTCTCTGACCACATGGTGGAATTCAAGCCCCTCGAACCGAGCTGACATTTTAAGGACGGCATTGTGATAAGCCGCCATTTTCGGATCCTTGGCATCAAAGTCTCCATTTATCTGAGATATTGCGAGGTTCGAGTCCCCGCGCACTTCGAGGCGTTGGATGCCCATGGAGACTGCCATCCGGAGACCATGCAACAGAGCTTCGTATTCGGCTGCATTGTTGGAGTCTGTGTATAATATTTGGAGTACGTATTGGACCGTGTCTCCAGTGGGGCATGTCAGGACAACACCCGCTCCCAATCCGGCCAGCATTTTAGAGTCGTCAAAGTGCATGATCCAATTTGAGTATGCGCCGTACTCTTTAGGGAGTTGGGCTTCTGTCCATTCGGCGACGAAGTCAGCCAGCACTTGCGACTTAATGGCCCGCCGTGGTTTGTATTTTATGTCGAACGGAAGGAGCTCAATAGCCCATTTAGCAATTCGGCCTGTTGCGTCGCGGTTATTTATTATGTCATTGAGTGGTACTTTGGAGGCCATAGTGATCGGACAGTCTTGAAAGTAGTGTCGTAGTTTCTGGGATGCCATGAAGACCGCGTACGCTATCTTTTGATAGTGTGGGTACCGAGATTTGCATGGAGTGAGGACAGTGGACACGTAATATACCGGCTTCTGGAGCGGGAACTTGTGTCCATCTGCTTCTCGTTCCACGACGAGCACTGCGCTTACAACTTGGTTTGTTGCGGCTATGTATAATAGCATGGGCTCGCTAGTATTTGGCGCGGTCAGGACTGGGTTTGTGGCCAAGAGTGCCTTTATTTCTTCCAGTCCGGCCGTGGCCGCATCCGCCACTCAAAGTGTTCGGTGGGTCGAAGAAGGCGATAAAGAGGTAGTGCCTTTTCTCCTAAACGAGAGATAAAGCGGCTTAAGGCAGCCATGCATCCAGTTAGTTTCTGGATCTGCTTGAGGTCTGTTGGGATAGCCAACTGTGACAGAGCTCGGATTTTTGCCGGATTTGCTTCAATTCCTCTATTGGAAACGACGAAGCCGAGAAATTTCCCGGAGGGTACACCGAAGACACATTTCTCCGGGTTGAGCTTGATGTCGTATGTTCGAAGATTGTTGAACGTAAGCCTCAAGTCATCTATTAAAGTTTCAACGTGTCTTGTTTTGATAACCACGTCGTCTATGTAGGCCTCTACTGTCTTGCCGATTTGTTTTTCCAGGCATGTCTGAATCATGCATTGATAGGTTGCGCCGGCGTTTTTGAGCCCGAAAGGCATGGTGTTGAAACAGAAGGGGCCGTACGGCGTAATGAAGGCCGTTGCGGCCTGGTCAGACTCTGCCATCTTGATTTGATGGTATCCGGAGTATGCGTCGAGGAAACACAATGAGTCGTGTCCTGCGGTGGCATCGATGATTTGATCAATGCGGGGAGGGGGAAGGGATCCTTAGGGCAAGCCTTATTGAGGTCCTTGAAATCGACACATAGGCGCCAGGATTTGTCCTTCTTTGGTACCATTACCAAGTTTGCTAGCCAATCCGGATGTTTGATGTCTCTAATGAATCCGGCCTCGAGTAGCTTGGCTAGCTCTTCTCCCATGGCTTGCCGCTTAGGCTCCAAGAAGCGCCTAAGAGTCTGCTTGACTGGCTTGTATCCTTTCAGTATATTGAGGCTGTGTTCGGCCAGCCTGCGTGTGATGCCCGACATGTCTGAAGGGTGCTAGGCGAAGATATCCCAATTCTCACGCAGGAAGTCTCGTAGTGTGGCGTCCATTGTGGGGTTCAACTGTGTCCCAATGGAAGCTGTCTTTGTAGGGTCCGTTGGGTGGACCTAGAATTTGACTATCTCGTCCGTGGGTTTGAAGGAGGTGGACTTAGGTTGCTTGTCGAGTATCACGTCGTCTTTGCCACTGTTGCTCGCAGCGCTGTCAGTTCTTCGGCCGCGAGGGCTTCTGATAATGCCTCCAGGGCGAAGGCGGCGGTTTTATTTTCGGCGCGGAGTGTGACGTCCGGATCACTAGCTAGAGTGGTGATTCCATTGGGCCTGGGCAGTTTGAGCTTCATGTACCCGTAATGGGATATAGCATGGAAACTCATGAATGCATCCCGCCCTAAGAGGGCATGGTATCCGCTGCTGAACGGGGCCACTTGGAATGTAATTTCTTCGGACCTGTAATTCTCCGGCGTGCCGAATACCACATCCAGTGTGATTTTTCCCGCGCATCACGCCTCCCGACTAGGGATGATTCCCCTGAAGGTTGTGCTGCTTTGCTCAATGCGGCTCTTGTCAATTTCCATCTTGTTAAGGGTTTCCTCATAGATGAGGTTTAGTCCGCTTCCGCCGTTCGTGAGCACTTTAGTGAGCCTGAAGCCGTCCAGGATTGGACTAAGGACCAAAGCGGCTGGTGCCCAGACTGTTCGGGATTGAGATTCGTCACTGGCATTGTAAGTTATAGCCGTGTTGTTCCATGGGTTTATTGTTGCCACATGGCAGACTTCGGCGAGGCTGCGCTGAGCTCGCTTTCGCCTATTATTTGAGGCGAAAGTCTCGAAGACTGTAAATACCGTATTGTTGTTTCCGCTGGGATGTTGCTCTGTTGTATGGTTTAAGAGGAGATCCTCGCCGCTCTTTGCTACCTGCCGGAGTATCTAACATGCTCTAAGGCTATGAGTTGGCGTGGTATCCGGTGTGCTGTGAATTTTGCACGGCCCACTGAGCCATTCTTCCAATATTGTTCCGCGCCTTGTATCAGGCTTTGGTTTTTTGGTAATTGAATCGGGTAACTTACGAGAGTTTGCCCTTTTAGTTCGGACGAAGGGTTTAGTGAGAGCCGGATTGTCCCAGAAGTTTGTTTGGGTTTTCCAAGCGCTTTCCATCGCGCAGTATTCCTGCACTATGGCCGCTAAGTCAGCAAAGCGTACTATGTTGCAGCGACTTATGGCGTTGAGGATCCCTTTGTCCGTGCAATTTTTGCAAAAGAGGGAGATTGCGTCTACCTCGCGACAGTCCTTGACCTTGTTTACCACAAGGAGGAATCTGGCCCAGTAATGATGTACTCTCTCTTGGGGCTCTTGTCTAATGTGCGGAAGATTGAATAAAATTGGGCGGGCGGGTGGTTTCGAATCCGAATCCCGACCCGATCTGAGACCCAGGGGCAAAGAAGCTTCCGAGCTTAATGGCTCGGGCTTTGGGATGTTGCCCAATTTGTTCGACCCGCCGCTCGATCCTAAGTTCGGGTTTGGGTCATGTCCTCCCGCGAGCGGGTGTCCGGCTCAGAGAGCTCGGAAATCCGGACACAGTTCGTGCTCAAAATAGAGGGAGAATTCATATGATGTTCCTCAACTACCGCTATCTCATGGGTGACCGGCGAAGAATAGATCTCCCTTTGGTCGGGTTTAAGCCCGACCCGATCATAGTCCGTAGCGATGCCCAGGGCGGCGATGCGATCCAAGAGCTCATTAAGGGAGGAGAGTTCCATTGGATCCATCTGTTTGGCGAGTTTCGAATCAACATGGAGGCTGTTTTTGATGATCTGAGAAGTCATTGTCGGCGCGATAGCTGATCGGGTGGTCATGACGAAGCCGCCCAGCCGGAGAGTTTGGCCTGGGGCCAGTGCTCCCCTAGAGGTGATGTTGTCCTTTACAACGAGGCGAGCCATCGATCCCTACTACGACGACACATCGGAACTCTCAATGAAAGCACCAATGTCGGTGTCAAAATCAGCGGATCTCGGGTAGGGGGTCCCGAACTATGCGTCTAAGGCTAATGGTAACAAGAGACTGGGGACACGATGTTTACCCAGGTTCGGGCCCTCTCGATGGAGGTAATACCCTACTTCCTGCTTGATTGATCTTGATGATATGAGTATTACAAGAGTTGATCTACCACGAGATCGTAAAGGCTAAACCCTAGGAGCTAGCCTATGATTATGATTGTGTTGTCCTACGGACTAAACCCTCTGGTTTATATAGACACCGGAGGGGGCTAGGGTTATACAGAGTCGGTTACAGAGAAGGAGATCTATTATCTGGATCGCCAAGCTTCCCTTCCACGCAAAGGAGAGTCCCATCCGGACACGAGACAAAGTCTTCAATCTTGTATCTTCATAGTCCAATAGTCTGGCCGAAGTATATAGTCCGGCTGTCCGGATACCCCAATATCCAAGACTCCCTCAACGAGGACCAACAATAAAGGCCCCGAACTATCCGGTTTACAGCCAGAGACGACTCTAAGGTTAAGTAAACATATTCCTTTGAAGGGAGTCTATACCCCTACAGCTGCTTCCAGGGATCCGGAGGCGCCGGATACATTGATGGACATATTGCGACATGCGCCCTTCTTAGAGGAACATCGTACCTTGATGGGTACGGTGGTTGAGAGGGTTCTGTTCACAAAAAGTGGATTTAATGAAGCCTTTACGGGCCTGCTAAGAGGCTTCGAGGTACGTAACGTAATATTTTCAATTGTGCTATAAACGCAAAATGCGCCTGTGTATAGATAGTAGCCCGTGAGACTCTGGTTGGCGTCCAAAGGGAGGCGATCAGAGGATCAAGAAAGATATGCCTAGAAAATGATCTGACTAATCAGAACACAGGCTGTTACATCCTTGGCGACTGCCCAAGCTACAGAGGTTGCAGATCTGAAGCAGAAACTTGATGTGGCGGATGATGACATCACGCTTATTAACAGACGGCTCGACGAGGCGCAAGGTATGTCTTTGGGGCACTTAGTATATGCAAGTATTATAATATGAGCATGATGTTCAGAATTGTATACTGAGATATGCATAACTGCAGATGGTGCCGCCGCGGTTGAGACCCTTCGGGCTGAGCTTGCCCAGGCCAAGGAGCGCCAGGATGAGTAATGCGGCTGCCAAAAAGGCAGCTGCTGAATTAAAGGCCAAACAGGCTTCTTGGCGCCAATGCGAGGAGAGAATATCTACTATGGCGCTTGAGCTAAAGGATGCCACTACCCGATGCGAATTTCTCGAGAAAGATAACAAAATCAGAGCGGCCGATCTTGACAAGGCCTTACAAGAGGCGAAGGAAGCACGGTCTGAGTCTAGAGCGGCTCAGGAGGAGATCCGACAAGCTGGGGAGATCGCGGCTGGTAAGCCCTTCTTATTATGAACTAAATTCAGCGATCCGAAGTATGCCCTGCTTAATCAAATGTGGAGTTCTCCAGATGCATTTTTGGACTTGCCAAAGAGTGTCTCTGATGCGACGCAGTTTTTCCAAGCGTAAGAGGGACATGTGACAGAAAAGCTTTTCTGGTCGCAATTCAGCATGCCAAAGCGTCTGCTGTTGCTGAACGAATAGATGGCCCAGTGGGCTGAGCTCCACAAGATATCCAGATCTGCCATGAAGGACGTCGTGGTCCAGTGGCCGACTGAGCCAATTCCGAATAGTTATTTCGGTTTGGTGCAGCAACTTGTTGTTGCAGTGTCGCATATCGACGTCGTTAAGCGGCCAACGTGCATAGAAGGTGCACGGATGGCCTTTACTTGCGTCAAGATGTACTGGGCGAAGATGAAGGCCACCGATATTGCAGCGAAAAGTACACCCAAGGGCAAGGACCATCATACGCCGGAGCATTATTTTGAGGATGTTCTAGAGGGTGCCCGCTTGATAGAGGGTCAGTGCTTGAAAGATATTATGTTCGAGTGAAATGTATCAAAAATGTAAAAACAAGGTTATGATATATTAGGGCTATGTTTTTTATACTTTTTCTTAAAAAGTTTTTGGTGCCTCCCGTGCGGCCGTTTTTTGTATAATCTGAAAGTTTTCCAGTCGTCGGCTTCGGCCCCCTCGCATTGTTCAGAAAAGTACTTGATCACTCTTGACCCAATGTCTTGGTTCATTAAGGAGGCGTTAATGCAACAAACCAGGCAATCGGACTTAGGGCTTTAACACTTTCACTTAGCCATAGGAGTTTGATGGTGGGTCTATGATATAGCCCCTGGTATGTACGCGGTTATGCGAATATGGCGTGTTTTCATATGTGACTAGAAGAACGGTCCTTCGTGTAATACGGAAGGAATCACGAAGATTCTGGTGAGTCATCGAGTGGTGACCAGCTCTCACCGCATCATGACAGTTAATTTTCGGCTTTCTCTACTGAGGTGCTCATCCAGACAAACCAGGACACAATCGCAGTAGTTCTCCCTTTACTATCCTAGCCGATAGAGCGGAACATAAGGTAGTAAGCACAGGAGGCGGGCAACCCAACTATTGATCAAAGACATGATTCGGAGCTGATGCATATAAGGCCAAAATCGTGATGCCGAAGTGTGCTATAAAGCTGTTCGAACTTGTCGGCAACTCATATGTTGCCATATCGAGCCCCTGGCAATATATGCCGAGGTGCGTGCATGAAATAACCACAGAAGAAAAATTCAGTTCTTTGAGAAAAGCGAATACTGAATACGGGTTATGTTGACTAGCATCTGAATGATACGTTAAGTGCAATCTTTACAGATTATAATGCTACTACCAAGGCTATTTGACATGCCGGGGGTCGAAAGCTGAGAAAAAGGGCACTTTATAGGTTTGAAATAAAGAGCATGGTCTACAAAAAACATTTGGACCTCCTATCGCACGTCTGCGCTGCCTTGCCTTGGTTAAAGGACTTCTCAGCAAATATAGTCACATGTGGTAAAAGATAAAAAATGGTTAGAAAAAAAGAAAAAGACTATGAGAGTGCGGATAGTGTTATAGGTCTGTCCGCATTGTGTCTCCGCCGGTGACCATGGTATTTTAAGTGTATAATTATGTGGGCAGGACAGACTTCACGACTATATGGGGCGGATGGTGGAGGCCGAACTACTAATCCAGGTCTGAGATTGATTGGTCCTGTCTAATGGAAATCGGCGGCTTGATGGCTGACGAAATGTGTGGCTTGATAAGGCTGCTTTGTACTTCGGCCGCAGTAGCCATAGTACGCTCCTCTGTACGGAGGGAGCATTCTGTATTTCCATTTATCATGATGGTGCTACGTGGATTGGGCATCTTAACTTGGAGATAGGTGTAATGTGGGACCGCATTAAAGCGAGCAAAAGTGGTACACCCGAGTAGTGCCTGGCAGCTACTGCGGAGCGGGACAATATCGAAGGTCAAGCCTTCGTTTCGAAAGTTGTTCGGCGAGCCGAAAACAACTTCCAATGTAATCGTGCCCGTGCATTGAGCTTCTACACCGGAGATTGTTCCCTTGAAGGTAGTTGTGGTGGGCCTGATTCTTGAAGGATCAATGCCCATTTTGCGGACAGTGTCTTGGTAGAGTAGATTAAGGCTATTGCCGTTGCCCATAAGGACTTCCGTGAGATAGAACCCATCGATAATTGGATCGAGGATGAGAGCTGCCAGACCTTCGTGAAGGATACTGCCTGGGTGTTCCTTGCGATCAAAAGTGATTGGGCGGGCCACTCATTGGCATAATTTTGGGGCGGCTGGCTCTATGACGCCAGTGTCCCCTCTAGGGATGTGCGTCATGTTTACCATGTTCACTCTCT